>NC_057811.1:21980822-22580822 GCF_018294505.1 Triticum aestivum | reverse complement strand
GACCTTCGGGTCCATAGTTATTAGCTAGATGGGTTCTTCTCTCTCTTTGGATCTCAATACAAAGTTCTCCACGATTCTCGTGGAGATCTATTCGATGTAATCTTCTTTTGTGGTGTCTTTGTTGACACCGATGAATTGTGGGTTTATGATCAAGTTTATCTATGAACAATATTTGAATCTTCTCTGAATTCTTTTATGTATGATTGGTTATCTTTGCAAGTCTCTTCGAATTATCAGTTTGGTTTGGCCTACTAGACTGATCTTTCTTGCAATGGGAGAAGTGCTTAGCTTTGGGTTCAATCTTGCGGTGTCCTTTCCCAGTGACAGCAGGGGCATCTAGGCACGTATTGTATTGTTGCCATCGAGGATAACAAGATGGGGTTTTATTTCATATTGCATGAGTTTATCCCTCTACATCATGTCATCACACTTAAAGCATTACTCTGTTCTTATGAACTTAATACTCTAGAGGCATGCTGGATAGCGGTCGATGTGTGGAGTAATAGTAGTAGATGCAGGCAGGAGTCGGTCTACTTGTCACGGACGTGATGCCTATATACATGATCATACCTAGATATTCTCATAACTATGCTCAATTCTATCAATTGCTCAATAGTAATTTGTTCACCCACCATAATACTTATGCTCTTGAGAGAAGCCACTAGTGAAACCTATGGCCCCCGGGTCTATTTTCCATCATATTAATCTTCCAACACTTAGTTATTTCTTTTGCCTTTTATTTTACTTTGCATCTTTATTATAAAAATACCAAAAATATTATCTTATCATATCTATCAGATCTCACTTTCGTAAGTGATCGTGAAGGGATTGACAACCCCTTTATTGCGTTGGTTGCGAGGTTTTTATTTGTTTGTGTAGGTGCGAGGGACTTGGGCGTGGCCTCCTACTGGATTGATACCTTGGTTCTCAAAACTGAGGGAAATACTTACACTGCTTTACTGCATCCCCCTTTCCTCTTCAAGGGAAAACCAACGCAGTGCTCAAGAGGTAGCAGGATGCAATGTGGCCAAACGATGTTTGTCATCGGTATCTCAAATTCAAACCAGTGTGACCTTGTTCAATGTGTATACATTACAACATGCTCATTTCCAAACCACATCGTGCAGATCTCCGTTATATTCATGCATGGATGGGTTTCAAACATCATGATCTCTTATTCAAAGATTTGAATTCAACTTTACATTGATTATGACCTCACCTAGTCTTTTACACCCACACATTGGTCTTCTCTTTATAATTGTACCACTAACTTTCTCTCGTGCATGCATGCACACACACTACCAGTCGGCATTATCCATCGCACACATGCAATTTTTTTCTTCAGGTCGGTCTCCTATGAAGGCACACGCACACACACATCCCCCTGTCCATCATATCGGGCATTCTTGATCTCTCACGTGCATGCGCAATGATCGATGTTCTATGTGTGTGTGTGTATAGCTAGGTCTTTCATAGTTTTCCACATAAACCGATCAATCTATATATCTAGTGAGGTCTCACCCTATTTCCCACGTCCACATCGATCAATCTATACCTCTCTATATAGGATTACATATATATATCTAATACACACACATTAATTATATATCCAACGCCCCCCTCTCATCATCCATGCCTTCCGCTTCATCTCTTAGACGCGCGCACAATGGCGAAGACAGGGGGCAGCAAGGGCCCTGCCTCCCCCTAACATCACTATATATTGAGGCTAATATGAATGTGATCATTAGACAATTGCTGGTAAAAATGGTTTAAGTTGATGAATTAGCCCTCCTCGTAAAGGATTAGCAATGCTTGGCCCCCTAGCTCATGGAACAGCGCACGTTCTCGCCCCCTCTCTCTGAATATCGATCTCGCAGTAGTGCACTCCTTCATAGTCTCCCTCCACTCGGCCCCTCGCACCATCTTCTAGCCCCCCACCGGATTTTGCCACATGTACAATCTAGCAGACTCCATGGTTGAACTTAAGCATAATGCACAAATCTCAAAACAACATTGGTTCTCCTTTGTTCTAGAATCTTCCGTATCATAACTGCCCAAACTTCTTGTCTAGTCGAATTGCCATTATTTGTTTTTACTTTATGCTTTACAACGCACAATTCCATGAATCATAAAATAGATTAAGGGCTTCTTTGATTCAAAGTATTCTCGAAGGAATTTTGGAGGATTCTAATCCTTAGGAATTTTTCCTATCTTGGTTGTTTGATTCGTAGGATTGTAAACCATAGGAATTTTTCCATATGATTCATTTGCACTAGATTTCATAGGAAACATCCTTTCCACTCAAACCTCTTTGAAAGAATCCTGCGTTTTTTCTACGCACAATCAAACACTCGTACCATCCTGTAGGATTCAAGATGACATTCCACTCTAATCCCATGTTCTTCATATTCCCACGTTTTGGAAATCCTACGAATCAAAGAGGCCCTAGGTTTTTTTATAAAAATTAATTGATTTTGAATGAGATGAACTATAAGAATTAAACGAAGGTCTACATCAGGCATATATGACTCAGAGCTTACATGCTATAGTGTGGTATTTATTCATAATTTGGTTGCAAAATCTGACGCGTGCAATGCACGTGTACCTTACTAGTACTTCGAGTATGTGCAAAACACAATGGCACGCTACACAGTGTCTCTCTTACAGTTCATGAAGCCACGTGGCACATGTGGAGGCATTGTCGCGACATCCTTGTGTGGATTGATCACAGTGACGTGCTGCTGGTTCCAGAAGAATGTACTCGTCCTCCCTGAGCCGCACTGGCGGTACATGCACGAAGCGAAGATATGCACGCACGCCACGCACGCACTCATTCCCTCGCACGCACACGCGGGTACATGGGCGGACGCCATTTTGTACCAAGATCCACCCCATGTGATAATTTGACGCGTGTAAAGTCCTTCACTTCATTGATGGTCAATTAATACAACGCATGCAAATTGAGATGATGTGTGGGCGGAAGAAAGACATTACTACTCCACTGCGCGCATGCGAGTAGTTAAATCATGGGTTGCTAGTAGTACTTCCATTGGTCTCCTTCATATTTTGTACCAATTTTTGACAGTAACATAATATTTACGCATCTGAGCAGTGTAGTCTACTTGAAATTTATGTTTCACTAAACTCATCGAGGGCCGTTTCAGGCCTCGAAACCAAAAACCATCAATTAATATTTACCTTGTTCCCATCACATTCGAAAGTACTAGTGCTACAATTAAGTGCAAGCCTGATCACACCTACCAGTATGTACCAAACCTGAACGTGTTCCCACTATGCAGGTTTTAGTACTAGTGCTAGTACTTAGGTTATAAAAAGGGGAACTACCTAACCGAAAATTACTCTACCTTCCTCCTCATAAGTCCTCCTTCTTCGTCCGTCCTTGCCATGGCCGGTGTGCAGAGCTCTAGGTCGAGAACTACTCGTAACAAGGGAGGGGCAACCAGGGCTGCGGAAAAACAAGAGGGCTCGCCGCCACGCAGAGACCTCGAAAGATCTCTCACGGGCAGGCGATGGCTCCCACGAGCGCCCTAGACGCAGAGGCGAACATGCCGAGCTGGCGGCGCTGGAGTCGTTATCCCTCGACGGCATGCCCGATCAGCTCAATAAGCACCTCAATAAGCAGAAGGAGTTCATCCACGACTTGGTGGAGCTGCCGAAGGAGAGCCTCGACGACATGCCCGCTGAGCTCAATGAGCAGGGGGAGTTGACCGTCGGCTTGGTGATGCTGCTGAAGAAGAGCATTGCCTTGGAGAAGAAGGCAACCGTGTTGGAAATCTGCCCTAGAGGCAATAAAAAATGGTTATTATTATATTTCTTTGTTCATGATAATTGTCTATTGTTCATGCTATAATTGTGTTATCCGGAAATCGTAATACATGTGTGAATACATAGACCACAACGTGTCCCTAGTAAGCCTCTAGTTGACTAGCTCCTTGATCAACAGATAGTCATGGTTTCCTGACTATGGACATTGGATGTCATTGATAACGGGATCACATCATTAGGAGAATGATTTGATGGACAAGACCCAATCCTAAGCATAGCACAAAAGATCGTGTAGTTCGTTTGCTAGAGCTTTTCCAATGTCAAGTATCTTTTCCTTAGACCATGAGATCGTGTAACTCCCGGATGCCGTAGGAGTGCTTTGGGTGTACCAAACATCACAACGTAACTGGGTGACCATAAAGGTACACTACGGGTATCTCTGAAAGTGTCTGTTGGGTTGACACGGATCGAGACTGGCATTTGTCACTCCGTATGACGGAGAGGTATCTCTGGGCCCACTCGGTAATGCATCATCATAATGAGCTTAATGTGACTAAGGAGTTAGCCACGGGATCATGCATTACGGTACGAGTAAAGTGACTTGCCGGTAACAAGATTGAACAAGGTATTGGGATACCTACGATCGAATCTCGGGCAAGTAACGTACCGTTTGACAAAGGGAATTGTATACGGGATTGATTGAATCCTCGACATCGTGGTTCATCCGATGAGATCATCGTGGAACATGTGGGAGCCAACATGGGTATCCAGATCCCGCTGTTGGTTATTGACCGGAGAGGCGTCTCGGTCATGTCTGCATGTCTCCCGAACCCGTAGGGTCTACACACTTAAGGTTCGGTGACGCTAGGGTTGTAGAGATATTAGTATGCGGAAACCCGAAAGTTGTTCGGAGTCGCGGATGAGATCCTGGACGTCACGAGGAGTTCCGGAATGGTCCGGAGGTGAAGAATTATATATAGGAAGTCCAGTTTCGGCCACCGGGAAAGTTTCGGGGGTTATTGGTATTGTACCGGGACCACCGAAAGGGTCCCGGGGGTCCACCGGGTGGGGCCACCTATCCCGGAGGGCCCCATGGGCTGAAGTGGGAAGGGAACCAGCCCTTAGTGGGCTGGGGCTCCCCCCTTGGGCCTCCCCCTGCGCATAGGGTTGGAAACCCTAGAGGTGGGGGGCGCCCCACTTGCCTTGGGGGGCAAGCCACCCCCTTGGCCGCCGCCCCCCCTCAGATGGGATCTCCAGGGTGGCCGGCGCCCCCCCAGGACCCCTATAAATAGTGGGGGGAGGGAGGGCAGCAACACCACAGCCCCTGGCGCCTCCCTCTCCCCCTGCAACACCTCTCCCTCCCGCCTGCGCTTGCCGAAGCCCTGCCGGGGTCCCCGCTACTTCCACCACCACGCCGTCGTGCTGCTGGATCTCCATCAACCTCTCCTTTCCCCTTGCTGGATCAAGAAGGAGGAGACGTCGCTGCTCCGTATGTGTGTTGAACGCGGAGGTGTCGTCCGTTCGGCACTCGGTCATCGGTGATTTGGATCACGGCGAGTACGACTCCATAAACCCCGTTCACTTGAACGCTTCCGCTCGCGATCTACAAGGGTATGCAGATGCACTCCTTTCCCCTTGTTGCTAGTATACTCCATAGATGGATCTTGGTGATGCGTAGGAAATTTTAAAATTCTGCTACGATCCCCAACAGTGGCATCATGAGCCAGGCCTATGCGTAGTTACTATGCACGAGTAGAACACAAAGCAGTTGTGGGCGTAGATGTTGTCAATTTTTCTTGCCACTACTAGTCTTATCTTGTTTCGGCGGTATTGTGGGATGAAGCGGCCCGGACCGACCTTACACATACGCTTACGTGAGACAGGTTCCACCGACTGACATGCACTAGTTGCATAAGGTGGCTAGCGGGTGTCTGTCTCTCCCACTTTAGTCGGAACAGATTCGATGAAAAGGGTCCTTATGAAGGGTAAATAGAAATTGGCATATCACGTTGTGGTTTTACGTAGGTAAGAAACGTTCTTGCTAGAAACCTATAGAAGCCACGTAAAAACTTGCAACAACAATTAGAGGACGTCTAACTTGTTTTTGCAGCATGTGCCTTGTGATGTGATATGGCCAGAAGATATGATGTATGAGATTGATCATATTCTTGTAATAGGAATCACGACTTGCATGTCGATGAGTATGGCAACCGGCAGGAGCCATAGGAGTTGTCTTTATTTTTTGTATGACCTGCGTGTCATTGAATAACGCCATGTAAATTACTTTACTTTATTGCTAAACGCGTTAACCATACAAGTAGAAGTAATCGTTGGCGTGACAACTTCATGAAGACACAATGATGGAGATCATGATGATGGAGATCATGGTGTCATGCCGGTGACGAAGATGATCATGGCGCCTCGAAGATGGAGATCAAAGGAGCAAAATGATATTGGCCATATCATGTCACTATTTGATTGCATGTGATGTTTATCATGTTTTGCATCTTATTTGCTTTGAACGACGGTAGTAAGTAAGATGATCCCTTATAATAATTTCAAGAAAGTGTTCCCCCTAACTGTGCACCGTTGCGAAGGTTCGTTGTTTCGAAGCACCACGTGATGATCGGGTGTGATAGATTCTAACGTTCACATACAACGGGTGTTGACGAGCCTAGCATGTACAGACATGGCCTCGGAACACACGCAATACACTTAGGTTGACTTGACGAGCCTAGCATGTACAGACATGGCCTCGGAACACGGAAGACCAAAAGATCGAGCATGAGTCGTATAGAAGATACGATCAACATGGAGATGTTCACCGATCTTGACTAGTCCGTCTCACGTGATGATCGGACACAGCCTAGTTAACTCGGATCATGTTTCACTTAGATGACTAGAGGGATGTCTATTTGAGTGGGAGTTCATTGAATAATTTTATTAGATGAACTTAATTATCATGAACTTAGTCTAAAATCTTTACAATATGTCTTGTAGATCAAATGGCCCACGTTGTCCTCAACTTCAACGCGTTCCTAGAGAAAACCAAGCTAAAAGATGATGGCAGCAACTATACGGACTGGGTCCGGAACATGAGGATCATCCTCATAGCTGCCAAGAAAGATTATGTCCTAGAAGCACCGCTAGGTGAAGCACCCATCCCAGAGAACCAAGACGTTATGAACGCTTGGCAATCACGTGCTGATGATTACTCCCTCGTTCAGTGCGGCATGCTTTACAGCTTAGAACCGGGGCTCCAAAAGCGTTTTGAGAAACATGGAGCATATGAGATGTTCGAAGAGCTGAAAATGGTTTTCCAAGCTCATGCCCGGGTCGAGAGATATGAAGTCTCCAACAAGTTCTTCAGCTGTAAAATGGAGGAAAATAGTTCTGTTAGTGAGCACATACTCAGAATGTCTGGGTTACACAACCGCTTGTCTCAGCTGGGAGTTAATCTCCCGGATGACGCGGTCATTGACAGAATCCTTCAGTCGCTTCCACCGAGCTACAAGAGCTTTGTGATGAACTTCAATATGCAGGGGATGGAAAATACCATTCCTGAGGTATATTCAATGCTGAAATCAGCGGAGGTGGAGATCAGAAAGGAACATCAAGTGTTGATGGTAAATAAAACCACTAAGTTCAAGAAAGGCAGGGTAAGAAGAACTTCAAGAAGGACGGCAAGGGAGTTGCCGCGCCCGGTAAGCCAGTTGCCGGGAAGAAATCAAAGAATAGACCCAAGCCTGAGACTGAGTGCTTTTATTGCAAGGGAAGTGGTCACTGGAAGCGGAACTGCCCCAAATACTTAGCGGACAAGAAGGCCGGCAACACCAAAGGTATATGTGATATACATGTAATTGATGTGTACCTTACCAGTACTCGTAGTAGCTCCTGGGTATTTGATACCGGTGCGGTTGCTCATATTTGTAACTCAAAACAGGAGCTACGGAATAAGCGGAGACTGGCGAAGGACGAGGTGACGATGCGCGTCGGGAATGGTTCCAAGGTCGATGTGATCGCCGTCGGCACGCTACCTCTACATTTACCTACGGGATTAGTTTTAAACCTCAATAATTGTTATTTAGTGCCAGCTTTGAGCATGAACATTGTATCTGGATCTCGTTTAATTCGAGATGGCTACTCATTTAAATCCGAGAATAATGGTTGTTCTATTTATATGAGAGATATGTTTTATGGTCATGCCCCGCTGGTCAATGGTTTATTCTTGATGAATCTCGAACGTGATGTTACACATATTCATAGTGTGAATACCAAAAGATGTAAAGTTGATAACGATAGTCCCACATACTTGTGGCACTGCCGCCTTGGTCACATTGGTGTCAAACGCATGAAGAAGCTCCATGCAGATGGACTTTTGGAGTCTCTTGATTACGAATCATTTGACACGTGCGAACCATGCCTCATGGGTAAGATGACCAAGACTCCGTTCTCCGGAACAATGGAGCGAGCAACCAACTTATTGGAAATCATACATACCGATGTGTGCGGTCCAATGAGTGTTGAGGCTCGCGGAGGATATCGTTATGTTCTCACTCTCACTGATGACTTAAGTAGATATGGGTATGTCTACCTAATGAAACACAAGTCTGAAACCTTTGAAAAGTTCAAGGAATTTCAGAGTGAGGTTGAGAATCAACGTGACAGGAAAATAAAGTTCTTACGATCAGATCGTGGTGGAGAATATTTAAGTCACGAATTTGGTACGCACTTAAGGAAATGTGGAATAGTTTCACAACTCACGCCGCCTGGAACACCTCAGCGAAATGGTGTGTCCGAACGTCGTAATCGCACTCTATTGGATATGGTGCGATCTATGATGTCTCTTACCGATCTACCGCTCTCATTTTGGGGCTATGCTTTAGAGACTGCCGCATTCACTTTAAATAGGGCTCCGTCGAAATCCGTTGAGACGACACCGTATGAATTATGGTTTGGGAAGAAACCTAAGCTGTCGTTTCTAAAAGTTTGGGGATGCGATGCTTATGTCAAGAAACTTCAACCTGAAAAGCTCGAACCCAAGTCGGAAAAATGCGTCTTCATAGGATACCCTAAGGAAACCATTGGGTATACCTTCTACCTCAGATCCGAAGGCAAGATCTTTGTTGCCAAGAATGGGTCCTTTCTGGAGAAAGAGTTTCTCTCGAAAGAATTGAGTGGGAGGAAAGTGGAACTTGATGAGGTGATAGTCACCCCTTCCGAACCGGAAAGTAGCGCAGCGCGGGAAGATGTTCCTGTGGTGCCTACACCGACTGGGGAGGAAGTTAATGATGATGATCATGAAGCTTCGGATCAAGTTACTGCTGAACTTCGTAGGTCCACAAGGACACGTTCCGCACCAGAGTGGTACGGCAACCCTGTCCTGGAAATCATGTTGTTAGACAACGGTGAACCTTCGAACTATGAAGAAGCGATGGCGGGCCCGGATTCCGACAAATGGCTAGAAGCCATGAAATCCGAGATAGGATCCATGTATGAAAACGAAGTATGGACTTTGACTGACTTGCCCGATGATCGGCGAGCCATAGAAAATAAATGGATCTTTAAGAAGAAGACAGACGCGGATGGTAACGTGACCATCTATAAGGCTCGACTTGTCGCTAAGGGTTATCGACAAGTTCAAGGGGTTGACTACGATGAGACTTTCTCACCCGTAGCGAAGCTGAAGTCCGTCCGAATCATGTTAGCAATTGCCGCATTCTATGATTATGAGATATGGCAAATGGACGTCAAAACGGCATTCCTTAACGGCTTTCTTAAGGAAGAATTGTATATGATGCAGCCGGAAGGTTTTGTCGATCCTAAGAATGCTAACAAGGTATGCAAGCTCCAGCGCTCCATCTATGGGCTGGTGCAAGCATCTCGGAGTTGGAACATTCGTTTTGATGAGATGATCAAAGCGTTTGGGTTTACACAGACTTATGGAGAAGCCTGTGTTTACAAGAAAGTGAGTGGGAGCTCTGTAGCATTTCTCTTATTATATGTGGATGACATACTATTGATGGGAAATGATATAGAATTCTTGGAAAGTATAAAGGCCTATTTGAATAAGTGTTTTTCAATGAAGGACCTTGGAGAAGCTGCTTATATATTAGGCATCAAGATCTATAGAGATAGATCAAGACGCCTCATTGGTCTTTCACAGAGTACGTACCTTGACAAGATATTGAAGAAGTTCAATATGGATCAGTCCAAGAAGGGGTTCTTGCCTGTATTGCAAGGTGTGCAATTGAGCACGGCTCAATGCCCGACCACGGCAGAAGATAGAGAAAAGATGAGTGTCATCCCCTATGCCTCGGCCATAGGGTCTATTATGTATGCCATGCTGTGTACCAGACCTGATGTAAACCTTGCCGTAAGTTTGGTAGGAAGGTACCAAAGTAATCCCGGCATGGAACACTGGACAGCGGTCAAGAATATCCTGAAGTACCTGAAGAGGACTAAGGATATGTTTCTCGTTTATGGAGGTGACGAAGAGCTCGTCGTAAAGGGTTACGTCGACGCTAGCTTCGACACAGATCTGGATGACTCGAAGTCACAAACCGGATACGTGTATATTTTGAATGGAGGGGCAGTAAGCTGGTGCAGTTGCAAGCAAAGCGTCGTGGCGGGATCTACATGTGAAGCGGAGTACATGGCAGCCTCAGAGGCAGCGCAAGAAGCAATCTGGATGAAGGAGTTCATTACCGACCTAGGGGTGATTCCCAATGCGTCGGGCCCGATGACTCTCTTCTGTGACAACACTGGAGCTATTGCCCTTGCCAAGGAGCCCAGGTTTCACAGGAAGACCAGGCATATCAAGCGTCGCTTCAACTCCATTCGTGAAAGTGTTCAAAATGGAGACATAGATATTTGTAAAGTACATACGGACCTGAATGTAGCAGATCCGTTGACTAAACCTCTCCCTAGAGCAAAACATGATCAACACCAGAACGCTATGGGTGTTCGATTCATCACAATGTAACTAGATTATTGACTCTAGTGCAAGTGGGAGACTGTTGGAAATATGCCCTAGAGGCAATAATAAATGGTTATTATTATATTTCTTTGTTCATGATAATTGTCTATTGTTCATGCTATAATTGTGTTATCCGGAAATCGTAATACATGTGTGAATACATAGACCACAACGTGTCCCTAGTAAGCCTCTAGTTGACTAGCTCGTTGATCAACAGATAGTCATGGTTTCCTGACTATGGACATTGGATGTCATTGATAACGGGATCACATCATTAGGAGAATGATGTGATGGACAAGACCCAATCCTAAGCATAGCACAAAAGATCGTGTAGTTCGTTTGCTAGAGCTTTTCCAATGTCAAGTATCTTTTCCTTAGACCATGAGATCGTGTAACTCCCGGATGCCGTAGGAGTGCTTTGGGTGTACCAAACGTCACAACGTAACTGGGTGACTATAAAGGTACACTACGGGTATCTCTGAAAGTGTCTGTTGGGTTGACACGGATCGAGACTGGGATTTGTCACTCCGTATGACGGAGAGGTATCTCTGGGCCCACTCGGTAATGCATCATCATAATGAGCTCAATGTGACTAAGGAGTTAGCCACGGGATCATGCATTACGGTACGAGTAAAGTGACTTGCCGGTAACGAGATTGAACAAGGTATTGGGATACCGACGATCGAATCTCGGGCAAGTAACGTACCGATTGACAAAGGGAATTGTATACGGGATTGATTGAATCCTCGACATCGTGGTTCATCCGATGAGATCATCGTGGAACATGTGGGAGCCAACATGGGTATCCAGATCCCGCTGTTGGTTATTGACCGGAGAGGCGTCTCGGTCATGTCTGCATGTCTCCCGAACCCGTAGGGTCTACACACTTAAGGTTCGGTGACGCTAGGGTTGTAGAGATATTAGTATGCGGAAACCCGAAAGTTGTTCGGAGTCCCGGATGAGATCCCGGACGTCACGAGGAGTTCCGGAATGGTCCGGAGGTGAAGAATTATATATAGGAAGTCCAGTTTCGGCCACCGGGAAAGTTTCGGGGGTTATCGGTATTGTACCGGGACCACCGGAAGGGTCCCGGGGGTCCACCGGGTGGGGCCACCTATCCCGAAGGGCCCCATGGGCTGAAGTGGGAAGGGAACCAGCCCTTAGTGGGCTGGGGCGCCCCCCCTTGGGCCTCCCCCTGCGCCTAGGGTTGGAAACCCTAGGGGTGGGGGCGCCCCACTTGCCTTGGGGGGCAAGCCACCCCCTTGGCCGCCGCCCCCCCTCAGATGGGATCTCCAGGGTGGCCGGCGCCCCCCCAGGACCCCTATAAAATAGTGGGGGGAGGGAGGGCAGCAACACCACAGCCCCTGGCGCCTCCCTCTCCCCCTGCAACACCTCTCCCTCCCGCCTGCGCTTGGCGAAGCCCTGCCGGGATCCCCGCTACTTCCACCACCACGCTGTCGTGCTGATGGATCTCCATCAACCTCTCCTTTCCCCTTGCTGGATCAAGAAGGAGGAGACGTCACTGCTCCGTACGTGTGTTGAACGCGGAGGTGCCGTTCGTTCGGCACTCAGTCATCGGTGATTTGGATCACGGCGAGTACGACTCCATCAACCCCGTTCACTTGAACGCTTCCGCTCGCGATCTACAAGGGTATGTAGATGCACTCCTTTCCCCTCGTTGCTAGTATACTCCATAGATGGATCTTGGTGATGCGTAGGAAATTTTAAAATTCTACTACGATCCCCAACAGACCGGTGAAATCCTGCAACTTCAGGAGGACAAGGCGAAGCTCTGCCACGAGCTCGACCTGCTGAAGGAGGAGAACGCCGGCTGGAAGAAACTGCATGAGAATAGTAGTTCCTCAATGAAGATGTTGCAGGCCCTTGTCATGGAACAGAAGAAGGAGTTGTCGAAGCTCCGCATCGAGCACCCGGCTGCTGTGAAGGTGCGTAATGCGGCCGTGGAACAGATGATGAAGGCTCGCGTCGAGAAATCCCGCGTCATGGACACAATGATGAAGATGGCGGAGGAGACGCGCAAGGAGATGGAGGTCGTGGAGGCGATGAAGAAGCAGTTACGACTCCGCGGCCAGCAACCCTTCATGTAGTGAGAGCAGCGCCCCAGACTTGTGTGTGCGTCTTCCTTCTTTTTTGGGGGTGATAATCCTCCTTCTTTTGCTCCTGTGTTTCTTATTTTGCTTCGGGTGTTTCGCCGCACGTGTCACCTTCTCTGCGAGGCATGAATAGAACAATGCTAAAAATGAGATGACTAGCAAATTAGATCATTCTTTATCGCCAATAAAACAATGCCTCTTGCTAGTAATACTAGTCGTCAACCCGTGCTTTCGCACGGGCTAGCTTACTAACCTACAATGGGATGAAGCTTTGAGACTACATTTCATTAACTGGGAATAAGAAAATCAAGAATTCCCAAATTTCTATAGGACAGTTCCGTCTTGTCCTATTACCTTGTCTGTTTAATATTCAAGTCTTATCGTAGTGAATGTTTAATACTTACAATAATAGAAGAAACGACACATATACCCAAATGTTCTTCATCGATAGATTTAAAATCAAATTATTCAATCACCTCATTCTTGGTATATAATGCATTCAAGACACTGAAGATAAATAATGCTGATTGTTCATTCACTTCTATGCTGACCAGTCTCTAGAGTAATTAAGAAATTCGCTATATAAGATGAAAGAACCTCACAGAATCAACAACAAAAAACAATTATACCTTTTTAAAGAGAAAAGGAATAGATGCATGCATCAGAGACCATTTTTATTACATTTTTGTTGTTCCAATTTGCTCATAAAAAGACAAAAGCCTATTTTGCACTAATATAATAAAATCATGCCTAGAGAGAATAGTCGTGTGGTTGAGCTTCTTTGTACAGGTGTCGACGGTTGCACTTTTGTGCATCTCCTTTGCTTCCATCATATCAATATGTATTAATATAAACATGTTCACTTTCACTATTTTAGTCATTTATTAAAGGAAAAATATTAATGTATTAACATATATATAAGTAAACTGTTTTGGTCTCTATTTTGAATTCGCATGAACATTGACTCAAATGGTATACACAAATACCTTACTAAATAAATTTGGTATATTGTGAAACCAAAACAAATTACGAATCCATACTGTATTTACGGAAATACTGATACAATGTTTACCTGAAATTGTATTTATCAAACCAAACGAACTGGCCACCCTTTGGAACCTGTTAATATTTTACTAACATAGTGGGCAATAGGCAGCTCGATTGTCGATATTTAAATCGTCTACTACATAGAAAACTGAAGAACCGATATACTTCTTGTCGTATAATTCATATGTAAAAGGTAAACAACGATGGGAGCATCCAATGCTGATTTAAACAAATATTAGAAAGTCAAATAATTTATCCAACTATTTACCAACGGCCTTATGTTATTATATATCTACATATTCAGTTATAAATTAAGAAGATGTACCGAGTATTACCTAGTTGTATGACCTGAGTGCATAAATCTCACAAAGCAGCCTAATTAATCGTTGGAGACCTCAACATCTCAAAAATCCTAAGACTTAGACATTTTCAAAACCAGAAACAAAATAATCACAGCTACCAAATAGTAATACACAAAAGAAATACAGATTATCAATTTCTCATTCCGACAGAAGAACTGGTGAACATGCTATTGAGCTGCCGGAAAGGTAATTGCCAATGGAACATGCAGAAACCAATACATCTAAAAGAAACTATCATCCAATGGTCTCATGCAAGGGAAATGAAGCTCAAACCAAGATAAGCATAAGGACACACACACACATAGTCGGTCACAATCAGCGGAGTCAATCTATGATGGTAATACCTATACATTGTTGTAAAGGAAGTTTGGCATGGTAATATGGAGATGGATGGTGCAGGAAGACTGACAACAATTTCACATGTAGATTAGTAATTAGACATGGAAAATACTATAGTGATGACTTATCAGAAGTAGTAACTCACAAAATTTACTCATGCTGCAGGACACAAATCGGTGCATACTTATCAATCTCGGTTACTATTTCAACTGGAAACATATGTGCAAAATTCAGATCAAAATTAATGTCGCCGTCAGCCAAATGAACGACTACAAAAATATGGTATGAAACTGAAACATATCTGTTAAGCTAGGAAATCAAAATATTATTGTCACACTGCTACATTGTTTTAGAATCAGATTAGTAAAAACCCCAAAATGATAGATCATTCAGCAGCTTCTTTGGAACTAAAGCTAAAAGTTCAGGTGGCTTAATCTTCTTATGAAAAATTACCCAATATATGTCCGATATATAGTGGTCAAATTAGATTCTTCATTAAGCTGTCTATGCAAGTGAACATATAGCAGGATAATTTCAAATTAGTGTACTCTAGTTATCCAAGCATAGCAAGAAAAAAAAGGAAGAATCAGTCCAAATACAAATATAAGAGCATGTGCATTGTACGGAGAGACAATAGCAGGAATAGGAATACAAAGTCAACGGAAGAATCAGTCCAAAAGCAATGAATCTAAATGTTGTTTTCCCCAAAAGATAAATGATGTGATTATGTAGCAACAGGAATAGGATTTCAGAGAGGTAGAAACATATGGAGAGGTGAATTGTACGTACCGACAGAAGCCAAAATTCAAGTCTGCGCCTGCAATAGCAGGGGTAGTTCAAATGTGATCAACTATGCGATCATACTGACATTAGAGGTAGTTAAAACCATTTAAAAAATCTAGATACAGATTATGAGACTGTTCACGTACGGGGTTACAGGTCAGCCGCAATGACCAACCCATGGACTACTTATCTAGGTGGGCCAGCAGTCAGAATGTTGGCGCATGTGCACGGTGACGATAACCGGTGTAGCAGTATGGTAGTATAACCAGAACTTTTTCTTAGTATGAAAATCAAAATGCAACTGCGCTACTGCTATACAATTTACTATATATCATCGTAGCATGTGAGTTCGTGGTCGGAAAAAGAAGAATTTACTCGTGTCAAAACTGCCGAGAAGCATTATAAAGTGATAGCCGTAGCAATGACCTGGAAATCCAAAGAGTGATGAAGATACCTACACATAGTTTTCTGAAGCTATGAAAAACATTATACAAAGTGGTATGCATTGACCATAGTTAGCAGCAAAACATCATTAACTGGAGGACAATACTTGCATAGTAGAGACAGCATGGCAATAGCAACTAATGTAACCGTACCTATATAGAAACAAATGGAGTATGCATCAAAAACACGAAGGCATAAACATCTGTAAAAAACATTAATAATGCCTGTGCAGCTCAAGTAGTACTTGGCTAACTCTGCGGACATCTGATTACCTTATCTAGGAAAAAAATATTGAGGGCAACAATTTTAGCATATAAATATACGAACAAAATTAAATCTCTTAGCCTAGTACCTCCGCGTAACGGATGGATGATTAATTAGACACATATACCATCAAGTTTATCAGAGATTATTTATCATGTACATGAAATAAAGATACGTATCATTGCTCGTCTATGTAAGAAAACACATCAACTAATTCGGATGGTCATGTAAAAAGAACTAACTCGGTTCCCTACTATATAGATTGTGTCCTGCTGCTAGAGGCGATGCAGACAACCCCAATTGACATGCATCCTCATCTTATAGCACGCAATGGAGTCAAGAGGAATGCTTATGGATTCACATGTATACTCAATCATTTTATTGATATAAAATGTCAGGGATTAAAACAATTATTGTTTGGTTTTGTCTTCTGTGATGAAATCAAAGGATGGAGAATACAACAGAAATCACGGCACCGCGAATCCGTTGTAGTTTCTTCACTCAGCCTAGCCTACTTTAAATTGCCATCGGTACACCTCACCCGGATCAGGACCTGAAATATGAGGAGATTAAAGACTGGACAAAAAAAGAGATCAGGGAGATGCTAGATTGAAATATTTGACCCTTTTTTTCAGATCAATGACTCCTTCAACCTAGCAGGTGTTTTTCTCCTCTCCTCCCTCGTCTGCTCTTATGGATTCACATGTATAACTCAATCATTTTATTGATATAAATGTCAGGGATTAAAACAATTATTGTTTGGTTTTGTCTTCTGTGATGAAATCAAAGGATGGAGAATACAACAGAAATCACGGCACCGCAAATCCGGTGTAGTTTCTTCACTCAGCCTAGCCTACTTTAAATTGCCATCGGTACACCTCTCCCAGAGCAGGACCTGAAATATGAGGAGATTAAAGACCGGACAAAAAAAGAGATCAGGGAGATGCTAGATTGAAATATGTGACCCTTTTTTTCCAGATCAATGACTCCTTCGACCTAGCAGGTTTTTTTCTCCTCTCCTCCCTCATCTGCTCTTGTGGCCGATGTTCTCCTCTCTTCTGATTCCAACAACGCCGTCCATGCCACCTCCAGCCTATGTGCCGCCAGTGTGGTATATAGGCCATCGATCGTCTTAATATCCACTTCGGTTTAGCCTCTCTTCTGCCCTCTTCGAGGTGGAAATTTCCTGTAATCCGTAGTCCTCTAAAGTGTGAACTTGAAGCTCAGGTCGGCATGGAGAGAAGATGTAAAAGGAGTACCTGGAAGGATTGAATCGTGACCTTTCTATCAAAGGGATTATAGCGTGCATGCAGTTGAAGTTCACAACGGCGTGGATGGGAGGTGGCCATGCCGGAGGAGGAAGAGGAGCGGGGGCATGAGGGACGAATCATGCGCGTGAGAGATCTGGAGAGGCCACGGCAAGGTACTGCCTAGATCTTCTTTCATTTTTTTAACTGGGAAGAGATATCCTTTCGTGAGAATAGGAAACCAGACTGACTCGTTACCATCCAAGACTTCCGGAGTTAAATCAATGGTATTTTTTTCTGTGATCAATTAATAGAAGATAGATAAAAGTGAGACATAGATGAGAGTTTGAAAGCGACACATGAGAGAGAGGTGCGTGAGAAGGTTAGAAAGAAGCGTGGGAAGGAAAGAAAGAAGCGTGAGAATATTGAGCGAGCAAAAAAAAATGTATCTAGTTTTTTTATGGAGGATTTCATGAATCAATCTCCACCGTAATAATTTCGGTCCCACCAGATTAACGGCTTGTAAAATCTAATTAACGTGGGAATTTCTAGGAAGTCTAGGATTAGATAAAAAAATAAAATAAAAATAATAAGAGTAGAGAGTAGAGGATATGGCACTGGGCTGCCTTCGTGCTCCTCTGTCGTACTCCAGTGGAAAACTTGAGTATACCGCACGGTTCTTTGCTCCTCCTCAGGTCGTCGGCACATTTATACGAGTAGTCAAATCACAAGGCCCCGCCTTCCAGCAGTAATGAGCCGTCAAATCACAAAGGCCCTCGCCTCTCATGAAAAGGACCAAGCTAGACTGCCCCACCCTCTAGCCTTTTAAAAAATGTATACATTTGTGCAGTAGTAGTATCAATGGATTGCGCCATGGAGCAAAACTAACAAGATGTAATTAAAGAGAAAAGGTGATACATATAGAGAGCGCTCGTCGCCAAATTATGCATATACTATATGACACTACCCACTATGAAGGTACTAGTAACATAGACTAGTAACTAGTCTATGCTACTCTCCACTATGACCAGCCAAAGTTGAGGCACGGATACCAACGAGGACCTGGTTGTGTCTATACTTGGACAACTCACCCGACTGCATGCGCACCAGGCAGACGAAGCTCGTGTCGTGTTGGTGCCGTGTGCGGCCCGCACATTAACCAAAACCTCGTGCCTCCATCTTAGCCTCCGCGTTTTAAACTTCTCAATCTCAAGGCCAAGGAGCAGCGTGAAACCTATGATAGAGCCAATCGGATGGTTGAGAACACTACAATTCGTAGCTACAGATGCGTGTGAGAGAGAGGACGAGTGCGTGCGTGCACCTCTTCTCAGAGTACAAGTCTATGTGGGTGGCATCGACCTAGGGAGCAGTGATGGTGCGTGCGAGAAGTCCCGAGAGATAGGTGTAATGCTTCTGAAAAAAATACTAGTCTATAGCTCGCCACGAGGCTATTCCTATCGAACGCCAAGCGTAAGATATGTATCCGACGGTGCCAGTATTTGCACGTACACAGCAGTAGAAAAAGAACTAGTACCATGGCATATGCTACACCACGACCGAGAAAACGTGCCGACGTTACGCCATCCGGGAATAGTGCCGCACTTCGAAACTAGAACCGTCAATAAATTTTGAGCGCGTCTCGTCACATTCCAAATTACTACTACTACCACGCTATATTTAATTGTAAACCTGTTCACACCGGTCACAACCTAAACGGTTTCCCACTTAGGAGCGTACTAGTAGTACTCGGTTATAAATACTACTATGCTAAGATGACTGCACATTCCTCCTCAACTCCTCATCCACAAAAAAAACAATCAAGCCATGGCGAGCATGAGTTCTGGGTCGAGAGATTTCCACCACGGAGAGGTCAGCATGGACCGCGCAGCAGTAGTAGCACAGAGGTCCCGCCGCGCCGCCGAAGCAGCACGGAGGTCCCGCCGCGCCGTCAATGTAGCAGACTGGTTCGGCCACGCTGCGGAAGCAGCAGAGATGTCCCGCCGCGCCGCCGAAGCAGCACGGAGGTCCCGCCGCGCTGCGGCGGCCTGGGAAAATTTCTCGCTGGCAGGCGAGGACTCTTACTGGCGCATGCGTGCGATGGTCCATAGCCAGATGGATCAGATCTTCGGCTGGGCGAGGTTGCAGGACGAGGCTACCGGCGTCATCCGGCAACTAGGGGAGGGCAATGCGAAGCTCCGGGGCGAGCGCGACCTGCTGAGGGCGAAGATCGCCGGAAGGGCGAAGCAGGCGGAGGAGACCGCTGCCTTGTTGCAGAGGACGGGCATCATCGTCAAGAAACTTATGGACGAGAATGCCATGCTCCGCATCGAGCACAACAGGCTGGTGGAGGAGTGGATGCTGCCAAGCAGCGTATTAAGGACATGAAACTGATGAAAGAGAGCATCGCCCGCCGCGAGAACTAGTCTCCGCGACCTGTAGCGCATAAAGAGAGTAGAGATCAGCAAGCCAGATCATTGTATGCATCTTCCTTCTTCTTTTGCCCTTGTGTATTTCGGGCGTAGCCCCATGTGGCTTTTTTAATTATCTTCCTAATTATGTAAGACAATTATTATCCACTCTCGTCGTCCTTATATATATTCATCAGTCTTGCTATAAGTCGCAGTAGATGCTATATAGGTCCGTCGGATCTTACATCAAGATTCGTGCAAAATTTTCTTTTCAGATTTTTTTTTCTCTCTTAAATCTCAGTCGAGTGAGACATTGCCACGCCATTAAACAGAGGCTCAGGCGCCATTAATGGAGATGGGAGAGAGGTGGACGGCAGATGGAGGTCAAAGGGCTCTCCTCCCGATAAGCACGCGCAGGGGTCTGATCGCACGCCTCCGGTACTCAAATAGCTACCCTGCATGGCGCCTCCTAGCTAATAAAAAAAGGGACGCGTGGCGGCACGTAAATGGTAAATAGAACGCCCACGGTTTCAATAATACTTGTGTTTCCGATTGTAACGTGACAGCACTTGTTCCAAAATGACATTGTTGATTGTTAATGTGTGCGCTTTCGCAAATCGGACAGCAAAATTACCACAGCATGTTGGTGCCATGTCATGACATGAAGCCAAGTTTCATGATTTGCATGCGTGTTTCGGATTTACAGGAATTAAAAAACCAAGTTCCAGCCGAGCCATGTGATTTTTCAACCAGCTTTGGTACACTGGAGCATGTGCTTGTATTTAAAATTTGAATTATGCACACAAAGGTGACACGTTCCGTCTCAGAACCACGAGCCTTCTTGAGAGAAGCTCCGGTTTGCAAAAAGCTTATACCAAAACTTGTTCCTATTTTGCAAAAAAAAATTACCACAGCATGGTAGTACCATGACATGACACCATGCCAAGTTTCATGATTTTCAGGCGTGTTTTGGATTTAAAAGAATTTTAAAACCAAGTTTCTCAATGTTCTCGGCTGAACCACGATGCTCAAATGTTTGAATTTCATTCTCATTTCTTGCATGGGACCTAGAAATTCACTCGACGACACACATGTGATTTTTCAGTCAACTTTGGTGCACGGGAGCATGTGCTTGTAGTTCAAATTTGAATTATGCACATTAAATGACCAGAAACTCAATTAATGTATAAAAAAGGCCAAACGAACCCGGAATAATTCCAAAATTTAACAGGGCACTCATATAGTTCTATGTTGCCTCTTTAAAGAAAATCTGGGGGGAGGCAGCGTATATTGTTTCGCACACAAAGGTATAAAGAAATAAAGAAACAAAGAAATTGGCATACCTATTTAATTATTGGGTTCTTATTATTTGTGCCACTAGTTGTGTATCACTACTCAGTTTGGCCATTAGAAGATACAACTACTCAAAAAATGCCATCGATCCGTGAGATGCCTGCTCAAAAATGCAATTAGATATCTAAAAATGCCATCGTTAAGTTAGATGTTTGCTCAGAAATGCCATTAGACATTGTTATTTTCACGTCAAACCCGTTGACCATGTTACATGAAAAAAATAAGCCAATTCTCACAATGATAAGTTAATGGTGTCCAGCACAACACACCCCTCAAATAAAACTATGCACCCTGGAATTCTTTGAAAAAACTAAGCACCCTGAAATTCTTTGACAACTAAACTGCTGGCTATATGATGTTAGCCATATATATTGTACGTATATAATTTCAAGAAACGAGTGGTAGTACTATACCAACTAAAAGATGAAATGTACGAAATATAACGAGAAGAAACATAACATAGTTCTGCTGGGGGCTCAGCACAACACACCCCTCAAATAAAACTAAGCACACCAGAAATTAAACTAAGAAACTAATCTGGTAGACACTGCATTAGAACCACCATGAGCAACGACACTGCCACCTTACTCGGAGTCCTCATCCACGTCCTCGACTTCGTCCTTGTCCCTCTTCCTCTTGGGCGATACTTCTTTGCTTGAACCGCACACTTGGCTCTTGCTCTTCATCCAACCCTTGTAGATATGGAAACAAAGGTAGCCATCCATTGCAGCATAGTGGATGTGGTCTATATCTAGTACATTCCACTGCCATGCATGACGATGAAACGTGTATGGAGGTTTCGCTAGTTTACCGTACGAAGGATGAACCATGGCTGCTGCCAGGTTCAGCATTGAAGGCTAAGAGGAGGACACCAGGCTTGCCTTCTGGAGATCAAAGGACTGGCCTACAACGAGGCCTATCCGACCCAGGATTTCCTTGTCGTTCCTAAAGTCTACAGTAACGAATTTGACTCGGCCGCCCTTGAGGAACTTGTTAAATTCCTCGCACTCAACATCGGCATGGCATATGTGTTAGACCAAGAATAAGTCATGCACGCAAACCTGGATCACGGCGGGCTTCTTCTTCTCTACCTCCTTTAGTTTCTTCTCGCTTCCCAGGACTGTGGTGTACTCAACATCTAGCCCAGCGACCCACTCATCATTTGAGTTTTTGAACATGCGTTTGAAGCGATGACAACCCACAAGTATAGGGGATCAATTCTAGCCTCTTTCGATAAGTAAGACTGTCAAACCCAACGAGGAGCTAAAGGTAGAACAAATATTCCCTCAAGTTCTATCGACCACCGATACAACTCTACGCACGCTTGACGTTCGCTTTACCTAGAACAAGTATGAAATAGAAGTACTTTGTAGGTGTTGTTGGATAGGTTTGCAAGAAAGTAAAGAGCACGAAAATAAAAGCTAGGGTCTGTTTAGATAAAGACACAACTAAAGTTAGTATAGCGAGTGTGGAAAAGTGGTGGTAGGAGTTGCGAAATTGTCCCTAAGCAATTGACTACTTTACTAGACCGATAGCAAGTTTTATGTGGGAGAGGCCACTGCTAGCATGTCATCCCTTACTTGGAATTCTATGCACTTATGATTGGAACTATTAGCAAGCATCCGCAACTACTAACGTTCATTAAGGTAAAACCCAACCATAGCATTAAGATATATCGGTCCCCCTTCAATCCCGTATGCATCAATTCTATGCTAGGTTGAAGCTTCTGTCACTCTTGCCCTCCAATACGTAGTCCTATCAACATACAACTAACCCTATGGTGTGATCCACGCGCGCGCTCATATGATGGGCACCAAAGGACAGCAACATAACCACAAGCAAATTAAATCAATCATAGCAATTCATCAACCACTGATAGGACAACGAAAATCTACTCAGACATCATAGGATGGCAACACATCATTGAATAATAATATGAAGCATAAAGCACCATGTTCAAGTAGAGGGTACAGCGGGTTGCGGGAGAGTGGACCGCTGTAGATAGAGGGGGGAAGGTGATGGAGATGTTGGTGAAGATGGCAGAGGTGTTGGTATAGATCGCGGTGATGATGATGGCCCCCGGCGGCATTCCGGCGCCACCGGAAGTGAGGGGGAGAGAGCCCCCCTCCTTCTTCTTCTTCCTTGACCTTCTCCCTAGATGGGAGAAGGGTTTCCCCTCTGGTCCATGGCCTCCATGGCGTGGGAGGGGCGAGAGCCTTGGATCTGTCTCTTTGTCTCTCTCTGTTTCTGCGTTCTCCTCTGCTGCCCTTTCACCGTTTCGTATATATATATGGAGATCCGTAACTCCGATTGGACTGAAACCTTCGCCGTGATTTTTTACCAAAAATTAGCTTTCTTGCGGCCGAAGAAGGGCATCAACCGCCTTACGGGTGGCCCACGAGGGTCAGGGGCGCGCCCAGGGGGGCAGGCGCGCCCCCTGCCTCGTGGCCACCTCGGGCACCGTCTCGCGTTGATTTTACTTCCCAAAAATCACAAAAAATCCAAAATAATTCTCCGTCCGTTTTTATCCCGTTTGGACTCCGTTTGATATGGGGTTTCTGCGAAACATAAAACATGCAACAAACAGGAACTGGCACTGGGCACTGGATCAATATGTTAGTCCCAAAAATAATATAAAAAGTTGCCAAAAGTATATGAAAGTTGTATAATATTGGCATGGAACAATAAAAAATTATAGATACGACGGAGATGTATCAGCATCCCCAAGCTTAACTCCTGCTCGTCCTCGAGTGGGTAAATGATAAAAAAGATAATTTTTGATGTGGAATGCTACCTAGCATAATCTTGATCATGTATCTAATCATGGCATGAATATTAAGACACGAGTGATTCAAAGCAATAGTCTATCATTTGTCATAAAAACAATAATACTTCAAGCCTACTAATAAAGCAATCATGTCTTTTCAAAATAACAAGGCCAAAGAAAGTTATCCCTACAAAATCATATAGTCTGGCTATGCTCCATCTTCACACAAATATTCACATCATGCACGACCCCGATGACAAGCCAAGCAATTGTTTCATACTTTTGACGTTCTCAAACCTTTTTAACTTTCACGCAATCCATGAGCGTTAGCCATGGACATAGCACTATAGGTGGAATAGAATATGATGGTGGAGGTTGTGTAGAAGACAAAAAAGGAGAAGATAGTCTCACATCAACTAGGCGTATCAACGGGCTATGGAGATGCCCATCAATAGATATCAATGTGAGTGAGTAGGGATTGCCATGCAACAGATGCACTAAGAGCTATAAGTGTATGAAAGCTCAAACAGAAACTAAGTGGGTGTGCATCCAACTTGCTTGCTCATGAAGACCTAGGGCATTTGAGGAAGCCCATCGTTGGAATATACAAGCCAAGTTCTATAATGAAAATTCCCACTAGTATATGAAAGTGATAACTCAAGAGACTCTCTATATGAAGAACATGGTGCTACTCTGAAGCACAAGTGTGGAAAAAGGATAGTAACATTGCCCCTTCTCTCTTTTTCTCTCATTTATTTTGGGCCTTCTCTTTTTTTTGACCTTTCTCTTTTTTTCGTCTGGAGTCTCATCCCGACTTGTGAGGGAATCATATTCTCCATCATCCTTTCCTCACAGGGGCAATGCTCTAATAATGATGATCATCACACTTTTATTTACTTACAACTCGATACTAGAACAAAGATATGCCTCTATATGAATGCCTCCGGCGGTGTACCGGGATGTGCAATGATCTAGCGTAGCAATGACATCAAAAAACGGACAAGCCATGAAAACATCATGCTAGCTATCTTACGATCATGCAAAGCAATATGACAATAAATGCTCAAGTCATGTATATGATGATGATGGAAGTTGCATGGCAATATATCTCGGAACGGCTATGGAAATGCCATGATAGGTAGGTATGGTGGCTATTTTGAGGAAGATATAATGAGGCTTATGTGTGACAGAGCGTATCATATGACGGGGTTTGGATGCACCGGCGAAGTTTGCACCAACTCTCGAGGTGAGAAAGGGCAATGCACGGTACCGAAGAGGCTAGCAATGATGGAAGGGTGAGAGTGCGTATAATCCATGGACTCAACATTAGTCATAAAGAACTGACATACTTATTGCAAAAATCTATTAGTCATCGAAACAAAGTACTACGCGCATTCTCCTAGGGGGATAGATTGGTAAGAAAAGACCATCGCTCGTCCCTGACCGCCACTCGTAAGGAAGACAATCAACAAATAAATCATACTCCAACTTCGTTACATAACAGTTCACCATACGTGCATGCTACGGGAATCACAAACCTCAACACAAGTATTTCTACAATCCACAACCACCCACTAGCATGACTCTAATATCACCATCTTTATATCGCAAAACTATTGCAAGGAATCAAACATATCATATTCAGTGATCTACAAGTTTTATGTAGGATTTTATGACTAACCATGTGAATGATCAGTTCCTGTCATCTCTCTAAATAGATATAAGTGAAGCAAGAGAGTTTAATTATTTCTACAAAAGATATTCCCACGCTCTAACAAATATAAGTGAAGCAAAAGAGCATTCTACAAATGGCGGTTTTCTATGTAAAGAGAAACAGGCAATCCAAACTTCAAATGATATAAGTGAAGCACATGAAGCATTCTATAAAGCCATACTCAAAAGATATAAGTGAAGTTCATAGAGCATTCTATAAATCAACGAAGGACTATCTCATACCAGCATGGTACATAAAAGAAAAATGAAACTAAATTCAAAAGACGCTCCAAGATTGCACATATCGCATGAACGAAACGAATCCGAAAACATACCGATAGTTGTTGAAGAAAGAGGGGATGCCTTCCGGGGCATCCCCAAGCTTAGCCGCTTGAGTCTCCTTGAATATTTACTTGGGGTGCCTCGGGCATCCCCAAGCTTGAGCTCTTGCCTCTCTTCCTTCTTCTCACATCGAAACCTTCTCGATCATTGAACACTTCACCCACACAAAACTTTAACAGAAAACTCGGTAAGATCCGTTAGTATAATAAAGCAAATCACTACTCTAAGTACTGTTGCAAACCAATTCATATTTTGTTTTTACATTGTGTCTACTGTAATATAACTTTTCCATGGCTTAATCCACTGATATAAATCGATAGTTTCATCAAAACAAGCAAACTATGCATCAAAAACAGAATCTGCCTAAAACAGAACAGTCTGTAACAATATGAACATTCACCATACTTCTGGTACTTGTAAACTTCTGCCAAAATTAGGAAAAAATAAATAATTCGTATAGAAAGACAGGGCAAAAAGAATCAGAACCATTTGACTTCCTAGTAAAAAACTAAAAATCATGCACTACAGCCAAAGTTTCTGTCCTGCACCGCACAAACCAACAAGCATTGTAAACATCCTAAAGGCAAACCTTGGCACATTATTTTTATTTCTGCACTTTATAAAAGCACACAACAGAAATAAATGACTCTCTAAAACTTCCAGGTTGTCTCCCTGGCAGCGCTTGCTTTAAAGCCATTAAGCTAGGCATATAGTGCTCAAGTAATGGATCCACCCGGATCCCAAGGTATATCAAAGCCAATTTTAATTAGCAATGATTTGTAATTTAGTAGTGAGCACAAAGCAACATATATCATGCAACAACGAAGTCTAACTCTCTTCCTATGCATTGGCATGTCATAAAAGAACAATTCATGCACACATAGTAGAGGCCAATGCATAGTATAAACAGTTTCTTGCAATTTTTTCATGTGGGAAACATAGAGAGGTGGAGATATAGTTCCTCTCTCATAATAATTGCAAGTAGGAGCAGCAAGCACATGCATATTATATTCATAAAAATCATCATTTGCAACGGTAAAAGGCAACCCATCAGTATAATCCTTAATAAGTGCAAACTTCTCTGATATAGTGTAGTTTGGAGAATTCAAAAGGATAATAGGACTATCATGCGTGGGTGCAATAGCAACAATTTCATGTTTAACATAAGGAACTATAGAAAGTTCATCTCCATAAGCATAATTCATATTGGCATCATGGCCACAAGCATAGCAAGCATCAAGTTCATCAAAAAGGGGTATTTCAAGAGAATCAACGGGATCATAACAATCATCATAGCAATCATCCTTCGGTATGCACGAAGGGAAATTAAACAATGTATGAGTTGAAGAGTTACTCTCATTAGAAGGTGGGCACGAGTAGCTAATCCGCTCTTCCTCCTTTTGTTCTTCGCTCTCCTCATCATCTTTTTCATCCAATGGGTTCACGGTTTCATCAATTTCTTCTTCCATAGACTCCTGCAAAATATTAGTCTCTTCTTGGACAGCGGAGGAGTCCTCAATATATGGTTTAACATAGGCATTAGAAGCATAATTATCATAACAATATTTAAGTATGGCAAAATTTTCAGATTTGTAAAGAGTGGCACCATACTTTTCAATCAAAGAAGCAATTTCGTAAGCACCCTTAAAAGCAACAAATTCTTCAATTTGTTGAACATCATAGTAATTATAAACAGCCTTAGCATACGAAGATACGATTCCATTATCACTAAACTCACATTGGTAGGGAAGGTGTTTCTTAGGGTTTTCAGAACAACAAGTAAAATCATATATTTCACATAAATTCCAAGCATAGCATTGCAAACGATGAATTTGACCCAATAGAATTTTCCCTTTTTCAGATATTCGGTGTCGCGCATAACAAACATGCTCATCTAAAGATTTGCCCTCAAATAAGCTAGTTGGGATTACAGCACGAGCACATAGGGATCGAAGATGATCCAAGTAATAAGCTTCAGCAGTGTGATAGATTTTGAGTGGTTCTTCAACCATTGGTTCAGTAGGTACAACTAATTTTTTTGGTATTTTGCGTTTCCTACCCATAACTAAAGATAGAAACCAACTAAGAACAACAAATAAAAATTACTTAGTGATAAAGCAAACAAGCACACACGAGAATATTCACCCCACGCTATTGCTCCCCGGCAACGGCGCCAGAAAAAGGTCTTGATAACCCACAAGTATAGGGGATCAATTGTAGCCTCTTTCGATAAGTAAGAGTGTTGAACCCAATGAGGAGCTAAAGGTAGAAAAAATATTCCCTCAAGTTCTATCGACCACCGATACAACTCTACGCACGCTTGACGTTCGCTTTACCTAGAACAAGTATGAAACTAGAAGTACTTTGTAGGTGTTGTTGGATAGGTTTGCAAGAAAGTAAAGAGCACGAAAATAAAAGCTAGGGGCTGTTTAGATAAAGACACAACTAAAGTTAGTATAGCGAGTGTGGAAAAGTGGTGGTAGGAGTTGCGAAATTGTCCCTAAGCAATTGACTACTTCACTAGACCGATAGCAAGCTTTATGTGGGAGAGGCCACTGCTAGCATGTCATCCCTTACTTGGAATTCTATGCACTTATGATTGGAACTATTAGCAAGCATCCGCAACTACTAACGTTCAATAAGGTAAAACCCAACCATAGCATTAAGATATATCGTTCCCCCTTCAATCCCGTATGCATCAATTTCTATGCTAGGTTGAAGCTTCTGTCACTCTTGCCCTCCAATACATAGTCCTATCAACATACAACTAACCCTATGGTGTGATCCACACGCGCGCTCATATGATGGGCACCAAAGGACAGCAACATAACCACAAGCAAATTAAATCAATCATAGCAATTCATCAACCACCGATAGGACGACGAAAATCTACTCAGACATCATAGGATGGCAACACATCATTGAATAATAATATGAAGCATAAAGCACCATGTTCAAGTAGAGGGTACAGCGGGTTGCGGGAGAGTGGACCGCTGTAGATAGAGGGGGGAAGGTGATGGAGATGTTGGTGAAGATGGCGGAGGTGTTGGTGTAGATCGCGGTGATGATGATGGCCCCCGGCGGCGTTCCGGCGCCACCAGAAGCGAGGGGGGGAGAGCCCCCTCCTTCTTCTTCTTCCTTGACCTTCTCCCTAGATGGGAGAAGGGTTTCCCCTCTGGTCCATGGCTTCCATGGCGTGGGAGGGGCGAGAGCCCCTCCGAGATTGGATCTGTCTCTCTGTCTCTCTCTGTTTCTGCGTTCTCCTCTGCTGCCCTGTCACCGTTTCGATATATATGGAGATCCGTAACTCTGATTGGACTGAAACCTTCGTCGTGATTTTTTACCAAAAATTAGCTTTCTTGCGGCCGAAGAAGGGCATCAACCGCCTTACGGCTGGCCCACGAGGGTCAGGGGCGCGCCCCCTGCCTCGTGGCCACCTCGGGCACCGTCTCGCGTTGATTTTACTTCCCAAAAATCACAAATATTCCAAAATAATTCTCCTTCCGTTTTTATCCCATTTGGACTCCGTTTGATATGGGGTTTCTGCGAAACACAAAACATGCAACAAACAGGAATTGGCACTGGGCACTGGATCAATATGTTAGTCCCAAAAATAATTAAAAAAGTTGCCAAAAGTATATGAAAGTTGTATAATATTGGCATGGAACAATCAAAAATTATAGATACGAGAGAGACGTATTAAGCGAGCAAGGCATTCTTTCACCGTTGCGGAAGAACGGGTGTAGATGACGTCGAACTCATCGCCGGTGATGGTTCTAACATTGTACTCACCGCCGATCGTGGAGATTTGGGACGCCATGGATTTGGGAGGAGGGTTAGGATTAGTGGAACTGCCGTAATGTGAAAGGTCGGGACGACTAGGAGTGGTTTATCGATTGTAAAAATGTCGAGTGGGGGCGCGTGCGAATGGCAGGGTAGTGGCTTGCCTGGTGGATAAATGGATTCATGCACAGTACTATGGGGGCCCAATTAGATGTCATGTCTACTCGACGCCCAATTAAATGGCTTTCGATGTCATGTCAAGCGTCGGGAAAATTACAGGTGATACGAAGCTTTCCATTCTCCCATGATACGGGCTTCCGAGAGCCCTTGGATCTGAGATCAAACGGTTGCATGGCGTGATTCTAGACCTATGGGTGAATATCCTATCCTGGAGGGTTATTCTGCAAATTTTCAGCAACTTAGCATGCGACCGTTTGATCTCAGATCCAAGGGCTGCCAGCAGCCCGTATCATGGTCACGCCTACCACGACCGTGGCCTCGGTCGCGCCCTTGGAGATTTAACATGGTGCGTTAGGCTATCTGATGTTGGGATGTCATACATAGTCATCACTTAGTCACTCATACAACAAGGTTAGCTATAAGGTTGGCTATAAGAGTATTTTTTGTTTACTTCTCTCTATCTCTTTCTTCGTAGTATTTATTGTATTTGCCAAGGAGTGACCTCTTCCAATGAAATGGTGCTTAGATGAGGTGCTATGGGCATTAAATGGCTTAGCAACTCAAGTCCCCAATGCATAGGTGCTTAGTTTTTTGTTGCTAAGTTTGCTTCATCTAGGTACACGCGCTTATCACCGTTTCTTTCTGGGGTCACCAAACTAGTCTCTCTCTTCTTAATTAACTTTCCACATTAGACTTTATGCCTATGTGGCAGGCTTAGCACCTGTAGGATCAAGTACAATAGTGGGCTATAAGCCCGCTTTACATGGCATTTTTGCATATGTGGGGGAAAGAGGCAAGGAAAAAGTGGAGGAGTGGGCTCTCAAGCAAGAGCCAGCCTCTACATGGTGGAGCATCGAGAGAGGCACCTGTATGGAGGTGGTAAGGAATCGGGAGACTCACGCCGGTCGTAGCGTCGCAGTTAAAATGATAATGGCAAGTCAAATCACCGGGCCCCACCTATCCAGAAGTAACTCGCTGTCAAATCACACAGCCCTATGTTTGCAGCAGCCTACTCCCTCATCTTCTCGCGTCTCTGTCGAACCGACTAGGCGGAACTACCCCGCCCTCGACTTTTAAATAGTATAATATACTAATTTTGTATCCATGGATTGCGCCATGGAGCAAGCCACGTTCGCGTCGCACCCCAGACGGTCGGTCGGTATGGCACGCCGCTCTCCGAATGGAACGCGCGTCATATTGTGTTTGCACACACATGTGGGACCGCAATTGAGAACCGACCATAGGCATACTCCCCGGCCCCGCAAGTCGGGTGAGTTAATAGAAGAGAGAGACGAGCGATAGTACTACTACAGAAGTGTTGTAGGAGTACATACGTTGGTACCTAGACGGTCCCTGCAAGACAGGGAAGATCAGTTCGTCCATGCATGTGACCAGACTCCAGTAGACACGCCTGGATTGGCTATCGTTTACATATTGTGCAGGCTATGTTGTACAGGGCTGTAGTTCTGGTGAGAAATCTAAAAAAAGGTTTCTTGTCATCTCGCAAAATTAGGTGTCATGTGCTTCGGATCACTGCGAGGGTTAAACAGCGACAACTGAGTTGGGCTAGTCATTGGGGGCACATGCACGAAGACTACTCGGCTGCCATCTAGGTCAAGCCGGCTATGTTAATTAGGACATCTATCGACGGACCCCTTTTCTACGAGTTTATCTTTAATTTGAGCTTTGATCCTCGTCTAGTTTGTCCGTCGGGATTCATCTTGTCTCCTTTGGGCAGTGAGGTTATGATTTCTTGTCATGTGGCATTTTTTCGTGTTATATGTTATAATCCGGTGCTTCAGATCAAAATGACGACAACTGCGCCTCCGGGGCACGTGCATGAAGACTTCTCGATAGTCATTGCCGAGGTCAAGCCGGCTCCGGCCGGTAGACAAAAGAAAACTAGTACACCACTATATAGGCTGGAGCCTCCGCGCTTGCTTGCTAGTGTTGCTCTCTTCACACTGTCTTGTCCTCTCCAGATCTAAACACGACAGCAGTGGCCACACACTCTCTCTCTCTACTCACCGCTGGTCACAGATACAGTCGGATCCTCTCCGCCGGGGAAGGTGAGAAGGTGCAACGTTCACGCGGTCGTCCTCGGCGACGGCTCTTACCCACTGCCGGCGCGTCCCGATCAGCGTGCCTTGTCGTTCTCTCCCAAGCATCGCTGGCGAGGGAGGGCCTCCCACCCCTTCTTCCTTGCTACCGTAGTGTGGGCAGATCCGGCCTCCCGCCGCCCACCTAGCGACATCCCGACGACCCTCAGGTATAACTTCCTTCGAAGCCGGCCTTGCTCTACTTCCCGAGCTCCTGACGTTGCTGCATTTGTATCTTTTACTATTTCTCAGCCCCCCTCGTGTAGATAGGATCGATCAGCTGTTCGAAAACCACCTAATTTTTTACTGTTAAGAGGTAAAACTAGTTCATGCACTCGAATCTAGTAGTACTTGGTTCAAACAAGGAAGAAAGGGGGTGGGGGTGGGGGAAGATTTGTTACCTGAATCTAGGACTTGGTCGAAAGAGGAAATAATGGGGGCAAAAAGTAGCAGAGACTGGCTATCCAACTGGTCTCTAGGTCTAATAGGGAAATAAAGGGAACGCAGTACAAACTCAATATAAACCCGATCTATTGGTTAAAAAAGGAAAGAAAGTGGGGACTAGGGGACAAGTCAACAGAGTAAGTCCAGCACTAGATTTGCTAGCCTCACAAAGTATAAGGTGGCTATATACCGAACAAAAATGGGACCAACCCAGATATCCTCTTGTGATGTTTGTTGCCCCGAGCCGCTCTTATGTAATGCCACTGGTAAAATGTAGCAGTCGCACTGTTAAAAGTAAGGACACGTGAAACCAATGTTGTTTTCAATGTAATGCCTCCAGTCCTCCAGTAATATGAATCAATGGCACTTTTTTTCATGTCCTGCTAAATTTCCCATTAAGATAAGTTGCTTCTTTTCCTTAGAGATGCAACTGTCCTGGTCCGCCTACTCTCCAGGAGCTTCACGACCAACGTTGATGTTGCTCAATTTTATTGCAACTAATGAAGAAGAAGCTCTGTGGGTTTCGTTTTCTGATGGAAATGGAACCGGAGCTGGAGCCCTTTTCTTAAAAAAAGAAGAAGAAGAAGCTGCTAGCTCATGGGACATTGCCTCATTTTAGGTGAACTGCACCAAAAGGTCCCATGAATTGAATCATCCATGTTGGTGACTGGTGTCATCCCTTCTACGATGGCGTTGATTGCAGATATGGTTCCCATCAGGAGGTATGTTCCTTTTTGGTCTGACCGTTTGCCAAAGATCCTGCATGTTGATCCTGCTCTTGTGCTACTGTTTTGGCACTGCCATGATAAAGTAGTAATGTTATTATTTTGCACCTTAATCTAGTGGCACTATTAATTTGAGGCAATGTTCTCGCACCGCTAGTGCCACTGTTTTTTTTATATATCGAAAGAGGGGGTTCCCTCCGATTTCATTAAAGAAACCCAACCCTAGAGAACCATTATCCGACAACATCTCAGTGTAAACGGGCAGTTATGCAACTACTACTAGAACGGACTGAGTACTAGCAGGAGACAAGTTCGCCACATAAGCTAGGCAGGTAGGGGGACGCAGCACCAGCTCGACCAAGTTTGGATTACGACCCAAATGCTACCACAGAAACTGACGCAGGTTCAGTGCCATAAAGGCACCTGCCTTTGTGTCCCTGACATGTGGGCCAGCCACCTGTTGGGCCCACATGTCATAGGCACAAAGGTAGGTGCCTTAAGTCACCAAAGCGCAATCCCACGGAAACATCAGGGGGAAGATAGGGACTGAAAGAGCCAGCTTCAGCATCCCAGTCTAAGCACCCCCGCCCTTCATCCTTGCGACGCACGGTACACCTCGTTTGCCACCTGCTCGACCCCAGTGTCACTAATAAAATGAAGTAATAATACAGTTAAAATAGAGCGAGTGTCCTCTCTATCATTTCATTTCCAATGTAGATAAAGAAAGTGCTTCTCTTTGTTAATGTATGTTTCATCAACTAGTCCCATTGTTAATGTTTAAGCATTTCTGCAAACTGGGGTGCTTAATTTTAGTTGATCTGCACAAAAATAGAGATTTGAATGTCTCAAGGCCCCTCCTTGTACTACCTCTGTACACTGATGTTCATCACTGGCAGAAGGTGTATCGGGGAGATTTGGGTCGATTTCCAGTATGATGTAATATTTTCTTCTGTTTATTAGTGTATGTTTCATCAACTAGTGCCACTATAATGTAATCACACCTTTTCATTATCTGTGCAAACAAGGTTATTCAGCTGCATTTTGGTGGAACTGCACAAATGTACGGATGGAACTGGAATATATGCAGAGTGCGAGGTGCCAAGTAAAAATTACTGACACCAACCCTGCTCCATCTAAGCATTGGCATCCACCACCATCAGTGGGATGTGTGGCGCTCACTGTGGACGGATCTTTCTCGGCAGCAAATCCTCTAACCAAATACTAGTTGCTTAGACTTAAAAAAAATACTAGTAGCTTATATTGGCAGTTTTCTAGGGGTGTACTCTTTTCTGAAAGAAGCACCAATCTATTTTTTTATTTGTACACAGTGTCACAACTTTGACCCAAAGGTCTAGAGCTATTTTAGGGTGATTGGCGTAGTACTCGGAGACTGATTGTAAGTATGATTTTTATTAGTTGTCACACTGATTGTAAGCATCAGCAGATGGAAGATTAGGTTAGTGCGAAGCTTACCTTAAACCCTACCGACGCCGTTGAAACGAGGCGAGCGTCGAGGGAACCGTGGAGAACAGCGGGGAAGCGACGTCGCGCCATCCGGCCTCCTCTTGCGGTGGGAGAACGAATACTCCTGTGGCTCCGGCTGGCTCTACACCCTCACGAACGGCACACCGTACTCGATCGATTCGTTATCCTCTGGGTGCTCGACCTTCGACCTGTACGCCCACCACCTCCGCCTGACTTTCGCCTCGGTCGCTGACAGGTGGGCCCCGCGCTTGGTGGGACCCATGTGTCAGTGTCTCAATGGCAGGATAGGCTACGTCAGGGGATCCTCGTCCGAGGAGAGAGGAGGTGGTTTTGCAATGGAGAATAGGGAGAGGCGAGACAGTGGTTTTGGAATGGAGATGATGGAGAGGAGAGGAGGTGGTTTTGCAATGGAGAAGAGGGAGAGGAGCCTGCGGCAGCGATTTAGGATTGGACGAGAGGGCCGGCGCGCTGTGACTGGATCAAAATCAAAATCAATTTACCCTTCAATTAAGAAAGCGACCCCACATTAACTAGTCTCCCTTTTATTTTGGGTCATAATTGACCATGACTTTCGCAAATAAAATATATGTTATACATTGCAAAAATAATATATTTTGAAAGTACATTCAGATACGAACCAAACGATACAATTTTTGGTGACATGCATTCACATTTTGCTTGTCAAATACAGTACGTGGTCAAACTTTGACCCAAAATACGCAAAACAAAAAAATAATTCCAAGACCAGCGCCGCTCTTCTGCTCTTCTCCTCTTAAACGACCGCCGCTCCTCTCCTGTTCCAATCTAAATCCAGCGCCGCTCCTCTCCTCTTCCATTTCAAAACCACCGCCCCTCCTCTCCTATTCCAATCCAAAACCAGCGTCGCTCCTCTCCCGTTCTAAACCAAAACCAGCGCTGCTCCTCTCCTCTTCCATTAAAAATCCACCGCCAGCGAGTGAAGGTGATGTGGAGAAGTAGATCGATGGAGGAGTACAACTGATACGTGAGGATCGCAGACGGCGACCCTGTGAAGCTAGCTAGGATGTTGGAGATACAGTCTTGGTTTGACAACAAGGACCAACTAGCGGCGACAGCGACATCCATGGCCAAATATCTGCAACAGAGCGAAAAGGCGGCGATACTCCCGGAGGGAGTCGCGCGGGAGTACATAGAGCTGCTCCTCTGGGCCATGGAGCAAACAGATTCACCGAATCCGATCATGAGGGAGCGATGGTAGGAGTATCGATCCCAGATGGAGCATCCACCAGAGATTGAAGGATCGAGCATCTACAGGGTGCCGTTTGTGAGGGTGTCGTGCCAGAGCGAGCTGGAGGAGTCTTCGTCGACCGAACCCAACTGCAAGAGGAGAAAAACAGTTGGCCCGACGACGCTTCCCCGCCATCCTCTCCCTCGCTGTTCACATCGTCTCACGGGGTGGCTGTCTGCCGCCGAGGAATAGGAGGGATTCCCCCCCCCCCAGACCAATAGTCGGGCAGGTTGTGAATTGTCAGGTGGAGCTTAGGGTTGTTAGTATTTGCAGGTTGTGAATTGTGTTTTGTGTTGTGTATTTTGAGAGTACTTTCAGATATGAATGTCGTTTGAATTTCAGATTTGTAGTATTGAGCATATGAAGTATTTTATGAATTCTAGAGATCTATTTTTAGCACTTAAAAAATGTAGTTTCATAGGAGTATAAAAGTGTAGGCAATGTGATTCTCAGAGAAGAAACTGCAAGTTTCAGTTTCAGATAAGAAACTCCAAGTTCAATTTCAGATAAGAAACTGCAACTTTCAGATGCAGAGCATCTATATTAACACGACCTTTTCAAACAGTGTTAACATCATGCTGGAAGTTTTATTCATGGTCGAAACTAGAACTACCAGCCAGTTAACATCATGCTGATCAATGTTCATGCATAGCACATCTTCATATGATGCATAGTCAAAAAGATATGCTATTTTCAAGATGCCCACACAATGTCAAGTGTGCGAAAAACAGAGAAAACAAGGGACGCCGCTGTCTGCCGTTGTGAACATGTTGAACAAATGAGAGGAATCTGGAGAGGACTGTACGTGGAGAGGCGGACAGTCGGGACCCACCAGGTCTATGGCCGTACGCAAGCAAGTGCCTCATCGAAAAAATACTTCCTCCCAATTCTATACTGACGTTGGGGCCCACGGGTTTGTCAACATAGTTACATTTTTTAGGTGCTTCAACGTAGTTACTGTAGGAGATAAATTCACAACGAAGCCGGGGAGCTGGCAGGTATCATTTATTATCACTGGGGCAGCAAGTATCAGCTGGGTTTTGGGCTGCCCCGTCTAGGCTTTCTTTTTTAACATGCGCAGCCCATGACCTCGGATGGGAGATCCATAGGCCTGTTTGTATTTTCTTGAGGGCCGTCATGTATCGACTGGCCTATGGACCTCTCATCTGAGGTTTTATTTTTCCTGAAACATCAACAGCCCAATTTATGTATTTTTTTTTGAAGAAAACGCGAGGTCTGTTGTATTTTTCTATATAAGAATAGGAACGCCTGGTCCAACTTATGTTTCCCTTCTAACTATATTATATATATTTAAATTATTTTATATGTTATTATATATTATTGTTATTGTCATCATATATTTAACAGATACTTACATATGTAAGAAAACAATATCCCACATCTTATTAACTTATAAAAATAATTTCTTAACAATAAAATCCTGGATTTTTTTGGCAACGAAAATCCTGGTGATTGTGTACAAAACCTTGGTAAGATTTAAGGACCAATGTAATAATAAATCACTTATTATTTAAATATATATATATATATAACAAAATGCTCAGCCCCTATTTATTTTTTGATAACATTGTTGCGCCCACCCCAACATTATAATAAGAATAAGCCCAGCAAAATCGTCTATTTCGAGAAAGTGCAAATGGTCTGTAATTTTTTAGGAAAAACATAAATGGGCCGCATGGACGCTACATTATTTGTTCACCCAGCCCAGCTAATGGACTGTAGTTCAAAAAAAAGAGATCAAATGGACTGTAAATTCTACCCCGCAAAAAAAAGACTGTAAATTCTGAAAATGGGTTGAATACGTGCCACATTTTTGGAGGCTGAAATGTGGGCCAATAGGTCGAAGCCAGTGCAAGTCGTTGTCAACTTAGTGAACAAATGATTCTGACATCGTTAGCCATCGGATTTACATCCAACGACTGGCATCCATCTTCAATCTCTCGTCTTCTTCCTCCAGCGCCGCCGGGCCCACCTGCTCCCGCCTCCTGCTGCTAGCAGCTCTGCTTAGCACGCTTCGCTGTGAAGCGCTACTCCATTGTTGGCCAGGCCATCCCTCCACCCCTCCACACCTCCTGTTCTTCTCCACCAACTGCCAAACAACACCGCACCAGAACCAGTTAACCCTCGTACACCTCTCCGTCTGTGACTCTACTCCCGCGTCTTCCCATCTCCAGCTCGTTGCTGTCCGGGGCCTCGCCGTCGTCCACCACCTTGGATGCGCTTGGCGCGGAGTGGTCAACGTGGTCAACGAACGACACCATCGGAAGTAGACTGTGTGTGGAGAGGCTGACAGCTGGGTCCACGGCCGCACGCAAGGAAATGCCTCCTTATTACACGCAAAATAATGATTCCTCCACCTGACAGCTGGGACCCACCGGAAGGGCCTTTGTATTTTGCGAAAAACTTTCCCACCGTTGATAGGTCGGACCCATCAGCTATATCTTCGCACGCAAGGAAGTGCCTCCTTATTACGCATAAAAAAATGAATACCCCCCTGCTTGCTGGGACACACAATAGTGGGAGGCTGACTTGTGGGCCAACTAAGTCGACGGGGACGGAGGGCTTTGTCAACTTAGTCAATATGAACGATTCTAGCTCCAGTGACCATACGATGTCATCCAACGGCCGTAGTGCTTCTTCAACCTCTGGTCTTCTTGCTCCAGCCGCCCAAAGCAGCGCCGGTCGTGCCTCGTGCTCCTGCCTCCCGTGGCCGGTTGCAATGCGGCGGAGGCCTCACCGCCCCTACTACTCCCACCGCTGGCCAGGCCATCCCTCTACTCACCCACACCCCCTGTTATTCTGCGGTGACGGCAGCCTCACACCGCAGCGAACCAGTGAACCCTTGTACTCCTCTACGCGTGGGCATCAACTGTCGCGTCTTCCCCGGCTCCGCGTCGTCCCCTTCCTAGGCCTCGCCGTCGTCCACCGCCCTGGTGCTCTCGGTGCGGCATGGTCAACGTGGTCAAGGAACGGCTTCCATCCGACGTTGACTATACGTGGAGAGGCTAACAGCTGGGTCCATGGCCGCAGCAAGGAAGTGCCTCCTTATTACGTACAAAATAATTATTCCTCCACCTGACAACGGGGACCCACCGAACGAGCCATCGTATTTCGCAAAAAAAAGTTTCCCCCTGACTGCTGGGACCCACCATCTACATCTTCGCACGCAAGGAAGTGCGTCCGGGCAAAAAAAACGACTCGCCCCCCTGACAGCTGGGACCCACCAGCTACATCTTCGCATGCAAGGAAGTGCCTGACAGTCAGGACCCATGTGGTCGAAGCGTACGTAGCGTTGTCATTCTGGTCGCGAACGTGTATGTACATACTGGTCAATGTAGAGGCGCGCACGTGTCGTAGTAGAGGCGCGCATGTAGCATGTACACGTACGTACAGCGGCCAGTGTGCAAAAAAGAAAATATGGCCATGTACATACATACGGGCAGGGTCTCGAACGCCTACTCGCGCATACGTACGGCCAAGGCTCATGTACATGGCTGGGTCGAAACGGAGAAACTGCGTCGTCGTCATGTTCATGGGGAGCCAACCGGCTGGGTCGGAATGGAATGCGTCATCATGTTCATCGGGAGGGCTTGGACGGAACAGCCGATGGAAACGAGGCCTGCCGTACCGCAGAACGGAGGAAACGGCCTTATGTTCGACCGACCATGTTCGAAACGGGATCCTGTTCATCGGGAGGGGTCTGGCGTACCGCAAAACGGAGGAAACGGACCTCCTACGGTCGAAATGGGGGTCCTGTTGATCGGGAGGGGTGTGGCGTACCGCAAAACGGAGGAAACGGACTTGTGTTGGAGCGCTACGGTCGAAACGGGGGTCCTGTTCATCGGGAGGGGTGTGGCGTACCGCAAAACGGGACTCCACGGGATACTGTTCATCTCCACCGTCGACCCCCTCCAGCCTCCACGGGCTACTGTTCATCCACCGTTGACCTCCTCCGGCCTCCACCTGCGACTGTTCATCCACGGGCTCCTGTTCATCCAGCCTCCACCGCGCGCTACTCCACTGGCTACTGTTCAACCAGCCCTCTCCACGGGCTCCTGTTCAACCACCCCTCCACGGGCTACTGTTCATCCAGCCCTCCACCGTCTACTGTTCATCCCGCCCTCCACGGGGTGGTCCTCTTCATCCTGCCCTCCACGGGGGTCCTGTTCACCCAGCCCCAACCGGCTCGATCGATCGGGGTCCTGTTCATCCAGAGGCAACACCACGGGGTCCTGTTCATCCACCCCCACCGGGAACTGTTCATCCAAACCCCCCCAGCAACGCTCACTGTTCATCCAGAGGCAGCATCGATCGGCTTCAGTTAGCAGCAGTAGCGAAGGAATCGCTCGATCGGGTTCAGTTAACAGCCATCGATCGATCGCTCGGGTTCAGTAACGCGTAGCCTGCAGTGCAATCGCTCATGTTCAGTTAGAGCCCAACGCCTCACACCCACGCGCGTTCGTGTACGAGAGAAATGCGCATCGCTCGGCCCCGACCACCCACCCTAACCGGGAACACCCCGATATTTTCCTCGCCCTCGCTTCTACCACGGTTTTTTCCGTCATGGACGGCCCAAAGAATGTCATGCAGCTGCGTCTCCGGCTCGCCCAGGGCGAAAAGCCCATTTTCTGTCATGATTTTTTGTCATAGAAGTAGGACCCCACCACATCTATGATGATACCATGTTTTATCACAATTATTGTCATAGAAGTGTCATAAGTATGACAGAAAAAAATTTGGTTCGACCCAAAATGTCACGGATGTGTCTTTTTTTGTAGTGGATAATGTTGTCACATATATTTTTCTCGATGTGCATCACATCAAGATTATGCCGCAGATCCAAATCTTTCCAATACTCCAAGTCCCACAAAGTGGACCTGCGGGTAAACAATAATCTCTCTTCTACCTTGCCATGCTTCCTTTTCCCACTGCCATTACCAGGATGGTTTCCTGGTGTAATATGCCTGACCTTCTCTAATTCCAGTTGCAACTCATCGGCGGTGAGTCCCTTTGGTGCATCACGGTTTTCATGCTTTGCATTGAACACATGTCTTTGGTATTTTGTAGGACGCGGCTTGTCCTTGGCAAGGAAACGGCGGTGTCCAATGTAACAGATCTTGCTAAGTATTGCGTATGACAGCGGATTCCTATCACAGCAAACATATGCATTGTAACCATGTGTCGTTCGCCCTGACATAGTGTCCAAAGCCGGATAATCATGGATGCACCAAATTATAACAGCACGCAGAAAGAAATCAGCTGGTGGGCTGCTATATAGGTCTCGAGTGAGAACACCCCTCATAGCTGTTGAAGTTCCTCCACAAGAGGCTCCATGAATAAATCAAAATCATTTCCAGGACTTTTTGGACCTGGGATGAGCAAGGCCATCATGTAGTTTGATTCTTTGGTGCACACACTTGGAGGCATGTTGTAAGAGATAACAAGCACTGGCCACATGCTATATGTGGCGCTCTGGTGGCCAAATGGGTTAAATCCATCTGAAGCTAAGCCAAGTCTAATGTTTCTCGGGTCAGCAGCAAACTTTTTGTGTTTCTAATTGAAGATTTTCCACTCATTACCATGAGATGGATGGCTCATTACATTCTGATCTCTGTACTCATGGTTCCTAGAATGCCATAGTACATCCTCTCTTGTTTCAGCATCATGAAACAACCTCTGCAATCTTGGTATAATTTGAAAATGTCTCAGAACATTATGAGGATATGGCACCCCGGCTCAGAGCAACCGGTTTACCATGCATTGCCAGCCCAGAGACCATGCCTTCTGGCAACACACAACATCTTGGTACAGAAAACAACCGCTTTATTGATGCTAGCGGATCAAAGTTTATATTACAACAGGTGGCGAGGCCAAGCGGCACACACGGTGCGGCTGAACAGTATGTACATTATTTAGTGAACAAAAAGGGGCCTCGATCATAAAAACTACGCGGCAGCGGAACAACGTCATAGCGGAACTCCATTGCACAGGGACACCGATGTGGACATGATCTAGACTCGAACAGCACTCCTTTCCAACGAGACTTTCCTGAAATCTGGCATGACACGCCAGGTCAGTACATTGAATGTACTTGCAAGCTCACAACAAGCATAAACATAATGACAAACAATATCATGATAATTAACCAATTGTTAATAATGCAACAATATATCCAACATGTTGTGATCATACTCTTGTGAGAAAAGTCCCTCGTACTGGCTTACCAACGGTGATCGCTCTTGGATCACGAACGTACCAACCTCGTGGTCTTAACTCGGGTTATCTTGTGATCTTTCTGGCGATCACAGCCACGACCAACACTTGGTCCCAAACATCCAGATGGCCTTCCCACCATCATCCATAGTGCAAAGTTCATGACTTCGTGTGCAAAATTTACTAAACGTTGACCCATGGTGTGACCTACTTTCGAGCGTCTCTGTAACCGTGGACTCGGCTATCGATAGATTTTATTACACTCTGCAGAGGCAGCGTACTGTACCCACACCATGGAACCCATGGCCTCGCACTCCCATTCGGGTGGACCAACGGCATTCCGACGAAACCCCTCCATTGCCATGACACTCTCCCGGCCACTCCGACTCTCTCCCCACTGGGCTAGTCCTGGGTGGCCCCGTGTCTAACAAAGACACCAACGACCACCGTTGTGGCCAAAACATAAACTTCCCACACGGGGACAAGGTACCATAATCTCAACAACGGGCACACAAGGTTATGTCTGCTTACCGGGCCAGGGTACCGCACGCCCATAAGATTCCCTCGTTGGAGGCACCGACCAGAGGCATGACAACGGACCGAATAAAGGCCTTCCCAGGCAAATGTGGCTGCACTGGGAAAAACTTGATTCAGTGGCACCATGACCCGGTCAATGATATATTCAAGTTGGGTTATTAACAGGTTCAACTTAACGTGACAGTAACCGGTGTCATAACATGCCATGCAAGTGCAACACAAACATATGCAACATATATCATCGGAAAAAACTGGATCAACTATATCCACACTAAGCATAAACATCAACAACTCATGACACTACTCTGGTTAGGATTAAACCTCACTTTAAAAGGAATCTTTTCTAGCAAATTTATCATTTTTATCATGCAAGAGAAATAACTCCAAATAATTACTTATTTTCATAACTATATTACTTCTTCATAACATAATTTACTTCTAGTCACTTTACCAACTTAGTTAGCTTCCAACTTTCTATAAACTAAGCATGACAACTTAAACAAACAACCAACAGAATATAAATAATATAATAGTGATTTAAATGCATGGATTAAATCATTCATTCAAGTTGTAAAATCACAAATATTGTAATGGCACCATGAAAATGTTGTTGTGGCTTGCCTTAGTGCAGATGAGGTTCACAAGCCTCCTGGTGATCCTCAAGACAAGCTTCACTTTCTGAAAATATTTATAAACACAAAAAGAAAACATCAAGAACCCTTCTGAAATTCACCAGAAAATCTAGACAGCAGAGAAAAATCTCATTTTAGGTGAGTTGCTAGATTTCTTCACAAAGAACACAATGCAAAAAGAATCAATTCATTTGGACTTATGGTTAAGGAGATTTTTGGCTGTTTGAAGCTCTCTGGAAAAATGAAATTTAAATTTAAATAAAAATAAACTCGAGGGGGGGTGACGTCGAAGGCGTAAAGCCTGACGGGCGCCACCACTCGTACCGCTTCGCGCGCGTATTGAGTGGCTAACTAGCGGGCCCCGCTAGTCAAGTGAGAGGGAGGGGAAGAGGGAAATAGAGGACGGCGCGGCTTCGCCGGAGCACACGCCGGCGAGGAGAGCTCCTTGGCCAGAACGAGAGGGAGGGATTGAAAGAGGAGACGGAGGCGCACCTGCCCGTACCCGTAGAGTAGCTAGGGGTGGTCGGACGGCGGCGGAAACAGCCTCTCTAGTGGAGACAGAGAGCAGAGGTCGCCAGAGATGAAGACGACGGCGACCAGAGGCGACTCTGGGGGGCTCCAACCGGGCGGAACAGCACCACCGAGGCACGGCGGAGGCCCTGGAAGGGAGGCCCGAGCCTGGGAGGGGCTGGAGCTACGGAGATGACCCAAGGGGATCGCCGGCAAGCTCGAGCTCGGGGACGGCGGCCCGCGGCCTGCCCGGCCGGGCTACGGCTTTCTACGAGATCGTGGAGTGTGTGGGAGGAGTGGATGGTGCTCGAGGAGGCTGGGGAGGCTCTATTTATAGCCGAGCATCGAGGGGGGGATCGGGCTCCGCCCGTGGACACCTGGACACGGCTCCCGGTGATGAACGGTGTCAGTGAGAGGGGGAGAAGGCGACGCAACTCACGCGGGGACTGTGGGCGAGCGGGGACGAGCACAGGGCACGGGGGTGACGATGAGCACAGTGTGCAACGCACTGTTACATTGGCCGGACCGCGCCCGTGCTCGCTGCGGCGAGCTCCGACGCCGGCGAGTGCCAGGAGGGAGTTAATAGGGTTTGGACGAAGATTGTGGCGAAGTTTGGCAAGCTTAGGCAGTCGGGGCAACGAGCACGCGTGCAACAGAGCGCTCGGCGGCACTCAGAGCGCGGCGACATGCAGGTTGGCATCATGCACACGCGTGGTCACCGTGTGAACTCTGACCTCAGGCCAACCTAAGCCCAAACTTCATGTCTGGCATGTTGTTCGTGGTAGTTTTAGTGGTTACCACACTTGGGTTTGATCGCAGGCGCAGTAGAATAGATTTCGACCGCCTGGTAAGTTTCTGGACAGTAACTTGGAGAGCTTACTGTGGTCAATCTACTGGGAGTTGGGAGCTGGGCTTTGGAGGTTAGCAATCATCTACTAAGGTGATGATGCACAAGAAAAATCAGCCATAATGGAGCAAGTAAAATGGTAGTTGCTGTAGAAACTACCATTTCTGTCCAGAACAGAAAATATTTTCTGTAGCAAAAATATTCCAAAAATTGATGAAATATTTTTGCTCAGGAAGGTGCCCTAGGGTTTAAAGAATATTTGTGAATTTTCTTAGATTTTTGTGGGCAAAAAAATTGGGGTTGCTTTGGAGCACATTGAGCTAGCTAGGGTTTAAGAGAGGGAAATGAATATTTTTCATTTAAGAAAAATATTCGAAATATTATTTTGAGGTGAACCAGAGAAGAAATGATAGTTAGAGAGGGAAATGAGGCACTTGGGTGAAAGTCAAGGGGTACCCAAGTGTTTAAGTCCATATGAAAAAATTCAAAACTCCAAATTTCAAAATCAAACCAACTGAAAATCAGGCAAAGAGAAGAGGGCAAAAACCAGGCTGTCACAGAGGAATCCTCTTCACAGCATCGCCATCTTTCCACCTTGATGATTTGCATTTCGGGAATTCACTTAAGTTGGCGTAATCCTTGCGGAACAGAACACAATTATTCTTACAAACATGGATCATATCATATCCAATTCCAACTGCACGAAGCAAATTCTTCATTTTACTGTAGGTGTGTGGCAGCTCAGACACATCTGGGAAAGATTTGCGGAAAGAAGCCAACATCGCATCGAATGATTTGTCGGTCATCCGCCCAGATGTCTTCACCTGAAGAAAGGTGACCATAGCTGAGAATATGGACAGCTTATTTCCTGGGGTGACAGCCACGTTGCATTGTTCCAACATGTGGACCCACCATTTTTCTTCTGCAGGTGAAAATTCACCAAATGCACGAGAATTCCGTAGCATTGTTTTAATGTTGGCCAAACTCACTAGCTCCGCCACCACCACCTCCTCCTCCTCTTCCACCTAAGCATCAGGCAGATCAAGATGGTGATCTGCTACTTCCACATAGTCAGTAACATTGATGTTCATAGCTTCACCATGATGAACCCACCTAGTATATGTGACCGACATCCCATACAAGTGTAGATGATTTTGCACAGTTCACTAGGGTCTTGTAACTGAATTCATACAACTGCTACACGGGCAGAACACATCTGATTTTGGACCACCGTACTCAGCTCTGATAAAGTTCATGAAGTTTTCAACCCCCTCGACATATGCAGCGGAGAATCTTTGAGCAGAAGTTATCCAAGTCATGTCCATCTGTTAGACATACAAAATAGTTCTTCTACTAGATATTACAGGAAAAACATATATGCTTTTTTATGAAGTCCAGAAAAATACCTAGGTCGATATCTAAAGCTATGGCAAGATATTTGGACGAGCAGATCTAAGTAACAAAATATATGTAAAGAACAAATTTGAGTGAAATTATGGTAGGCTGTTTTAGCAGTCAATGAGGCCGAGCACACAGCCATCGAACTATCGAAGGCCATCGCAGCAACAAAGATCGAGTATAAAATGGTGTAGAGCTATTTCACCTAACAGATTGGCTACTAGACCATGGCAATCTACGTCACAATAAATATATGGCAGGATATTTTAGCAACTAATCGGGCTTGGCATGCCATCTCAGCTAAGCAGATTGAGTGCAGAACAGGGCAAGGAAGCTTCTTAAGTAGAACATATTGACTGTAAACTACTTCGGCAAACAGTGAGATTAACAGCGTCTATCAGCTAACATTCAGCGCTACACCGACATGCATGGGGCCTTAGTCTAGAATGCGCGTACCGTGGGAGAAGCTGACTGTCGTGCGTCTCCACACAAATGTCGCCAGCGGTGGCGGCGCGGCTAGAGGACGGCAGTCTACGAGAGCGTACTGTGGGAGCGAGAGGATCACCGTGCGTCCCCTCGATGAACCGCGGCGCCGACTTATCGGCGCGGCGGGGAGGGCGGCTTTGGCGGAGCGAATGGAGTGGAGGGGGACGGGGGAGGGGGTTTGGGGAATATTATTAGCTAGTTGGCCGAAAGGCGGTTGAATTTGGGATTTGGGGGAATTTTGGGGGGGGGGGATTTCGCCCGGTGGGCGGGGGGAGTTTGGCGCATGGTCGGTTTCTCCAAGTGCAATCCCATGTGTCAGTGAAGAGGCAAGCCAAAGCACGTTCCGTTTGCGTGAGCCGTGTGCAGGACCGAATGTGTGTGGGGTGCAATGCGACCGTGACAGGGGTGCTGTGAATGTACCGCCTTTTTTCCTTTTAAACTAGGTTACTCGCCCCCTCAAAAAAACTTGGTGCTTCACGCAATGCATCGATACTACTACTAGTAATCCGGTAATCCGGACTAAAACGGCGCGGCCAGGTCTTTTCCCGCGCGATATGCTGGGAGGTTGGCTTAGTTGGATTTTTTAGGGCGAGTAATGCTACACCTACGTTATCCCAATTACGTAATTAACGTAATGTGAAACATGTGAGATATTGATTCTAGATTGGGGGGAGGGAGGGGCCCACCACCATGAAAATCAAGGAGGAGAGAGAGAGGCAATTTACGTTAACCCTTTCGTAGGTTCCCGTAGATGTAGAAAGATGTGGAATGCGTGAATGTGTAGTGGACATACTATTGGAGTGCCTAAGATAAATTTTGTATGTAGAACCTGTGTGTTTATTTACTTCGCATGTTAGCTTTGTCTCGGTTCAATAAAAAACACAGTTCGTGATGAGGGTGTGCCTGCCATCCTGCAATATAGGCCGTCCGATCTATATATAACGGATAGGAAGGAAACTATGACAATTTACCCGCACTCCTCTCCACATTTGCAGATAAGGCCTTCCCTCATTCATCCTTTTCTCCCACAAGATCTTGATGTTCCGTGCAACACACGGGTATCTTGCTAGTACTCCTACAATATACTATATTATTGTGAAAGTTCATATACACCGGTCGAGATTAATGCAAACACGGCAAATTTTCATTACATTTCAAACTTTTATAGGACAGAAAAATAAAAGAAACCCGACCCTAAACCTATTCTATGGCGGCGACAGACGTCCTCCATCTGCGATCTCCATGTACGGGAGCGGGGTTCAAGACCTGTGAAGTGAAGGTGCGGTCTCCGGCAAGGAAGAGTAGAGCACAGGAGACGGACCAGGCAGTTGGCACACCATGCCCTACCGCCTCCCATGCCCTACTCATCCTCGGAGGAGTCCCCGACCTTGGCGGTGTGGAACGTTGGATGGCAGCAAGTAAACGTGTGGCTGACGGTGCTCCCTTCGTCGGCCGCCAGCGTGGCCACCGCTTGCACGGTCGCGTCTGCATCCGGCTACGCCGCTATTGCGTCGCGAGCAGCGACTTGAGCGAGGGCGGCGACCTCGAGCTTCATCCACGAAGACAAGCTCTCCCGCAGAGCGTTCGCGCTTGCGGTCATGGCCGATGTGGTGCCAGGTAGCTGGACGATGCGCTATGGTGTGGAGGTTAGCTGGGCATTGCCGCTTTAAGTAGCGCATTCCGGTGAGGCCAAGAGTCCGGGTGCGTCATTAAGTCACCGGAGTTGGTTCCTCAGGCACCGAGCCTCTTAACGACGGCATACGGACGGACGACATGAATGCGGGTAGTTGGCGCCATCTGGGAATGCACCGTGCGACGGCGTGAGGGACGAGGGTTTTTGGTGTGCCAGGGTAGTCAGCTGCGGTCGTGGCAACGTTGGAGATGCCCTTTGCTCACATGCGATCCCCGCATGTCATTGAAAAAGCAAGACGACCCGGCATGGTCTCAGGTCCTAGGGATGCAGCTGGTCGCGCTACACCACTCTGCGGACGCGTCACGGTGCGCATGCACTTCGGTGACCCGTGCATCCTCGACGAGCCGGGTGTTGATCTGTCGGTCGTGCCACGGCGCTAATGCCACACTCGGCACACTGAAACCGACCGTGTCCAGCGACGATGAGCGTGTCGCTCACCGCGGTCGCCATGTCCAGAGGCGGTGCTGGAGCTGTGCCACGTCGCTGGCCCCCACGACCCACATGAACGGTTGCCGGTGGCGAGGAGGTCGTGGGCCAGCTCCTCCATTGGACTAGTCTGCTCCACGTCATCTCGACAGGTGTACCCCACATGTTGGTTTCCCAGTTTTCCCAGCCATATTCGAGTGTCAGTGCTCCGCGTTGCGCATTAGGCGCAGAACAGGTGGTTTTTATGCCCTGGTTCAAATGTGGTACAGTACCAAGTGGTTACCCTAGCCCCAAGTGTGGTGGTTTTGGGTACGGTACCACCCTTTTCCTTTTCAAGTGGATTAAGTAGCCATGGTGTGTTAAATGTAGGTGTTCGACTGTTTGAAAGAATAATTGAGGTGTGCCCGGTCCGTGCCCGCATTTAGGGGTCCAACTTAACATGTTTCGACAGTAGTAACTATGCTAGTCACTGTGTACTCCCTCTGTTTTTATTTACTCCACATTTTAGCTTTGCTCAAAGTCAAACTTTGTAAACTTTGACAAAGTTTATACACAGAAATAATAACATATACAATAACAAATCAATACCATTAGATTCATTATTGAATACACTTCCGCATCATATAGATTTGCTATTGTAAATGTTCATATTTCTACTCTTACTAGAAAGATGCCCGTGCGTTGCACGTAACATCAAGATGCATTTGTGTGACTAGTTTATCTTGTGAGAGAAAAGGATGAATGAGGGAAGGCCTTATTTGCAAATGTGGAGAGGTGTGTGGGTACCTTTTTGCAAAATTACCATAGTTTCCTTCCTATCCGTCAGATATAAATCGGACGGCCTATATTGCAGGATGGCACGCACACCATCATCACCAACTCTGTTTTTTATAAGATTCCATCCGATTTATATTTGACGGATATGAAGGAAACTATGGCAATTTTGCAAAAAGATACCCACACCCCTCTCCACATTTGCAAATAATGCCTTCCCGCATTCATCCTTTTCTCCCACAAGATAAACTACTCATAGAAATGCATCTTGATGTTCTGTGCAACGCACGGGCATCTTGCTAGTGTAGATAAAAAGTAGAGTTGGTGATGATGGTGTGCCTGCCATCTTGCAATATAGGTCATCCGATCTATATCTAACGGATAGGAAGGAAACTATGACAATTTACCCGCACTCCTCTCCACATTTGCAGATAAGGCCTTCCCTTGTTCATCCTTTTCTCCGACAAGATCTTGATGTTCCGTGCAATGCACGGGCATCTTGCTAGTTTTCTATAAATTTGGTCAAATTTTATGAAGTTTGACTTCAGTCAAACCTAATATGCAGAGTAAATAAAAACAGAGGGAGTATCTTACTCCGTGACCAAGACGGAAGGGAAAACAAGACAACTTATTGTTTATTTGAGCCATTCAAGTATAATCATGTGGCGTTGCTTATTTCCCATTCCGCCCCAACCCTCTTCTGCATCGATCATGCCGCCCTCCGGTCGAGTCCATCCTCCCGCATGCCTCATTCAAACATTCCACCGAGTATCATTCACATGTGGGCCTAGACCATGCTTGTATTTCCAATGTTGTAATTTGTCCGACATGCATACAAACAAACGATTCGTTTAAAGTTTCACTTTGCCTCCACTACGTGTCGCTTCCCGTCTTAGTTTTGACATCCCATTCGGTTCATGCCCCGACACATCTTGACGAGATCGATTGATGTTGAGAGATCAATTGCGTATCATGCGAGGAGATAAAGGTTTGGTCTGTTTCTATGATAGAAATGACCCACGGGGGGTCTGTGGGGATCAGAGGGAGTATATTGTACGTTCATAAGTGAAACGAACGTATTGTACCCACCCTAGTCCTCTTTCAATCGATCTCTGGACCCCGAGATGGAATTGAGAGAGAACGAGTGGGTGCATGTGTGATACCAAAGGCGGATTCAAAATTTTGAACCGGTGATCATAGCATCCGCAAATCATATATAAAGGGTATTCAATGTTCGTTTCGCTTTTGAACATACGATATACTCCCTCCGATCCTTTCTAGTTTACATATAAGTTTTATGTGTAGTCAAAGTATCTACTTTGATCAAACTTACAGAAAAAAGTATCAACATTCAACAACGCCCAATCAATATTGTTATATTCGTACGTACTCCTAGATTTGTATTCAAACAGAAATGGTTTCCAATTTGTTTTCAACCACGTGAATGTGCTTGTTCTGGCGCATGCTCTTCCTACTAGGATTTCGCCACGTATAGCTAGTCCAATAGTAACTTTTTTTAAGCTCCCTGTCCAATAGTACTAGTGGAGTACTGACAACATCTATAGTAGAGTATGCAGTGCTCATAGTACTCCCTCCTTCCATTTATATAGGGCCTAAGAGCAAGTACAATAGTGGGCTTATAGCCCGCTTACATGGCACTTTTGCCTATGTGGAGGAGAGAGATGTGAAAAAGTAAGGGGAGTGAACTCTCATGCAAGAGTCTAGCTATATACGCATTCCTAGGTAAATACAATAAATATGAAGAAAGAGATAGAGAGGAGATGGAAAAAGTACTAATACGATAGCCAACCTTATATTTTGCGGGAAATAGCCAACCTTATAGCCCACACTATTGTATGAGTGCATATAGATGATGACTATAGATGACATGGTAGTTCCTTATAGCCATCGGCTGGCTATATTATTAACCATGCTCTAATGCATTTTTCAAAACCGCCTTTGACTATTGACAAGATTAATAGTACATGAGATGTACAATGTGAAAATTATATCATTGGAAGCTCCTTTCACATACGAATTTGACTGTATGCTTTGTGTAAGTTGCATGTCATATATTATTACTCTAACATTTTGTCAAAGTTAGCCTCGAAAAATGCATTAGGCCCTGTATAGTAGATGGAAGGAGGGAGTAGTAGTGGAAGTGGATCCTCTAACGTAGGTATCCCTGCCTTACCCTCCCTTTCGGTCACTTACTGGTGGACCCCATGCTTGCTAGGCCCTGCATGTCAGTTACTCAATGGGTTTGGGCACGTCAGGGGATCCTCATCCGTAGTATACTCCCTCTATTTTTATTTACTCTGCATAAAATGGAGGGAGTGGTAGTATAAATGATGCGCGCGGGGGAGGGGGAGGGACGTCAGTTTGCTCTCAACTGCGGTCCCACAAGCGAGCGAAAATGCAAGATGAAACGCGTTCCATTCGGTGAGCGACATGGAGGGTCCAGCGTGCCGGGGTGCAACGTGAACGTGACAAGAGCGATGTACAGTCAAAACCGATTGACCGATCATCACCGGAACCACTATTCACACTAGAACATTCGCTGCTCGGCCTACGCCAGCCACTGCCCCAAAACCACACCTCCTCTCAAGCCCATTCCCCCACCTTTCGATCCCCTAGCCCGCATCAAGCGTCCCCTAGTTCGCCGGAAAGCCATGGTGCGCCGCAAAATATTTACTACAAGATGCTGACGCCGGAGTGCCGCGCAAAAATCGCGGCGGCGGTCGGCGCCACAGACCTCCGTTCCCAAGCTCGCTTTGCGGCAGGCCACTCCCCGAGTTCTTTGGAGCCAAGCTACGAGGAGGAGGAAGCCGATCCAATGTTCATGGCGGAGATCGTGGCGCAGAAGGCCCCCGATGGTATGATACGATGGACGTCGACTTCGTGCCGGCGTTCGGGTCCCCCATGGTGCAGGCGGACCAGCGGCTCAACCGGGGGATACTAAGGACGTCTGGGAGGCAGAGGCTCAACTCGACATGGAGCGCGCGCAGGCCAGTCCCAGGCCAGTCCCCGAGTTCTTTGGAGCCAAGCTACGAGGAGGAGGAAGCCGATCCAATGTTCATGGCGGAGATCGTGGCGCAGAAGGCTCCCGATGGGTATGAGACGATAGACGTCGACTTCGTGCCGGCGTTCGGGTCCCCCATGGTGCAGGCGGACCAGCGGCTCAACCGGGGGATACTAAGGAGGTCCGGGAGGCAGAGGCTCAACTCGACGTGGAGCGCGCGCATGCTGCTGCCATCGAGGCTCTCCTACAGGCGGAAGCAGATGTCGTGGATGTGAACCGGGTAGCGGAGGCTCAACTTCACGCGGAGTGCGCGGATGCCGCTGCCATCGAGGCCCTCCTACAGGCGGAACCGGACGTCCTGGACTAGAACCGGGTGGTGGAGGCTCAACTCGACGCGGAGCGCACGGATGCTGCTGCCATCAAGGCCCTCCTGCAGGTGGAACCAGATATCCTAGACTTGAATCGGGCGGCGGAGGCTCAACTCGACGCGGAGCGCGTGGATGCCGCTGCCATCGAGGCCCTCCTGCAGGCGGAACCGGACATCCTAGACTTGAACCGGGCGGTGCTCTCGTCCGTGCAGAGCGCCCGCATGCTCCGCGTGAACAAGTAGCTGGAGGCCGAGGACAACCACGGTGCGGAGACACACGTCGGCAGCTATGGCTGGTTCGCGCCGGCAGCCAAAGACGACGAGGTCGTCTCGTTCCGCGAGCAGTGATAGTTTTTCTTTATGTTGTTGTTTTTACGGATCTTTTGTTATGTAAAAACATATATTGTTACGCAAGTCGCCTGACTTTCATCATTTGGGTCAGTCTACCATTTTAGGCGGTTGGTTGAATATCCTACGTCTCCTAACCCTTCTTCCTCACCTCTTCTTCTTCCCCAACAGACCACCGCACGGGCCGTACGGATCCTCCCCGACATGCGGTTGGATAAACATACTGTATGAACAAAAATTATGTGTCAGCGGTAGGATGGCTGAGTTTGGTTTGACCACATGCGGTAGCACGTGTCAGTGAGGGTGCATTCCCTTGGTTGGGTTTGCGGCGTGCAGGAGCGACTGTCTGAGGGTGTGGTGCGACCGCGGCGTGCAGGAGCGACTGTGTGAGGGTGCGGTGCGACCGCGACAGCCGTGCGCAAGTGTACCTCCTTTTCATTTTCAAAACTTTAGGAAAGCTTGCCAAAAAATGTGTGGCGAACTATGTCAATGCAAGGCCTAGACCCAAATAGGATACATGTACGTACTAGGAGTACTAGTGTTAAAAAAGGAAGGCGGGGTTTTCCTTCATGGGATTAATCGATACAAATCCTCGTTTTATGTGTCAATTAATGCGTATTTTTTTCTTCAAAGCCCAAAGAGCTAACCATCTCACTCATCATTGCTTGATTAATGCAGCGCCATGCAAACCAACCTTCTCACTTCCGCATGCATGCAAGGGTATATTAATGTCCTTGGTTGCTAGTACGAGGCAAACCCCGTCAATTTTGCCTCTATTAGTGTTAGTGGCCTTTTGCAAATTGTAGTTTTGATATACTGGCCTTGTGTATAAAAAAATGGAGGTAGTAACTATTTGACTTCCTTCCCCATTGCGGTGATGTCGACGATATCTCGAACATTGTGGTTTGACGAAGTGCGTTCGATGGAGAACACCATTGAGGGAGACCACGGTAAGTCGTTCACAAGTGCCACCTGCAAGCCGAGACAACCGCCTTATTTGCATATAGGAAGTCTGTTGAACCAAAGGACGCGTAAATGTACTAGTACTACTAGTACACAATAGCATCGTCCGTCCAGCTTAGTGCGGTGAGGTGGTTTCTCGAAGAAGACGATGGAGAAGCTGAGTCAGCGAAGAGTGAAATGATGGTTGCTTCGTCTGTGCTTTGTGATTTGACGCCTCACTACTTTGTGAGTTGAGATAGAAGGGACAGGGGAGTAGACTCTGTGCTCTATACTGGACATGCGTCCAAGCATGGGAGAAAGAGGAGAGACGTTGCATTTTTCTATTCCTTCAATCAATCAATCAGGGAGCTTCGGTTCCATCATTTTGGCTTTGGCAGCACCGTCCACAATGGTTCCCATCGATGCCAAAAGCTATTTTCACATTTGGCTACACGTTGTGGATGCCCTTAACCGTACCACTTGGTTCTGCTCCTATGTGCTATCTATACAAATCTCAATTATATTGATCTAGAAAATTATAGAATCAAGATTACTAAAAAGGAGGTGATTTTGCCGCGCCGATGGCGGGCGAGGTTTCTTATTTTTAGAGGACGTTGGCCTGGCGGTTTGCTAACAGGCGGTCCCATGTGTCAGTGCTTTACCAAGCCGATCCGCGTCCCACATGAGGCCGAACAATGGCAGAAGCAACATGTGATTAACTTGAAGAAGATGAGGGAGAAGCGGATTCGGCAATGAGTGAAATGATGGTTGCTTCGTCCCTCCAACTTCTTTTTTTAGCATTATTACTTCGTCCCTCCAACTTAACAGCGGGAAAGGTGCAGCTTTATGATTTGACGCCTCGTTGCTCATTACTATGCCGGCGCCATGACTGGGGTGCTTCACCCCTGCTGCTCTGCACTGTATTTCGGTATGGCACGTGGACCCGGTAGCTTGATGTACACATGTCGACAAAAGGGACTAGAACATTTATGAAAGCGAGTGCTCCACTCTTACGACGGAGAAGTACACGACACCGCGGCCCAGTGAACTGTTACTTGTAGTGTATAGTACTATAGTACTATAGTTTTGCTGTTTCGCACGATCCATCTATACAAACCTGATTAAACAGGAAAGGGCGGGATTTTTCCCACGCGGTAGATGCTACTGGCCATACATTTCAAAGGCAATTTTAATGTATGCAAACTGAATAATTAAGTAACAATATGATATCTAGTAAAACTAAAACACATATGATTTATTGTGTTAGAGTGTAGTAGTAGTAGTGCTGTATTGCATAGTTGTTAGATGCAACATGCTAGAACGTGTAGAGATGTAGTTTTGGAGGGCCTACAGAGAGAAAAGCATAGTACGGTCACCGGACTTCAGAATACGCTCATTAAGGTCACTATATACGTTTTGCGGTGATTATACGGTCACTTGCTCACCGTTCAACATCGGATTGCACTCTGTTGACCGGCCAAATAGTCTGCGTAGCACCATGTTGACTAGTTAAATTGACCATGTTCCTTGTAGGTCCCACCTGTCAGTTCGCATAGGAAAAAGGTCAGATAAACACAAATTTACGCAGGCGCGACAAGACTCCAACCCGTGCGCGGGAACCACCTAGTTGTGTATGTGTCTGTCAGGGCCTGATGTGTGCGCATGCACGTGTAGGTTGAGCACTTGAGCGTGAGAGTGTGTGTTGGTCATGTGGTGTGTGCATGCATGCGTGCGTGGCTGCGTGTGTACGTGGGAGTAGTGTTGCGTGCGTGCGTGGCTGCATGTGTTCGTGTGAGTGTTGGGTGCATGCAGTTCGTGTCTATGCGTGCGTGTGTGTATAATCACCACACCAGCTCATGTGTGTTAAAACAGACGGCTCAGCATACCAATACAAGGCCACCTTGTCTGTTGTGCCCGCGGTCATGACTTCGAACCACCGTCCAATATTTTTTTGTCGTTTGTTTTCATTCTTAGTAGCAAGATGCCCGTGCGTTGCACGTAACATCAAGATGCATTTGTATGACTAGTTTATCTTGTGCGAGAAAAGGATGAACGAGGGAAGGCCTTATTTGCAAATGTGGAGAGGTGTGTGGGTACCTTTTTGCAAAATTATCATAGTTTCCTTCCTATCCATTAGATATAAATCGGACGGCCTATATTGCAGGATGGCAGGCACACCATCATCACCAACTCTGTTTTTTATAAGAGTGTAGAGTAGATACAAGCCGACAGGTGGGCCCAATGGTATTGGGATAATGTGATGCAACACTCCACGTGGAGCGTTTAACTGGTCAACTAGTCGTGTATTGAGCAAATACAGAGTTGTACGGTGAGCCCGTGACTGTATAATAACTACAAAATGTAAATGGTGACCGTAATGAGTGGATTCTGAAGTCCAATGTACGTATCGTGCTTTCGCTTCAAATACAATGATCGTCACTGTATATATCGTGAGAGAAAGATGAAACATGCGTGAATGTGCCGGGGCGTACTTTTAGAGGACCTGGAGATAGTTTGTGTGCGTACGTGAAAGGGGCGTAGAGGGGGTGTATGCGATGGAGAGAGAGATGCTCTTCATTTCTCTTAATTATGACTAACTTTATATATAGTATAAAAATATAAAAATTCACAGTGCGGAATAAATATCATTGTGGGCACCATGCAATGCAATTTAACGTTCATACTCATCCATATAACTTCAAAAGGAATGGTGTATGCGAAATAAACATGAAGAGAGGGCTTTTTAGATCAATGGGGTACGTGATGTAACATGTGTGAATGTGTAGTTGATGTATTTGGCAGGGCCTAGAGAGGTATGTGTGTGTATTACGTATTCGAGAGAGGCATGGATAGAGGGGCCGGCGGAGGGAGGGGGCATGGGAGAGATAGCACGAGAAATGAGAGAGGTCTAGAGAGAGAGACGAATATGATGTCATGGCGAGAGATGCCCTTGAGTGTGTGTATATGCAAGGGGGGAGGGGATAGAGGCACGAGGAGAATTTTTTTTGTGTGGTGTCTGTGTTGGTATGTGTGGGTGTGAGAAGATAACAAGACCTGGGGGCAGAGGGTGTGTCACTGCGTGAGGTCCGGTGGGCCGAGGTGAGGCCCTTGGTTCGGTTCCGTCCTGCGCCACATTTGTCTGCCCGTGACGCATTTAGGGAGACCCATGGATGACTAGTCGTACAAGACAAAGATAGAAGAATCGTGAAGGACTCTGTGTCCACTGACAAAGCCGGGTAGGATTTGTAACCCTAGGTCCTCGGACTAAGGTAACCCCTTATCTCTGATATTACTATTCATCCAACCTAACTTTAAGGGGCATCCTACAGAATTCTCTGCTAGAATCATACTCGTCGATTAGGAAGAGAGGTGTGAGATAATGCGTGAGAGACAGGCCTAAAGATAATGTGCGTACAGGACACACGTAGGCAGGTCTATGTATATAGAAAGGGTCGATGGGGATTGTGCGTGTGTATGCTTGTGAGAGGAAGAGTGCTTGTGATAAAGGTTAGTGAAAATAGTCGTAAATGGTTACGAGAGGGAGGGAGGGTTATATCGAGAGCATGTCTGCAAGAAAGACACCTCGGGAGAGAGTGTGTGAGCATGTGTGAGAGACCACCGATGGAGAGTGAAACTACACGTAAAAGACTGATGTACACATTGATTAAAGATATAAATTGTATCCAAATATTAGGATGGGATCATGATATTTGCAATTCACGTAAGGAACGGTCATTGATCCATCAGACATCTAGATTCTATCAAATTTGAGCATGTCTATGTTATTATTCAACATAATTGATCCACATAGATAGTATTTTGAACTCCAGACAATGCATCGCTTTAGCAATCGAATATAAACGTGAGTATAGTTCATGTTGTGTGTAAAGCACATTATACATACAAAAGTTACACAATGAACATTATAAATAGCTAGCTATGAACTAGCATACATTTGAATTCAACATGAAGTCCATTCAATATTTGAATTCGATATCATGGCATTTGTAAATCATACCTAAATTATGGGGGCACCAATCTTTGCTCTGCTTTTGTACATAATAGCATATATAGTCGTGTACAAAAAAGATTCAAATTTAGCTCCTCCATTCCAAAATAATCGTAGTTATAGGATTTTCAAGTGTCAAAATTTCAAAAAGAAGCGGATTATTTAAGGAGGTTTTCAAACATACAAGGTCAAATTTAACGTTGTCTATTTAGGTCAATCCTCAAAGTTCAAGAGTACTCTAGATGTGAATGCTTCTGTTTCAAAATTTCGAATGAAGCGCCAAAAGAGCCTCTACTCGTCCGAAACCGCGTGAGACCAATGTTTGGTAGTAGAAGGAAATTACTTTTCTAACTCCGGCCCGTGAAACCTACCGGCCCGATGTCCAAAGGTCTAAACCGAGGTAGGTTTGTAGCTTCATCTAGACGCCACACAACCGCCTCCGAAAAACATTCATACACAATGGCCGCCTAAGCACACATGCGCGCGGCCGAAATCGCTCCCGCCAACTATTTGGGACACCTGGGATTACCATCCTACCCCCGACCCGCAATAGGTCCGAAATTTAAGAGGGGGGCAAAGTTTGTACCTTCCCCAAATTTCAAACAAGCGTCTTCCATCTGTTCAAAAAAGCCAAAAACAAGCGTGTCCCAGACCGAAACATGGTTCTCCCTTAGCTCCCCCCACCCCCCCACCCCCGTCCGATTCCCCATTCGTACTCCGTGGGCGCCAAAACTACCTCTCCACCAGCCGCGAAACCCCGGCGTCCTCCGTCCGCCACCCCATCCCACCCATCAATAGCCGCCCTCCTCCATCACGTCTGAGCCGATACCCCGACGTCGTCATCCACCGCAATGCCCTCCACGGCTAGTAGTTGAAGCCGAGGCTGAGCTGTCTGTACCCAAGCCAGTTCAACCACGTCATCCTGCGCCTCACCGTTGCCGCTCCAACTTCGCCACCGTCCACCGCACCGGAGCTGTTCCTGCTACGCCGTCGTTCGCCGCCTCAGATCTGCTCCCCCCCCCCGGTCGACATACGGCCACGGGAAGACAATCAACAATTTAGCCATGGGTTGGTCCAAGGCTGCACCCTCCTCCAAAACATCGGTTCCCCCGGCAAAAAGAAGAAAATCGCCGCGACATATGGAGGACACAACACTGACAACCAGAAATGGTACTCCTCTTCCCTTATTCGTGCAAATCTTACGTGTCTGCTTGCACGGTATTCATCCCACAGAAGACACTAGTATTTCTTTAAGACTCCCATGAACCTCTCAAAGGGGAACATATTGTGTAGAAATACAGGACCCAGAACGGCAACCTCTTCGCATATGTGAACTAGGATGTGCGTCATGATATTGAAGAAGGATGGTGGGAACACCAACTCAAAACTGACAAGACATTGCAACAAATCATTCTCTAACCTTGGTATGATTTCTGGATCGATTACCTTCTGAGAGATTGCATGGAGGAATGCACATAGCTTCACAATGGCTAATTGAACGTTTTCCGGTAGAAGCCCCCTCAATGCAACCGGAAGTAGTTGCGTCATAATCACGTGGCAGTCATGTGACTTTAGGTTCTAGAACTTTTTCTCTTCCATATTTATTATTCCCTTCGACGAGAAGCCAGACGGGACCTTTATATTGAGCAGGCAATCAAAGAAGATTTCCTTCTCTTCTTTGGTAAGAGCATAGCTGGCATGACCCTGATGTATGTCGTCTCTTCCGTGCATACGTTGCTGGTCCTCCCGTGCTTCCGGTGTATCGTTTTTCTTCCCATACATGCCCAAGAAGCCAAGTAGGGTCACGCAAAGATTCTTCGTCATGTGCATCGCGTCGATTGCAGAGCGGACCTCTAGGTCTTTCCAATAGGGTAGGTCCCAAAATATAAATTTCTTCTTCTACATGGGTGCGTGTCCGTCAGCGTCATTGGGAACAAATTTTCCGCTAGGACCCTTTCCAAAGATTACCTTTAAATCCTTGACCATATCATGTAAATCATCACCAATACGGTGGCGAGGCTTCGTCCGGTGATCTGCCTCACATTTGAAATGCTTGCCTTTCTTTCTTACGGGATGCCTGCTCGGAAGAAATCGACGATGTCCCAGGTACACATTCTTCTTACAATTATCCAAATATATACTTTCGGTATCATCAAAACAGTGTGTGCATGCGTGGTATCCCTTGTTTGTCTGTCCTGAAAGGTTACTGAGAGCAGGACAATCATTGATGGTCACAAACAGCAACACATGTAGGTCAAATTCTTCCAGATTGTCCTCATCCCACGCATGTACACCTTTTTCATTCCACAGTTGTAAGAGTTCTTCAACTAATGGCCTTAGGTACACATCAATGTCGTTGTCGGGTTGCTTAGGGCCTTGGATGAGCACTGGCATCATAATGTACTTCCACTTATGCACAACCAAGGAGGAAGGTTATACATACATAGAGTCACAGGCCAGGTGCTATGATTGCTGCTCTGCTCCCCAAAAGGATTAATGCCATATGCGCTTAGACCAAACCATACGTTCCTTGCGTCATCTGCAAAGTCCCTCCACTTCCTCTCGATTTTTCTCCACTGTGACCCATCAGCGGGTACTCTCAACTTCCCGTCTTTCTTACAGTCTTCTTTGTGCCATCACATCAACTTGGCATGCTCTTTGTTTTGGAACAAACGATTCAACTGTGGTATTATAGGAGCATACAACATCACCTTGCCGGAATCTTCTTCCTGGGGTGCTCTCCCTCGACATTACCATGGTCATCGTGGCTGATCTTATAGCGCAATGCACCACTTACCGGGCATGCATTCAAATCCTCGTACTCACCGCGGTAGAGGATGCAGTCATTAGGGGATGCATGTATCTTCTGCACCTCTAATCCTAGAGGGCAAACAACCTTCTTTTCTTCGTAGGTACTCTCAGGCAATTCATTGTCCTTAGGAAGCATCTTCTTTAACATTATCAGCAACTTTCCAAATCTCTTGTGAGATACACCATTCTCTGCCTTCCATTGCAGCAATTCCAGTGTGGTGCCCACCTTTTTCTTGCCAGCTTCACAATTTGGGTACAACGATTTCTTGTGATCCTCTAACATGCGCTTCAACTTCAGCCTCTCCTTTTCACTTGCGCAGTTTCTCTTTCCATCCGCAATGGCCCGACCAAGATCATCAGCGGGCTCATCTGTTGCCTCTTCTTCAGCTTCTTCCTGCATTGCCGGCTTAGGTTCTTTCCCCATTGTTCTACCATCGTATTCAGGGAACCCATGGCTAGGATAGTTGTCGCCGTCCTCTTCTTCTTAATTGTCTTCCATCATAACCCCTCTTTCTCCATGCTTGGTCCAAACATTATAGTGGGGCATGAAACCGGACTCAAACAGGTGGACGTGAATGGTTCTTGAGTTAGAGTAATTGTGATCATTCTTACAGCCAGCACATGGACAACACATAAAACCATCCGCCCGCTTGTTTGCCTCAGCCGCAAGCAGAAAAGTATGTACGCCATTAACGAACTGGGAAGAGCATCGGTCATCGTACATACATTGTCGGCTCATCTTCATTACACAGCACCGAAAAGACCAAATTAATACAAGTTCATACATAAAGTTCATACACACTTATTCTCATAAAACAACATACAAACTCTCTAGCCAAAGCATTTAAATGCGATCAAGATCGCAACTAAGGTAACAATTGATCCAACAGCATAATGATACCAAGCCTCACTATCAATGGCATATTTTCTAATCTTTCTAATCTTCAAGCGCATTTTCTCCATCTTGATCTTGTGATCATCGACGACATCGGCAACATACAACTCCAGTTTCGTCTTCTCTTCTTCAATTCTTTTCAATTTTTCTTTCAAATACTCATTTTCTTTTTCAACTAAATTTAACCTCTCGACAAAACGGTCGATTGGAATTTCCAGTTCATATACCTCCTAGATAAAAATATCTATGTCAACTTGATGGGCATAATTTGTCATAAACATGAAATGGAACAAATAGTTATAAAAGAGAATATACCAGATCCGAATCATAAACTGGACGAGGGCCGACGGGGACGGATATCAAAACCATCCCACTATGTATAACAAACAACGTACGGGTAAGAAAATTATACAAGTAACAATATATCTAAATCACACAAACATGATTTTCTTATATAAAAAAGATAAGAACAAGAGGCTCACCAAGGTGGTGCCAGCGACAGGACGGTGCAGGCGATCGACGGTGGTTAGGACAAGGACGGAAAGGCACAAAGTAAACCACACCTACATATGCAAACTAAGAGTTAATTTGAGCTCAAATTGCATATACATCAAATAAACTACCACATATAATTACTCCCAAACTAAAACCCAAAAATCACTATACTTATAGAGCATTGCAAGAGCTAATCTAGCAATGAGAGATGAAAGGACAAAGTTGCTAACCTTTGTGATCACTTGGATGGATGGGGGGCCTTCAAATCTTGGATTTTTTTGGCAAAAATTAAGGATGAGCTCGAGCAATGGGGAAGAACATAGGAGAGGAAGGAATGAAAGGGGAAAACAGAGAGAAATGGACTCGGGCTCGACGAAGGGTTTATATAGGATGATCTTTAGTCCCGGTTGGTGATACAAACCGGGACTAAAGGTGAGCCTCTAGTTCCGGTTCGTGCCACGAACCGGGACTAAAGGGGTTGGTGGGGCCTGATACGTCTCCAACGTATCTATAATTTTTGATTGCTCCATGCTATATTATCTTCTGTTTTGGACATTATTGGCCGTTATTATTCACTTTTATATTATTTTTGGGACTAACCAATTAACCGGAGGCCCAGCCCAGAATTGCTGTTTTTTGCCTATTTCAGAGTTTCGTAGAAAAAGAATATCAAACGGAGTCCAAACGGAATGAAACCTTCGGGAACCTGATTTTCGGAACGAACATGATCCAGAGGACTTGGACCCTACGTCAAGAAACAAAGCAGGAAGCCACGAGGTAGGGGGGCGCGCCTACCCCCCCTGAGCGCCCCTCCACCATCGTGGGCCCCACGTTGCTCCACCGACGTACTCCTTCCTCCTATATATACCTACGTACCCCCAAACGATCAGATACGGAGCCAAAAACCTAATTCCACCGCCGCAACCTTCTGTACCCACGAGATCCCATCTTGGGGCCTGTTCCGGAGCTCCGCCGGAGGGGGCATCGATCACGGAGGGCTTCTACATCAACACCATAGCCCCTCCGATGAAGTGTGAGTAGTTTACCTCAGACCTTCGGGTCCATAGTTATTAGCTAGATGGCTTCTTCTCTCTTTTTGGATCTCAATACAATGTTCTCCCCCTCTCTCGTGGAGATCTATTTGATGTAATCTTCTTTTGCGGTGTGTTTGTTGAGACCGATGAATTGTGGGTTTATGATCAAGTTTATCTATGAACAATATTTGAATCTTCTGAATTCTTTTATGTATGATTGGTTATCTTTGCAAGTCTCTTCAAATTATCAGTTTGGTTTGGCCTACTAGATTGATCTTTCTTGCAATGGGAGAAGCGCTTAGCTTTGGGTTCAATCTTGCGGTGTCCTTTCCCACTGACAGTAGGGGCAGCAAGGCACGTATTGTATTGTTGCCATCAAGGATACCAAGATGGGGTTTTTATCATATTGCATGAATTTATCCCTCTACATCATGTCATCTTGCTTAAGGCGGTACTCTGTTCTTATGAACTTAATACTCTAGATGCATGCTGGATAGCGGTCGATGTGTGGAGTAATAGTAGTAGATGCAGGCAGGAGTCGGTCTACTTGTCTCGGACGTGATGCCTATATACATGATCATACCTAGATATTCTCATAACTATGCTCAATTCTGTCAATTGCTCAACAGTAATTTGTTCACCCACCGTAAAATACTTATGCTCTTGAGAGAAGCCACTAGTGAAACCTTTGGCCCCCGGGTCTATTTTCCATCATATTAATCTTCCAACACTTAGTTATTTCCGTTGCCTTTTATTTTACTTTGCATCTTTATCACAAAAATACCAAAAATATTATCTTATCATATCTATCATATCTCACTCTCGTAAGTGACCGTGTAGAGATTGACAATCCCTTATCGCGTTGGTTGCGAGGATTTATTTGTTTTGCGTAGGTGTGAGGGACTCGCGCGTAGCCTCCTACTAGATTGATACCTTGTGTCGGCGTTCTAGGAACGGGGGTCCCCAGACTTTCCAGCCTGCGGCCCACGGCGTGGCAAAGCCAGCAGGCCGTATGGCCCATCTTCATCAACAAGGCACCCAAGACCCTCGCGAGGGTCCAAGCTTCGCGAGGCAGACGACGCAAGACCTCTTCTGGAGTAGCCTAACCAGGCAGGCTCGCGAGGACCGGAGATATCAAGGCGGGGCAAAACCTCACGAGGCTCTCGTGATGTGAGCCATGACGAACGGCGCCAGGCGGGCGCCAGCGCGCGCAGCGTCCTTATTTCCTCTTTGGTGCTAAGGAGGCCAGCGCAGGCGAAGAGTACCGAGGCATCAGGCAAAGGTTGCGATATTGGTGCAACAAGACCAAGACCAGGAGGACGGCAAGATGGAGGTCATCGTGGAGCCCAAGATGGCGTCACCACCAGAGCTTTTCGCAGGCGAAGACCGCTTTTGTAAGGATAGCTTGTACTAGCTGTCCCCCTTCAAATTCGCCCGCCATTGTTCGCTCCCTTCCCGCTTGATATTTGGGAAGAGGACCAGGGCCTCTATAAATAGGTCTAGCCACCACAGTAGGAAGCATCGAATCCTCACCCGCACAAGTTCGACAAGCACAAGAACACCTGGACCTCAGGAGGTTGTTCTTCCCTTGTACTGTTCATCATCAGCCCAAGAGGCAATCCACCACCACCACACTGGAGTAGGGTATTACACCACATCGGTGGCCCGAACCAGTATAAACCTCGTGTCTTTCTGTGTTGCGAGTTCGTCGAGTTCCTCCGCGAGATCTTTGCGAGCTAGGGCGTAGATCGGTAGGAGGGAAAGACTTCGCGCGCACCCCAGAGTTCAAACCTCAAGGGTTTGCCGAAACCCCACGTCCGACACCTTGGTTCTCAAAAACTGAGGGAAATACTTACGCTACTTTGCTGCATCACCCTTTCCTCTTCAAGGGAAAACCAACGCAGTGCTCAAGAGGTAGCAAGAAGGATTTCTGGTGTCGTTGCTGGGGAGGTCTACGCAAAAGTCAACATACCAAGTACCCATCACAAACCCTTATCTCCCGCATTACATTATTTGCCATTTGCCTCTCGTTTTCCTCTCCCCCACTTCACCCTTGCCGTTTTATTCACCCTCTCTTTTTCGTTCGCCTCTTTTCGCTTGCTTCTTGTTTGCTCGTGTGTTGGATTGCTTGCTTGTCACGATGGCTCAAGATAATACCAAATTATGTGACTTTACCAATACCAACAATAATGATTTCCTTAGCACGCCGATTTCTCCTCTTACCGATACTGAATCTTGTGAAATCAATGCTGCTTTGTTGAATCTTGTTATGAAAGATCAATTCGCCGGCCTTCCTAGTGAAGATGCCGCTACTCATCTAAATAGCTTCGTTGATTTGTGTGATATGCAAAATAAGAAAGATGTTGACAATGATATTGTTAAATTGAAGCTATTTCCTTTTTTGCTTAGAGATCGTGCTAAAGCTTGGTTTTCGTCTTTGCCTAAAAATAGTATTGATTCTTGGAATAAGTGCAAAGATGCTTTTATCTCTAAGTATTTTCCTCCCGCTAAGATTATCTCTCTTAGAAATGATATTATGAATTTTAAGCAACTTGATCATGAACATGTTGCACAATCTTGGGAGAGGATGAAATTAATAATACGTAATGGCACCACTCATGGTTTGAATTTGTGGATGATTATACAAAAAATTTATGCCGGATTCAATTTTGCTTCTAGAAATCTTTTAGATTCGGCCGCGGGAGGCACTTTTATGGAAATCACTTTAGGAGAAGCTACTAAACTCCTAGATAATAATATGGTTAATTATTCTCAATGGCACACTGAAAGATCTACTAATAAAAAAGTGCATGCGATAGAAGAAATTAATGTTTTGAGTGGAAAGATGGATGAACTTATGAAATTATTTGCTACTTAGAGTGTTTCTTCTGATCCTAATGATATACCTTTATCTACTTTGATTGAGAATAATAATGAATCTATGGATGTGAATTTTGTTGGTAGGAATAATTTTGGTAACAATGCGTATAGAGGGAACTTTAATCCTAGGCCTTATCTTAGTAATTCCTCTAATAATTGTGGTAATTCCTACAACAATTCTTATGGAAACTTTAATAAGATGCCCTCTGAATTTGAGACTAGTGTTAAGGAATTTATGAATTCGCAAAAGAATTTCAATGCCTTGCTTGAAGAAAAATTGCTTAAAGTTGATGAATTGGCTAGGAACGTTGATAGAATTTCTCTTGATGTTGATTCTTTGAAACTGAGATCTATTCCTCCTAAGCATGATATCAATGAGTCCCTCAAAGCCATGAGAATTTCCATTGATGAGTGCAAAGAAAGAACCGCTAGGATCCGTGCTAAGAAAGATTGCTTTATAAAAGCGTGTTCTTCTAATTTTTATGAAAACAAAGATGAAGATCTAAAAGTTATTGATGTGTCCCCTATTAAATCTTTGTTTTGCAATATGAATCTTGATAATTGTGGGACTGAATATGATCCACCCTTACCTAGAAGGCGTTCCAAAAATTCGGAGTTTTTAGATCTTGATGGTAAAATTGATAGAAGTGGGATTGAAGAGATCAAAACATTAGATATTAATAAACCCACTATTTTGGATTTCAAGGAATTTAATTATGATAATTGCTCTTTGATAGATTGTATTTCCTTGTTGCAATCCATGCTAAATTCTCCTCATGCTTATAGTCAAAATAAAGCTTTTACCAAACATATCGTTGATGCTTTGATGCAATCTTATGAAGAAAAACTTGAGTTGGAAGTCTCTATCCCTAGAAAACTTTATGATGAGTGGGAACCTACTATTAAAATTAAGATTAAAGATCATGAATGCTATGCTTTGTGTGATTTGGGTGCTAGTGTTTCCATGATTCCAAAAACTTTGTGTGATTTGCTAGGTTTCCGTGATTTGATGATTGCTCTTTAAACTTGCACCTTGCGGATTCCACCATTAAGAAACCTATGGGAAGAACTAATGATGTTCTTATTGTTGCAAATAGGAACTATGTGCCCGTAGATTTTATCATTCTTGACATTGATTGCAATCCTTCATGTCCTATTATTCTTGGTAGACCTTTCCTTAGAATGATTGGTGCAATCATTGATATGAAGGAAGGGAATATTAGATTCCAATTTCCATTAAAGAAAGGCATGGAACACTTCCCTAGGAAGAAAATAAAATTACCATATGAATCTATTATGAGAGCCACTTATGGATTGCCTACTAAAGATGGCAATACCTAGATCTATCCTTGCTTTTATGCCTTGCTAGGGGCGTTAAACGATAGCGTTTGTTGGGAGGCAACCCAATTTTATTTTTTGTTTTTTTGCGAGATCTTTGCGAGCTAGGGCGTAGATCGGTAGGAGGGAAAGACTTCGCGCGCACCCCAGTGTTCGAACCTCAAGGGTTTGCCGGAACCCCACATCCGACATCGGACATTTGGCGCGCCAGGTAGGGGTGCGCCATAGCTTCCTTTCCATCGGTTCGTCGCTCCGTCGCTCCATCGTCTCCATGGCGGACGCTCGCCGTGCTCGAGCGGAGCGTCGGGCTGCCCTCACCGCCCGCGTCGCTCAGACGGCTCCCGTTGGCGGGCCACCTCGTTGTTCTTCGTCTCTCGCCACCAACGCTGCCACCGGCCCGGCGGGGAACGAGCAGCAGGCATCCTCACTCCATCCTTCGGTGCGGCAGGACGGCCGCACCGCCACTCCATCACTGACCCCTGTCGGTTCTTCGTCCCACGCGCACCGCGCTCCCATGGAGGCACGGGCCGCGCTCCTCACGGCGAACGAGCTCCTGCGCTACCACCCCGTCGACGACCTCTACGAGGAGTGGCTAGATCGCGTCGCCGAGCTCGTCCGCGCCGCAGGGGGCTCTCCGGCACCATTCCACTCTCTGCCTCCCCCTCAACCAGCCGTGGGCGACGGGGCTCATGGCATGCCTCCACCACCTCAGCCCCAAGACGGAGCCTTGGCACCAAGGCGCGCGGCTCCACGGCATGATCCACCACGCCAGGCACCCGCGCGCGAAGAGAGAAGCTGCCAAGAAATTCCGCGGCCGCGAGAAGCTGCACCTGCGCTCCCCGCGCCACCTCGTCAAGACCGCGCACCGCCCGCAGCGGCGCAGTGCGGACCCCGCCAAGACCAAGCTCCACCTCCGAAGCGGGCCCCGGCAACCACGGCCGGCTGCTGCGCCTTCACCCCCGAGCTGCGTAGCATCGCCTGGCCAGGCAAGTTCAAGCCGGATCTGCCTCCTCGCTACGACGGCACCGCCGACCCCGCGGAGTTCCTGCAGCTCTATGAGCTGAGCATCGAAGCGGCCAACGGCGACGAAAAGGTCCTGGCGAACTGGTTTCCCATGGCTCTCAAGGATGGAGCCCGCTCCTGGCTCCTGAACCTGCAGCACGGCTCGATCTCCTCCTGGGACGAGATGCGCGACCGCTTCATCGCCAACTTCCAGGGCACTCGCGACTGCCCACCGTCCGCGGGTGATCTACGCCGCATCAAGCAACAACCAGGAGAGACCCTCCAGAAGTACATCCAGCGCTTCAACAACACCCGCCTCAAGATCCCCAAGGTCACGGACGAGGCCATCATCTCCGCGTTTTCCGACGGCGTCCGTGATGTCAAGATGAAGGAAGAGCTCGCCATCCACGAGGAGCTTTGCACCTCTCAGGAGCTGTTCAATCTGGCGACCAAGTGCGCAAGAGCTGAGGAGGGGCGCCTTTCTCTCCTCGAGCTGCCAGCCGCAGGAGCGGAGGAGAAGAAGGCCAAGGCCAAGGACGTGAAGCGCAAGGAGGTGGTCGTGCTCACAGCGGAGCCCGACACCAAGCGGGGCAGAGATCAGCCCGAGTCATCCAAGAACGGCCGACCGTTCTGCGCCTTCCACAACCTGAACACCCACAACACTAGTGACTGTCAAGAGCTCAGAGCCATACGGGAAGGACGCTACGGTCGACGCCCCGAGCGCAACGACCAGGGCTATGGCCGCGGAGGAGGACGTGGAGGCGGACGTTGGGACGACTGTGGCCCGCGCCAGGAGTGGCGCGACCGGCCTCGTGAGGACCGCTGGCAGGACCAACCTCACGAGGGCGCCTGGAGGGACCCGCCTCATGAGGATCGCCCCCAGGGCAACACCGGTCTTCCCCCGCTGCCGCCACCAAGAAGGAACGACGACCACCACCAGGACGAGGGGGCTGGGGGCTTCCAGGAGCCGCGAGCGATCGCCTGCATCTTGGGCGGTGCCCAGGCCCCAACCTCTCGGCGCATCTTCAAACAGTTCGCTCGCGAGGTGAACGCGGTGCTCCCCAAGCTCGAAGCCACGCGCCCGCTCAGGTGGTCCCAATGCGCCATCACTTTCAACTCAGCGGATTAGCTCAAGTGCGCAGCCACCGCTAGCGCCCTTCCTATGTTGTGTTCCCCAGTCATCAGCAATGTGCAGGTCACCAAGACCCTCATCGACGGTGGCGCAGGGCTCAACGTCCTGTCCGTCGACACGTTCGACAACCTCCAAGTGCCATATGAACAACTCGAGTCCACCAAGCCTTTCTCAGGAGTGACCGACGGTTCCACCACACCAATAGGGCAAGTCCGCCTGCCCGTCACCTTCGGGGAGCGCAAGGACTACTGCACCGAGCTCATCGACTTCGACGTCGCGCACATCCGCCTGCCGTACAATGCCATCCTCGAGTATCCAGCCCTAGCCAAGTTCATGGCAGTCACTCATCACGGCTACAATGTTCTCAAGATGCCAGGAAGCGGAGGAATCATCACGGTCCCGTGTGAAGAGAGAGATGTGGTGTGTTCCCTTGAGCGCGCCTTCCAAGCTGCAGCAACCGACGACCCCGACAGTAGAAGTGAAGGCCCTCCGGAGGCCATCCCCAAGAAGAAGCAGCCGCGCTGCGCAGGACATCAGGAAGATGGCGTCGCGGCAGTAGCCTCGTCAGGATCAGCGCCCCTCCAGGGGCGCCTCCCTCCATCGCATATGAAGGTGCGCCCGGCGCCTTCCTCAGGCAGGGCTCAGGGCCTCTCTTCTGGAGGGCCTCAGACCTTGCCAACCTCACGAGGGAGGCGCTTGGGCAGCACTTGGAGGCGTGCTTGGCGGCACGTGTCCCCCAGGAGAGCACAGGGCAAGGAGTGCCCACCACTCAGGAGTTCATCACCAAGACCACTCAGGAACTGCAAGAAGCAAGAGCCATGCGCGGCGACAGCCGCTCACGAGGCGCAGCCCCGCATCCTGGCGAGGATGCTGGGCTGCGTGTCTGCATCGACGTCCCCAGGATCAACAGGGCCGCATCTCAGGAGCGCTTCTGGCCATCGCGTGTGGGCCGCTGCGGAGGTCCACCACACAGCTACGTTCGCATGCCCTTCGGCTTGCCGAGCGTGGCGTCGGCCTATCAGCGCAACATGCGGCGAGTCCTGGCGGCTCAGGAGGCCAGGTACCACGCCGTTCTGGAGGAGATGGAGACGGTCTTCAGGGAACCTCCCGAGCCCCCAGAGCCTCCCGAGGCTCAGGGTCCCGGTGGCTCATGAGGAGTCATTTCTTCAGCGCACACCTTCAGCTGCACCAACTCTACTTCGTCTACAGAACCAGGTGACATCTTCCAAGTTCGTTTAAGCTGGGAGCGCCCCTCGGGCTGCATTATTCCCAGGCCACATGGGTCCGTCCCTGTGGCATGTATCCCTTTTGCTTATGTCTTTAGCTTACCTTGCTGGGGGCGCCCCTTGGGCTGCATCATCCACAAGCCGCTCGGGCCGGACCCATTGGCATGTATCTTCCTGCATTTATCCAAGTTGATCTGCTTAGCCTGTCAACGGCTATCGCCCGCTCGATTGCCCCCCGCCGCGGGCCTGTTTATCCTATGCAATCCGCTTGCACGTTAAAAGGGGGGCTCCTGAGCATCGCGACTCAGGAGCTCTTACTGGCTCTCCAGCCCTCACCCCCTGGCCTTGACCACGGCATCACGACCTGGCATACCAGCGGCGGCTGAGCTCGCTCGAGGGCCGGGACCTGAGGACGTAGAGTGCTTGCATCTAACCGCCTTGCAGGGACATACAGTCACCAAGACTCAAGACCAGGCGCAACCCGCATTGAGGTAGGGCCTCGTGAGTCCCGCACTGGCTCACGAGTGCCCAGATACACCTCATAGCCCTGCCGTGCAAGCCACATGTCAGTGCGGGGCTGTACACGCCCCGGGGGCTCCTCCCGAAGGGGGCCCCATCCCACGCCTAAGTGGAAGCACCATGCTCCGCGCTGGCTGTCGACACTGCCGAGGAGCGGCTATGCCCGTGCACAAGCGGAAGCACTATGCTCCGCGCTGGTGATAAACAACTGAGGGCGACCCCACGGCCGTACCAACCTCAGGGAGCCTAGAGCTCAGCGCCCAGCCTCACCACAACGCCTCCCCTCGGGAGAGCCGCACGAGGGGGCTGGGCACGGGGGCTGTGCTCGGGTCACGCCCAAGCGCACACCACCCAACCAGGTCCCCGGACATGGGCGTCGCGCGCCCCTCCCGAGGCCTCGGCGAGGGCAGGTATGGAAATTGTTTGCACGTCAAGGGGGACTCCTGAGCATCGCGACTCAGGGGCCTAACTGGTCACGTAGCCTCTCACTCCTTGGTCCGTCGTGGTCTCCGGTCGGCCCAATGGCGGTTGAGGTATGCGCGGGGCCGGGCTCTGCCGATGTAGAACACTAATCTATCCCCACGAACTCTCCCTATATGATGTTTGCGCGTCAAGGGGGACTCCTGAGCATCACGACTCAGGAGGCTAACTGGTCACGTAGCCCCTCACTCCTTGGTCCGTCCTAGTCTCCGGTCGGCCCAATGGCGGTCGAGGTATGCACGGGGTCGGGCTCTGCCGACGCAGAACACAACGCAATAGGAAGGAAATCACAAAATCTCGAAGCAAATATTACAAGCATATTGTCCTCACAATACCAAATGAAAAGTCTAAACGCCTCCGCGAGGCCTGATACATGTCACAGGAATGGAACGGGAAGAATGGGCGCGGGTCACCTCTAGATGTCGCCGTCGCCCACGGAAGGTGCTCCCTCGTGAGCAATCTTGTCTTCACCTTCACCACCAACTGCAAGGTCGACGACATCGTCGGACAGAGGAGCGGAGACGAAGCCGCGGAACTTCCTCAGCAAGGCCCCCACCTGATCTCGCACGGTGCGGCAGCCGCCTCGTATTGATCTTCAGCTACAGGCTCCAGCAGCTCGTCAAGGCAAGCGTTGGGGTCGCGAAGGTGCAGGTGGCTAAAGACGCGAGTTAGCGCGGCTGAAGACAGGACGCGAGCTTCTGCCTCCGCCATGGGACCAAGACCGTCAACGACCTCCTCAAGCGCCTTCACCACAAGAGGAAGCAGCTGGGAGGGGCCGTCCTCGTCGGAGTCCAGAGGCTTCTCCAGGCCGTGCTCGTAGAGCGTCTTCAGCGCCTTGCGAGATCTCTTCTCGAGATCGGTGAAAGCCACGCGGTCTTCAGCCAGGACTCGCGCCTTGGCATCAAGATCGGCCACCCTCGTCCCCATCTTCCGCTCCAAATCTTCCAACCGGTTGCGCTCGGCGGCCTGCTTCTTCCCCAGCTCCGCCAGCTCAGCATCACGGTTCTTGACGGCTTCCTCCCGGGCCTTGATCTCCACCTCCTTCTCTTGGCGGCAGCGTACCTCTTCGGCGTGCTTGTCGCGCAGGCTCTGCAACTCGCCCTCCAGCTCTTGGCAGTGGTCACGGGCGGCCTTCGCGTCTTTTAGCGCCGCCTCACGATCGGCTGCAGCGCTGGCGGCTCCTTGCTTCTCCTTCCCGGAAGCCGCAACCGCCAGGTCGGAGTGAAGCCAGCCAGAGGCCAACTCCAGACGCCCGGCCACCAGGCACGGGTCCGTGCTCAGGAGATCCGCCTGCAGCTGGGACATCTCCGAAAGGGCACGCTCCAAGACGGCGGTAGGAGCAGGAGAACCAGGGAGTGGAGGTGCAGCAGTGGGAGGAAGCGACATCGTCGCCAGGGCTTGGGAGATCGCAGACCCCGAAACAACTGGGACCTCGTCAGCCGCGCCAAGTACCGGCACCTCCGAAGCCAGCGGAGCCATGGGGGCTGATTCCACGCGGCGATGCCCCTCTTGGCCTCGCAAGGACGATCGGGCTGGGGAGATGCGAGCATTGTTGCCTCCTTTCTCCGCGGGAGGCACGGCCGCTGCGTCTTCCTTCCTCTTCTTCGCCGAAGATGTCGGCCTGATCAACCAAGGGCAAGTATCAGGAAATGACGAGTACAAGCAAGGACAAGGCGAAGCTTAAGACACTTGCCGATCCACTGCGACGTATTCCACTGACCGCTTGAGAAGCTTGAAGCCTGACAGCTTCGGGACCTGAGGGGCAGGCGTTCGGACACCGGCGGCGCCGGGCAGAGCGGAGGCAGAATCGGATCCAGCCCCAGGAGGTATCGGGGCGGAGGCGGCACCATGGGCCACCAGCGACGACCTACTCCTCGTCGGGACGGGAGGTTGCTCCCTCTCCCCTTGGTGGGCGTCAGCCTCGGCATCATCAGGAAGGGCGCGGAGAATCTCGGCCTTGCTCAGAGGGGAAGTCTCCCCCACCTCTTCCAGAGTCTTCTCCGAGTCCACCTCCTCTTCCTCCTCTCCGCGGGACTCACCGGAAGACACCTCCACCGGGTTCTGCACCATAGGAGCTTCCGGAAGCGCCGGCGGCACCAGCCCACGCGCATCAAAAGTCGGCCTGGAGGCGACGAATTCCTCCCGGTCCCTGCATTGGAACAGGGGAAGAAAGGCGCTAGGCGGGTACTCCTGGTTGTCCCCGACTATGAGGCGCAGGACGGTGTTCAATTCATCGCCAGGCAGGTCCCCCGGCCTCAGGCGGGTCTTGTTCTCCTCTTCGTCAAGCTCCCAGAGGGGGCGCGCGCGCCTGGAGTGGGGCAACCCGTAGCATCAAGAACTCCCTTAGGAGCATCGCCCCCGTTATCTTGGCCGCCCTCGCGTTGCCCGGCTTCAGCTCGGTCATCATCTGCCCCAACACTGATGATGCCCGCTCGTCGACAAGCTCCGCCTTGGGCCACCCCTTGCCCTGTCGGGGCGCCTCCGTCGGCAACGCCAGGCACGGATCGGCATGCTGGGCATCCATCATGACCCATTTGGATCGGATGTTGTCGGGCCTCTTCCCGGTGCTCGAGATCGAGTTGGCCTTGTTGCATGCGACAAAGTTAGCACACCCGGAGATGTGACCCTCGCCGACACGAAGGAAGAAGAAATGGCGAAGCAACGCCACGGACGGCATCACGCCCAGGTACGCCTCACAGTAGTAGGCGAAGATGGACAGGAGGAGGACAGAGTTGGGATGGAGATGCAATGCCTGCAGACCATAGTGGTCGAGGACTTCATAAAAGAAATCCGAGAAAGGGGGACCAACCCAACGGCGACGCTGCTCGAGAAGAAAGGGAAGAAGGTGCTCCCTTCAAACTCCGGCTCGTCGGAGGCGAGCCGAAGCTCCGTCTTCCCCCACTCATTGCTCTCGCCCGCCGTCAGCAGGCGCACGGGGGCGAGGCTTTTTTCCGTGACGGTGGGCGCCTCGAGGGCCGGCTCAAACCAAGCCGGTGTTGAGGAGGTCCTGACCTTGCGCGGCGCCATGGGCGGCAGATGCAGAGCAAGGCTGGAGCAGATCTGGAGGTGACGGTGGCAAGGAGAAAGAAAGGGGATCTGGAGCGAGGCAAGGAAGAAGCAATGAAGGCAAGTGCTGCCTACGCCAGCCTTTTGTCAAGTCGTGCAGTTGCCAAGGCAGCGTGGGGAAGCGGAGACGCCCACGTCCAATCAACCGCCATGCGTCAACCGAGGCCGCATGCTTTTTGGGGCCCGCGGTGCTCTGAACTTGACCCTTGGCTTCGCCACGAAGCCAAGCCCGAGCCCACCTCGGGCCCGGGGGCTACTGTCGGCGTTCTGGGAACGGGGGTCCCCAGACTTGCCTGCCTGCGGCCCATGGCGTGGCAAAGCCAGCAGGCCGTACGGCCCATCTTCATCAACAAGGCACCCAAGACCCTCGCGAGGGTCCAAGCTTCGCGAGGCGGACGACGCAAGACCTCTTCTGGAGTAGCCTAACCAGGCAGGCTCGCGAGGAGCGGAGATATCAAGGCGGGGCAAAACCTTACGAGGCTCTCGTGACATGAGCCATGACGAATGGCGCCAGGCGGGCGCCAGCGCGCGCAGCGTCCTTATTTCCTCTTTGGTGCTAAGGAGGCCAGCGCAGGCGAAGAGTACCGAGGCATCAGGCAAAGGTTGCTATATTGGTGCAACGAGACCAAGACCAGGAGGACAGCAAGACGGAGGTCATCGTGAAGCCCCACACGGCGTCACCACTAGAGCTTTTCGCAGGCGAAGCCCGCTTTTGTCAGGATAGCTTGTACTAGCTGTCCCCCTTCAAATTCGCCTGCCATTGTTGGCTCCCTTCCCGCTCGATATTTGGGAAGAGGACCAGGGACTCTAATAGGTCTAGCCACCACAGTAGGAAGCATCGAATCCTCACCCGCACAAGTTTGATAAGCACAAGAACACCTCGACCTCAGGAGGCTGTTCTTCCATTGTACTGTTCATCATCAGCCCAAGAGGCAATCCACCACCACCACACTGGAGTAGGGTATTACACCACATCGGTGGCCCGAACCAGTATAAACCTCGTGCCTTTCTGTGTTGCGAGTTCGTCGAGTTCATCCGCGAGATCTTTGCGAGCTAGGGCGTAGATCGGTAGGAGGGAAAGACTTCGTGCGCACCCCAGAGTTCGAACCTCAAGGGTTTGCCGGAACCCCACGTCCGACATCTTGGTTCTCAAAAACTGAGGGAAATACTTACCCTACTTTGCTGCATCACCCTTTCCTCTTCAAGGGAAAACCAACGCAGTGCTCAAGAGGTAGCAAGAAGGATTTCTGGTGCCGTTGCTGGGGAGGTCTGCGCAAAAGTCAACATACCAAGTACCCATCACAAACCCTTATCTCCCGCATTACATTATTTGCCATTTGCCTCTCATTTTCCTCTCCCCCACTTCACCCTTGCCGTTTTATTCGCCTCTCTTTTTCATTCGCCTCTTTTCGCTTACTTCTTGTTTGCTCGTGTGTTGGATTGCTTGCTTGTCACGATGGCTCAAGATAATACCAAATTATGTGACTTTACCAATACCAACAATAATGATTTCCTTAGCACGCCGATTGCTCCTCTTACCGATACTGAATCTTGTGAAATCAATGCTGCTTTGTTGAATCTTGTTATGAAAGATCAATTCGCCGGCCTTCCTAGTGAAGATGCCGCTACTCATCTAAATAGCTTCGTTGATTTGTGTGATATGCAAAAGAAGAAAGATGTTGACAATGATATTGTTAAATTGAAGCTATTTCCTTTTTCGCTTAGAGATCGTGCTAAAGCTTGGTTTTCGTCTTTGCCTAAAAATAGTGTTGATTCTTGGAATAAGTGCAAAGATGCTTTTATCTCTATGTATTTTCCTCCCGCTAAGATTATCTCTCTTAGAAACGATATTATGAATTTTAAGCAACTTGATCATGAACATGTTGCACAATCTTGGGAGAGGATGAAATTAATAATACGTAATGGCACCACTCATGGTTTGAATTTGTGGATGATTATACAAAAAATTTATGCCGGATTGAATTTTGCTTCTAGAAATCTTTTAGATTCGGCCGCGGGAGGCACTTTTACGGAAATCACTTTAGGAGAAGCTACTAAACTCCTAGATAATATTATGGTTAATTATTCTCAATGGCACACTGAAAGATCTACTAATAAAAAAGTGCATGCGATAGAAGAAATTAATGTTTTGAGTGGAAAGATGGATGAACTTATGAAATTATTTGCTACTTAGAGTGTTTCTTCTGATCCTAATGATATGCCTTTATCTACTTTGATTGAGAATAATAATGAATCTATGGATGTGAATTTTGTTGGTAGGAATAATTTTGGTAACAACGCGTATAGAGGGAACTTTAATCATAGGCCTTATCCTAGTAATTCCTCTAATAATTATGGTAATTCCTCCAACAATTCTTATGGAAACTTTAATAAGATGCCCACTGAATTTGAGACTAGTGTTAAGGAATTTATGAATTCGCAAAAGAATTTCAATGCCTTGCTTGAAGAAAAATTGCTTAAAGTTGATGAATTGGCTAGGAACGTTGATAGAATTTCTCTTGATGTTGATTCTTTGAAACTGAGATCTATTCCTCCTAAGCATGATATCAATGAGTCCCTCAAAGCCATGAGAATTTCCATTGATGAGTGCAAAGAAAGAACAGCTAGGATGCGTGCTAAGAAAGATTGCTTTATAAAAGCGTGTTCTTCTAATTTTTATGAAAACAAAGATGAAGATCTAAGAGTTATTGATGTGTCCCCTATTAAATCTTTTTTTTGGAATATGAATCTTGATAATGATGGGACTGAATATGATCCACCCTTACCTAGAAGGCGTTCCAAAAATTCGGAGTTTTTAGATCTTGATGGTAAAATTGATAGAAGTGGGATTGAAGAGATCAAAACATTAGATATTAATAAACCCACTATTTTGGATTTCAAGGAATTTAATTATGATAATTGCTCTTTGATAGATTGTATTTCCTTGTTGCAATCCATGCTAAATTCTCCTCATGCTTATAGTCAAAATAAAGCTTTTACCAAACATATCGTTGATGCTTTGATGCAATCTTATGAAGAAAAACTTGAGTTGGAAGTCTCTATCCCTAGAAAACTTTATGATGAGTGGGAACCTACTATTAAAATTAAGATTAAAGATCATGAATGCTATGCTTTGTGTGATTTGGGTGCTAGTGTTTCCACGATTCCAAAAACTTTGTGTGATTTGCTCGGTTTCCGTGATTTGATGATTGCTCTTTAAACTTGCACCTTGCGGATTCCACCATTAAGAAACCTATGGGAAGAATTAATGATGTTCTTATTGTTGCAAATAGGAACTATGTGCCCGTAGATTTTATCATTCTTGACATTGATTGCAATCCTTCATGTCCTATTATTCTTGGTAGACCTTTCCTTAGAATGATTGGTGCAATCATTGATATGAAGGAAGGGAATATTAGATTCCAATTTCCATTAAATAAAGGCATGGAACACTTCCCTAGGAATAAAATAAAATTACCATATGAATCTATTATGAGAGCCACTTATGGATTGCCTACTAAAGATGGCAATACCTAGATCTATCCTTGCTTTTATGCCTTGCTAGAGGCGTTAAACGATAGCGCTTTTTGGGAGGCAACCCAATTTTATTTTTTGTTTTTTTATTTTTGCTTCTATTTAGGAATAAATACTTGTTAGCCTCTGGTTAGATGTGTTTTTATGTTTTAATTAGTGTTTGTGCCAAGTTAAACCTATAGGATCTTCTTGGATGATAGTTATTTGATCTTGCTGTAATTTCCAGAAACTTTCTGTTCACGAAAATAATTGTTAAAAATCACCAGAACGTGATAAAATACTGATTCCAATTACTTCTGATCAATAAACAAATTTTCTAGGTCGTCCTATTTTCTCTGATTTTTTGGAGTTCCAGAAGTTTGCGTTAGTTACAGATTACTACAGACTGTTCTGTTTTTGACAGATTCTGTTTTTCGTGTGTTGTTTGCTTATTTTGATGAATCTATGGCTAGTAGAAGAGTTTATAAACCATAGATAAGTTGGAATACAGTAGGTTTAACACCTATATAAATAAAGAATGAGTTCATTACAGTACCTTGAAGTGGTCTTTTGTTTTCTTTCGCTAACGGAGCTCACGAGATTTTCTGCTAAGTTTTGTGTTGTGAAGTTTTCAAGTTTTGGGTGAAAGATTTGATGGATTATGGAACAAGGAGTGGCAAGAGCCTAAGCTTGGGTATGCCCATGGCACCCCCAAGATAGTCTAAGGACACCAAAAATCCAAAGCTTGGGGATGCCCCGGAAGGCATCCCCTCTTTTGTCTACTTCCATCGGTAACTTTACTTGGAGCTATATTTTTATTCACCACATGATATGTGTTTTGCTTGGAGCGTCTTGTATGATTTGAGTCTTTTCTTTTTAGTTTACCACAATCATCCTTGCTGTACACACCTTTTGAGAGAGACACACATGATTCAGAAATTATTAGAATAATCTATGTGCTATCTTTTGAGTTATATAGTTTTGCTCTAGTACTTCACTTATATCTTTTAGAGCACGGTGGTGGATTTGTTTTATAGAAACTATTTATCTCTCATGCTTTACTTAGATTATTTTGAGAGTCTTAAATAGCATGGTAATTTGCTTAAATAATCCTAATATGCTAGGTATTCAAGATTAGTAAAAACTTTCTTATGAGTGTGTTGAATACTAAGAGAAGTTTGATGCTTGATGATTGTTTTGAGACATGGAGGTAGTGATATCAAAGTTGTGCTAGTTGAGTAGTTGTGAATTTGAGAAATACTTGTGTTGAAGTTTGCAAGTCCCGTAGCATGCACGTATGGTAAACGTTATGTAACAAATTTGAAACATGAGGTGTTCTTTGATTGTCCTCCTTATGAGTTGCGGTCGGGGACGAGCGATGGTCTTTTCCTACCAATCTATCCCCCTAGGAGCATGCGCGTAGTGCTTGGTTTTCGATGACTTGTAGATTTTTGCAATAAGTATGTGAGTTCTTTATGACTAATGTTGATTCCATGGATTATACGCACCCTCACCTTTCCATCATTGCTAGCCTCTTCGGTACCGTGCATTGCCCTTTCTCACATTGAGAGTTGGTGCAAACTTCACCGGTGCATCCAAACCCCGTGATATGATACGCTCTTTCACACATAAACCTCCTTATATCTTCCTCAAAACAGCCACCATACCTACCTATTATGGCATTTCCATAGCCATTCCGAGATATATTGCCATGCAACTTTCCACCATTCCGTTTATCATGACACATTCATCATTGTCATATTGCTTTGCATGATCATGTAGTTGACATAGTATTTGTGGCAAAGCCACCATTCATAATTCTTTCATACATGTCACTCTTGGTTCATTGCATATCCCGGTACACCGCCGGACGCATTCATATAGAGTCATACTTTGTTCTAGTATCGAGTTGTAATCATTGAGTTGTAAATAAATAGAAGTGTGATGATCATCATTCTCTAGAGCAGTGTCCCAAGTGAGGAATAAAAAAAGAGAAGGCCCAAAAAAAAGAGAGAAAAGAGAGAAGGGACAATGTTACTATCCTTTTACCACACTTGTGCTTCAAAGTAGCACCATAATCTTCATGATAGAGAGTCTCTTGTTTTGTCACTTTCATATACTAGTGGGAATTTTTCATTATAGAACTTGACTTGTATATTCCAACAATGGGCCTCCTCAAGTGCCCTAGGTCTTCGTGAGCAAGCAAGTTGGATGCACACCCACTTAGTTTCTTTTGTTGAGCTTTCATATATTTATAGCTCTAGTGCATCCGTTGCATGGCAAACCCTACTCCTTGCATTAACATCAATCGATGGGCATCTCCATAGCTCATTGATTAGCCTCGTTGATGTGAGACTTTCTCCTCTTTTTGTCTTCTCCACATAACCCCCATCATCATATTCTATTCCACCCATAGTGCTATGTCCATGGCTCGCGCTCATGTATTGCGTGAAGTTTGAAAAAGTTTGAGATTACTAAAGTATGAAACAATTGCTTGGCTTGTCATCGGGGTTGTGCATGATGAGAGCATTCTTGTGTGACGAAAATGGAGCATGACTAAACTATATGATTTTGTAGGGATGAACTTTCTTTGGCCATGTTATTTTGAGAGGACATAATTGCTTAGTTAGTATGCTTGAAGTATTATTATTTTTATGTCAATATGAACTTTTATCTTGAATCTTTCGGATCTGAATATTCATGCCACAATTAAGAATAATTACATTGAAATTATGCCAAGTAGCATTCCGCATCAAAAATTCTGTTTTTATCATTTACCTACTCGAGGACGCGCAGGAATTAAGCTTGGGGATGCTTGATACGTCTCCAACGTATCTATAATTTTTGATTGCTCCATGCTATATTATCTTCTGTTTTGGACATTATTGGGCTTTATTATTCACTTTTATATAATTTTTGGGACTAACCTACTAACCGGAGGCCCAGCCCAGAATTGTTGTTTTTTGCCTATTTCAGAGTTTCGCAGAAAAAGAATATCAAACGGAGTCCAAACGGAATGAAACTTTCGGGAACGTGATTTTCGAAACGAACATGATCCAGAGGACTTGGACCCTACGTCAAGAAACAAAGCAGGAAGCCACGAGGTAGGGGGCGCGCCTACCCCCCTGGGCGCGCCCTCCACCCTCATGCGCCCCATGTTGCTCCACCGACGTACTCCTTCCTCCTATATATACCTACGTACCCCCAAACGATCAGATACGGAGCCAAAAACCTAATTCCACCGCCGCAACCTTCTGTACCCACGAGATCCCATCTTGGGGCCTGTTCCGGAGCTCCGCCGGAGGGGGCATCGATCATGGAGGGCTTCTACATCAACACCATAGCCCCTCCGATGAAGTGTGAGTAGTTTACCTCAGACCTTCGGGTCCATAGTTATTAGCTAGATGGCTTCTTCTCTCTTTTTGGATCTCAATACAATGTTCTCCCCCTCTCTCATGGAGATCTATTCGATGTAATCTTCTTTTGTTGTGTGTTTGTTGAGATCAATGAATTGTGGGTTTATGATCAAGTTTATCTATGAACAATATTTGAATCTTCTGAATTCTTTTATGTATGATTGGTTATCTTTGCAAGTCTCTTCGAATTATCAGTTTGGTTCGGCCTACTAGATTGATCTTTCTTGCAATGGGAGAAGTGCTTAGCTTTGGGTTCAATCTTGCGGTGTCCTTTCCCAGTGACAGTAGGGGCAGCAAGGCACGTATTGTATTGTTGCCATCGAGGATAACAAGATGGGGTTTTTATCATATTGCATGAATTTATCCCTCTACATCATGTCATCTTGCTTAAGGCGTTACTCTGTTCTTATGAACTTAATACTCTAGATGCATGTTGGATAGCGATCGATGTGTGGAGTAATAGTAGTAGATGCAGGCAGGAGTCGGTCTACTTGTCTCGGACGTGATGCCTATATACATGATCATACCTAAATATTCTCATAACTATGTTCAATTCTGTCAATTGCTCAATAGTAATTTGTTCACCCACCGTAAAATACTTATGCTCTTGAGAGAAGCCACTAGTGAAACCTATGGGCCCCGGGTCTATTTTCCATCATATTAATCTTCCAACACTTAGTTATTTCCGTTGCCTTTTATTTTACTTTGCATCTTTATCACAAAAATACCAAAAATATTATCTTATCAGATCTCACTCTCGTAAGTGACCGCGTAGGGATTGACAACCCCTTATCGCGTTGGTTGCGAGGATTTATTTGTTTTGTGTAGGTGCGAGGGACTCGCGCGTAGCCTCCTACTGGATTGATACCTTGGTTCTCGAAAACTGAGGGAAATACTTACGCTACTTTGCTGCATCACCCTTTCCTCTTCAAGGGAAAACCAACGCAGTGCTCAAGAGGTAGCAGGGCCCCAGCCTTAGACCAGCCTGCCACCACCTCTTTAGTCCCGGTTTGTGTCGCGAACCGGTACTAGAGGTTCAACATAAACCGGGACTAATGAGTGCTGCCTGCCTAGCCGTTGGAACCAGCACTAATGGTCACATTAGTGCTGGTTCATTTACAAACCGGTACTAATGTGTCTCATGTAAAGTAGTTTTTCTACTAGTGGGGTGTCGTCGTCGCTGGCGGAGTCGACATACCATGGCCCATCCGGGACGATACATGCACTAAATTTTTTACACTAATTAGTAGTTGTAAATATCTAGCTAAGTTTCTAACAATGGACAAACTATATATAACTAACAATTTCTAATAATTTTTTATTAAATATTGCTAACAAATAAACATCATGCATACATCATATCTAACTTATTTTTAACAAATAAACATGCATGCATTTTAACAAATAAACATTTTACTTCTAATTAACTAGCATGCGAACAATTTTCTACTAACTATAATTTCTACACATAATATCCAACCTATTTTAACAAATAAACATGCACACATTTGTTCAAAAGAAAAAAGGTAATGATGAACTCACCTCGCGTGCTCCTCCTTGAGGATGCAGATGCCGATGCTGGTGTGACGAGGAGGGGACAGCCGGCGGCTGGGGGCGGCGGTGCCCGTGGCCATTGCGATCGTCAGTGCACTAGGCTCCATGGCGACGGCAGGGAGAAGAGGAGGGGTGGCGCGGCGTGGAGAAGGGAGTGTCGGCGGTGCGGCGGAGGAGGGAGACAGGGTGAGTGTTTTCGGTTGTTGCACCCACGTTTATAAGCATGGGGTAGATGAAGGGTCAGCCCTTTGCCGTTTTCGAAACATGGAATAGGAAGCCCAACTATCAAATAGTCACTCCCATGTTTCCTGTGGGCCCACATGTCAGGTCTTGCCATGTTTTTATTAGCGGGTGCTCCTTATAGACGTGACCCATGGAATTCCATAATGAAAAAAATGGCAAAATGCTTATCGAGTTTCTGTTAGTAGAAACCTGCAAACGTAGATCGCCGTTTCCGTTAGTGAAAAGATGCAAACATAGATCGCCGTCATGTCCCCGCCCCTGAGCGTTGGTGGGGTCCACCTATCAGGACACTGAGTTTCTGTCATATGAAACTCGGCACCAAGTTTATGTCATATGAAACTCGACAAACATGCGGCATTGCCAAGTTCCTTTTTTGTTACCTAGTGCCTTTTGCCTAGCACTATTGCCTTTTTCCTGGCACTGTGCAAACGATGATTTTTGCCATGTGCTACGTCACTGCCCGGAAAATTTATAAGCAAACTTGGCAGACACCATACACTGCTGAAATCCCAAGATTCTAGTAGTGGTTACAACAACAATGAACAATGTTTAAGTGTGCTTCTATATATTACTAGTAGAGTGCCCGTGCGTTGCCACGGGCTCTTGAAATAGTTTACCAGAGTTACATGTTAAAATCCACACATACAAACAATATAACACAAACTGAAGTCCATTATTGCAATGTAACAAGCTGAGTGATGTTACAACTTAACATCTATTACAAAAATACTAATATCTAGATGATGCGGTTAAGAAATTCTTTCACAATATCAGGAAAGTTTCCTCTAGCTTCATTCCCGCGATGTTTTAGCAAGTATAATAAAAAATGCTTCCTCAATTCATACCCATCCTGCAGAAAAAATAAATGTACTTAGTATGAAAAATTCACGGAGAAGGTCTTAAAACATGCAACCCACAATACTCACCGCGCAAACCGGCTTGACCAATTCTTTACCGTTCCACCAGAGCATAAAATGAAAAACAAAATAGCCAGACACATTCCTGTAAAACTTTCAATTAATATTATAAATAATATAATGATAACAAAAGTAAATATTCTTGTTATGAATTCATTACCCGTCTATACTCGTTGGAACACCGGCCGGAAATAAACGATGTCATTTAGATATATCAAAATTCCACCCAGGCAGCTTTATTTCGAGTGCTTCTTTGAAATCCCTTGAAAAACTTTTTAATTTCAGTGAATGCCTCAAGTTTTTATCCCCTGACGATTGTGATGATTGAATAGGATCCATAATATATAGACGACGTGCCACTTTGTCGATGATGTACAGGATGTATCGGCCGATGGATGCATAGGGAAGATAAATCTACAAGTGAAGCTATTAGAAACAAAAACAAACCATGACAACAATGGTCAAAATATTTTATTTACCTTATTGCAAGATGAGATGTCGGTCTCCATCCCAGGCCAGCTATCAAATAATGTTGCCAACATTTGGGTAGTTTCCTTCTCACAAAATTTCTGACCTCGTGTTGACTCTAGCAGCATGGACTAAGTAAAAAAAATATTGTTTCAACATGTTGATACTAATGGCACCTAGAATGAAGAGTTACGGTAACTTACACAAAATCGTAGATCCATGTAGTGTATAGGAGGGTCTGTGAACAATACTCCCTCGTCACATGCCAGCATAAGCACGGCGGTGTTGAAGCAATCATTGTCCATGGGCTGCTCCATGTTAAGTATGCACTGAAGTTTCTTAAGACTTAAGCTCATTGGATCGGGTGTGGAGCTCCGGACCCATACCTTCCTGTAAATTTGGATGGTAAGAAGAACAATAATATACATCCGCACATTAAATATTGATACATGATACTTACTCCAAACATCCAGCATCATTGATCGACATGATGTAGTTGCAGAGGCTGGCAAGTATTTCACGTTGGTCCGTGGGAATGATAGTGATTGGGGCGGGACGTTTCTCTTCGACCACGTCAGATGGATTATCCAGGATCTCAAGATCAGAATTAGCTAAAGTTTCTTCGTTGAGAGGTTGATGGTACATGGGACATCCTTTTAACTTATTAAGCTCTGAATCGAGCAAAATAATTGCTAATTTTTGTCGAAAATGTTTCATATCCTCCTACAAAAAAATATGAAAACAATTTATAAGATATTTTGATAAAACATTATGAGATAAGGTATAAAACTGAAATACCTGCGTAAACTGGTCTGACAGTCCATGTGGTGTCCAGTATTCCATATAATTTAGCATAAACAATCCACATGATACGCTATAATATTATAAAATAATGCTTCAGAATATCACACAGATGAATCTAAAAACAAACCATTGTAACAAGTGCTTACCCATCAGTTTGTATTGCCTCCTGAATTTGCTCTACAACCGTCAATTTTGTAACATTGAGATCAGGCCACTTATGAGCTTTGATAAACTCCAGACTATGCTCTACAAGTTTCAGCCATTTCTCGAGCCCTAGCAACTATTTTATATATGAGAAATGTTAAGGATGAAGTCAAACAAAATAAATGCTAAGATGAGAAAAGAAATAGATATTTACCGTAGTAGCAAGGTCATTGTGTTTGACATTCTCACCAAGTGAGTCCAATACTTGGATCTCTCGTTTTTTGGCGTTGGCAACTGCTAGATACCAATGGTAGCCCGGCATGTTAATCGGAATGAATAACTGGTGTAAATAAGATACAAGTCACAGTCACAATTAGATATAGTTATTAATAAATCATTAAACATATGAACTAAATAAAAACAATCCATAATTATATGCATGGATTACGAGACAAAAACTAACCATATCTTGTTGTAGATAACTATTAACATGACGCACGATGCGACGATATTTTGATGGGTCTATGTCTCTTTCCCCATCTTCTTTTATCTGGCCCGATACAAACGTGCTAATAATGTGTACCTTTTCACCCGCCCTGTCTTGTAGATGGTCGTGAGCAAGCATGCAATATATGTAAGCATTTATCACCTGTAATCGACATTTAGATTATATTTATATTTCATGATATTATATATTGTTCATATTATTAATTACAAGGTTTGCGCAATTGGTCTTACACCGTCATGTAAGAACATATCATCTTTCATAAGACATTCCAAATCGTCGGTTGATAACAAGGCATCTCCAATGTCCACGAATTGGGTATTCTTCGGGGCAGACTTGATTGATTCGATGACTGTAATATCTCTAGCGGTACAAACATAGTCTGTCGAATTCATAAAAAATGAGCCAACTTAGAAATCCAAATGAGCAAAGTTAGTTGAATACAAAAGGCAATATCACAAAAAAAGATTGATAATAATATTAAAAAATACCTTGTGGGATAACATGTAAATTAGCATCCTTTTTTGGTTTGTTATGAGATATAACCTCTTCGACATTATTATGTTGTGAATTTTCGTCCCCTTTCAGCGACATTGCATCTGAACCCTCAATGGATTCTTTCCGTGCATCTCCAAAGTCCATATCCATGTCTCCTATATTCTGAAAAACCAAAAATATAAAAATAGACCTTTCATATTATCATCTATAATATACATAGAGAGGAAGGTTAGCTATATGCACCTCTTCTCGTGGTGTTTCAGTGCGGTCTGTCATCGTTACATCAGTGCGTATGTTGGAACCCATCACTTTATAGCTATGCTGAAATATAAATAGTATTTTTTGCTGCATCATATAATGTGAAACTAACACAACTATTTTCTCTGTGATAAAAAATTCTTTTGATTATAATGCTGAAGGCAGGGGCGACTGGGCCGGCCCATTTGGAGGTAACGAGCTCCAGCCGCGTAGAAAATGGCCCGAAACTAACCACATGTCTTAAAGAAACCTAGTGATAGGCTTGCGGAGCGACCTATTAAGTATCGAACTTATTTTGAAAAAATTCAAAAAATACACACTAAACATTTTGTAATATACGTTGAACATTTTCTTGACATACAATGAACTTTTTTCATTATAGAATGAACTTTTTTAACATACATGATTTTTTTAAAACATACGAATATATCCTCTGAACAAATTTTGAATACCCATTGAACATTATGTAATATAAGTTGAACAATTTTGTAATACACATTGAACATTTGTGTATTATACACTTAACAAATTTCAAAACAATGTGATTATATATTCATTGAACAATTTCTAATAAATGTTTAACAGTTTTGTAATGGATGATGAACTTTTGTAAAAAACCATGAACATTTCCTTAATATACCGACGAACACTTGTGTAACATGCAATGAACTTTGTATATTATAATAAAAAGGAAACAATATAAATAAAGAATAAAACAGTATAGGAAAAGAAATATAAACAGAAACAAAAAAAGATAAGAAAGAGAAAAAGGAAAATAAAACAAATAGAAAGCAGAAGAAACAGGGAGGCAGCAGCGAAACAAGTATGGGCCGGCCCAAACAGGGCTGTTGCGAGGCGGCCCGGCACGACGGCCCACCTGGCACGCATGCCTCTCAGGCGGCAAAAGCACTGGAGCGACGCGGCAAGCCCTTTCCCCTCCCCCCGCCGCATTCTACCTACCCCCTCGCCCCTTTCCCCTTATCCACATCACTCTCTCCTCTCCTCTCAACTCACTCACTCAAACCATCTCGCCCTTTCCCCTTCCCCTGCCGCATCGCCGCCCGCGTAGATGACCAGGCAGCCGCACTCTTTCGCCCACCGACCAGCGCATCGATCTCCTCCATTGACGGACCTTGGTGCTGTGTGCTATGTGCTGCGCGACCGAGCGGGACGGACGGGGCGCGACCTGGAGCACCTGCGAGTGGTCGATCCGGTCTCGTTCCGGTCGGATCCGCGGCGGCGCTCCTCTCCGGCGATGTCTCAGGTGGATCCGAAGCGAGGCGTCCCGATCTGCAATGCCACAGCTCTGGTACGCCACTCCCCATACCTCACAACTCCATTAAACGCACGCTGCTCCGATCCGCCCCCTCCTGGTCTTCTTCGAATCTTTGCGTCCCTGATCTCGTTCCTCTTGTCTTTCTGTGCCGCGGCGCCGTCACCAAACCACACATGCACGGCGAGGACGACGACTGCTTCCCGACGCCGCATCTGACGCATCCATGAGAGGCGCCTGATGGGGCTTGGTTGGGAGGCGCCTGATGATGTAGAAGGCAAGTGAACAGAGGCACTTGGTGGGACAGAAGTTGGGCACAGGTGATGCGGCGGTCGGAGAGATGCTGTGGAGGAGTTGGCCGGCGACCCCTTTCCTTCTAGCTTCAACGAGTCCGTGCATGCGTGACCTGTGCCGCCGGAGAAAGCGAAGCAGCAGCGCGTGTCCTCCCTTTGCCCTTCTCTTTCTGTCTTATAAGTACTATATCTCTATCAAGGTTTGCGTGCTAGGTTTTCATCTTGGTTTAGAAATTGGACAGATTATTTGATTAGCAGATCGATAGCGTAGATTAGACATCCAGATGATCAAAGAAGTAGGTGCTTAATGGATGGGTGGATGCTGGCTTTAAATCGGCTCTCACCTGATCACTGGATTTGATGTGATCTGGATTTGAGGAACTTGGCTCCCTTTTACATTCTGAAGATCTATGCGTCTTGTTTTCGATGTGATCTCGATTCGAGGAACTTGGCTCCCTGTACAGATCATTTTGCTAATGGGTACCTCAACGAGAGTACAATGCACATGGTACACCAATGATAACGTCCCATACTGCTATTCAGTATTTATTTGTCATCTCAGTGCTAAATGGAATTTTTCTTTTAATTTATGTATCTATATTGTTGCCCCTAGCAACGCACGGGCATTTAGCTAGTGAACTTCCTAAATCAATTCGTACACGCGGCTTTGCCCTTTGGAAACTTGTTTAGTAGTACAAGACGATAAGAGGCCGAGGGCATCTGTCACCCTCCATCTGAAATTTTTGTGACTAAAGTAACAGGCATTTCTTACTGATTATAGTTTTTGAGAAAAACCATATAGTTAATTCTCATTTTAAGTGTTTGCTGTTTTATCTTGAACATCTTTCTTTCAGAATGATTTGAGTCTTGTTGGTAGGCATTGTTCAATAGTCAACATAAATGCAACTTTGTATTTTGAATGATCAGTCTAACTTCTCCATTGAAACAAGCGACAGATCTTCAGTGAGCAAAGAGGGCAGTGGAAGGCAGGAACCCAACCCCAGGAGTTCCTTTGAACCCTTCAGCGTTAATACAATTATGCTTACACAGATCCTGAGAAGCAGGATGCTATAAATGTGTAAGTTAATTTATGTCTGCAAAAATATCACTCTGACAAAACCTTAGGAGTAGAGAGACATTGGTCTAATATAGTTACACACAAGATTTTGATGTTGTGTTTGTTTGAAATGCAGATTCTTGGGCCATTTCCAGCCTCAACAAGGCAAACCTCCTCTTGTGGAAGTTGGACTGAGATCAGCATTACAATATTGGCCGCCAAGGAACTCTAAGTGAAGAAACTGGAAGGTACTGATATAAACTCTTGTACTAACAACAACATTGTTTGATAAGCTGTGTTGTGCCCCTTACTACCATTCTCATCAATTATAGATTCGTGATGGTCTGCAAGATATGCTTTATGAGCCAATATAAAGTTTAAATAGTTGTTTCACTTGGCAGCTACGAAGGTGGTTTAGAATATTTTTGTTATATTCTAGTAATAAAGAAGAATGCCCACAGCACAACTTATGCAGAGAGCAAGTGATTAATTGTTATTTATCCCGTCTTTCCTAATCGCTAATTCACTGGATTCTTAATGTGCAGACTGATGCAGAAGCAAAGCATTTCAAGAAAAATTTCCTCCAACTGAGGGCAAGAAGGGGCCTACACCACTGACAGCCATTGCCATGCAGAAACGGTGAGCCCAGTGCACGGTGTTCACTTTCCTAGGAGTGCTAGTAGCATCTGCAAATAGTGCCAGCTCAAAATAAGCACGTGCATCGTATTACTTGCTCTATCTTGAGAATGTAGATTCATTTGGTTGGGATATAGTTGGTATTGGAGTATTACATATCCATTGTGAATAATTTTAGACTAATCCATCGAAGCATTCTGTCCTCATGCAATTTTTATTACATGAAATGACATAATATTATGACTCTGATGATATATATCTTCAGATGCTTTTTTTTGATAAAAGAGAGCTTGCCTCTCCGATTTCATATAAAGAAATCATCCGTTCACAGACATTTCTTCAGAAGATAATTATATTTGTTTGTTTTCTGGCATGTTGAAACACTTAAAAAGTTATTAGTTTGTTCTTCTGGCTCAAATATATTTGTGAGATTTCATTAAAAAAATATTGCTTGGCTATGCAAATTTAGGCAGTGAACTATGGTCATAACTTAAAAAGTTAGGTGTATGCCACACTTGCGATGTCCAGAATAGACTGTTAGCCTATAATATCTGAAAGAACTGTTTGTATTCAGTTGCAGCCCACCTAATAGGACTGCTTGATTAGATCTACAATCAATTGTATTGGCTATGAGCTTTTTATAAGCTGGCACTATCTCCACTGGTGTTCTTCATTTGGAATTTGATGGTATGCCTGACCAAACATGATCCTAATCTAATTATTTTACAAAAGAGAAAGATCCAGAAATTTGATGGTATGCTTTTTTTAAACTACTATTAAGGACAAATTTAATGTATTAATTATATCTAGTGGTGGAAGTTGGATGAGGGGCCCATTCTGAATAATTTTAGAGTATTCCATCGAAGCATTTTCACCTCAGTTTTTATTACATAGAAGGACTTAATATTATGACTGTCATGATATTAAGTTTTTCAGAAGTGTTTGTTTATTTGTTTGTTTTCTGCCATGTTCAGAATTGCATGCATGCTTTTATTGCTATAAAATGTGCTTTAGAAAATCATGTGTTCATAATTGCATGCATAATTTTGTAGGTGAACATACAGAAAATGCAAGATAAAACATACTTTTGATTGTATACCTCAACCTAACATGATCCTAATATAACAACTATTACACTTTTAGAGAAGATAAAGATCCAGAATTGTTCGTACCTAGAGGAACTCGCCTTCTTGATGCTGTTGTGATTTTCCTCCAGGTCTGCTGTTGTGATGGCCGAAGGAAGAGCAAGGAGGGGGAGGAGGGATGGCAGAGGAGGTTAACATCTATAGGTAGGCCATGCGGAGAATAACTGGGTAGCAGATCATGGCTGAATATAGTTGTACCATATATACCATTGTTTTCTACCATATATACCATTGTTGATGGTGCAGATATATTTCCTTTTTCCATCAAATGCACACCTGTTAATAAATTAGAAAAGATGTAAAAATCAGAACTTACTAAAGAATTAAATTATTGTATCTGTTCTTTATCCCAGTATCAGATAATATATTCCCAATTCCATTATTTCAGCCCACTTATTTTGTGAATACAACAGAAAAGGAAATAAAAGAAACTTCCTTTTCCTACTCCCCATGGTCGTCTGTATGTACAAGCATTATCTCTTTATTAGGAAAATCATATGTCTAGATTTAATACAATCTTATTTCTCTATCCCAGACAAATGAAATATTTAATTTACTAACTCATATTAATGTATACACCGAAGGATTGCAACGGAGTACGTCTGCTAATAAATCAGAGAAGATGTAAAAGATCCAAACTTGCTTAAAACAATTTTTTTCTTTACTATTTCTTTAAGTTATTGAATAGTTTTTATGAGGTATAAAATTTTCGCATATAAAAATACAATAGTTACAATATGCGATTTGTCTATTAAAATATTAAATTGGTAACGGTGAAATTATAATGAATTTTTTGTTCACTTATTTTCTCACTGAAAAATAATGCTTTGGCCTTTTATGTCACTTGTTTGGTTGACTGTATATTAACTCATTGTAGTTATCTTTTGATGTGTTGATTGGCAGCTTTTATTATGAAGCTAAGCTTCTAGACACACATCTGATCTGGTAGTTATTTGTATGAGTTGACAAGACATTCGACATGAAGCTATTAGAATACACATCGTTCGACTGGTATGACATATTTTCTTCTGTCTTGAACTCGTCGTGCTCCTGGTAACATAGGATTTCCTTGCTACTAATGTATCGTATTGCATATGTCTGTTTTCAGTGTAAATGTGTTCTTTGATCAACCAAACCTTGGTGAATGTACAATCAGGGGGAGCCTTGATGCCTTCTCATGTAAGAGTAAGATCCACAAAATTTTGATAACTTGAGTCCATTACATCATGACAATAGGGTCAAGCTCCACTTTAATTTGCAGGCAAAGCATGCAGGAAATGATTGTTGGCTTTCAATAAGCTTTGAATATGAGGTACATACTTTCCATCAGCCTATGATTTACGACAACTGCTTTTCTTTTAGCGCTGATGTTGATAAGTAGGCATTGACGTGTTAGTTATATATAGTTCGTATTGCCAAATATGTAGTTCATGACTTGTTCTCATTGACGTGATATTTCGAGTTCTAGTTGACATATCTTGGATACAGTTATACGAAACGAGGAATTATAGGGTGCGTCGCAAAACAAATGTTTAATATATCCAAAACAACAAAACAACAAAAAGTAACATGCAACAAACCTGCTCCTGACCGCACGGGTATTAAAGTACAAAATATACATAGAAGCCAAAATATATAGATATAACCAAAACAAGCAGACAACGTTGAAGCGAATACGAAGCTAGAGGGTACCATCAAACCGTTTATTCCCTACATATATATAATCCAATACATTATTCATATTGCCAAAAGGATAATCTCAATTTGATCCCTAACAAAGTTCTATTAGCTTATTATATTTGCGACATTTGAATATGCATCAGTCCATAGTCATTCGTCCAAAAACCTCAAGGACGCTGTAATTTCAGCTGGGATGTTTCCAGCTGCTTCATTGCCTTTGATCATCAGCATCTGGACCAGCAAGTGCTTTCTGAGCTGTATTGAATCCTGAAAAACATAAATAAAAATTTAATAAATCGCCGAAAAATGAATTGCACAACAGACCTACGTGATAGGAAGAACATAAATTTATAATTAACAAAGCTATGGAAGACAGAAACTTGTTATATATGCACGTACCGAAGTCCTGGACATGTTATGCCCGAGAGTATCATCTTGGTGAGCCATCTCCTGTAGGACTTTGAATCCAGAGTCTAGGCTGTGACCAAAAAAATCCATATGTTAGAACCTATATCAGTGTGGCTATAATATGCATGACCAATTTAAACTATTACTGCGGGGCTGTAATATAGGTATGATCTTGTGGCCAATCCACGAGTTGGGGATTCAAACCAGGCCTCCCCTGTTGCAATACACTGCCAAATTCTTGCAAAACTATCAGGGCTTCCTTCTTAAGTTCCTTGTCATGAAAGTCCTCTGAGCCTAGGAATTACTCATTGGAATGATCAATCAGGAGAGTCCTCCTATTTTCAATATTAACTACAAGGAGGCCGTAGGAGGAATCCACCAAATACAACGGCAATAGGTATACAAAGTTAATGGTGAACAGGTAGTATACACACCAATTTTTTAGAATGAGAATCCTTACAATGGACGGGGTCATGAGCACGTTGTATTTCGGCAAAGGCCGTACAATAACAGTGTTAATCAACAAGTTGGTGCGTTCAGCTTGGCCTAAGCCAGTCTGACTCAGCCCCCATGCTAGGCGATGGAATTGCAAATCAAACATATGCGTGGAGCCAACAAAGTCTGTTCCTGCGTTCCTCTGTATCGCGTCGCTAGTAAGCTTACGCACTGCAAGATCGAAGCACCTCGGATTGACCCATGTATCAGCTCGCATGGTGTCTTGGATAGTCCGTAGACTTAACTCGATCAAGAATGGACGAGGGCTCCTTATCCATATTGTGCTGCAAACAAACCGGCATGATAGCAAAGCTGTTAGAAAAATAAGGGTATCAAAAAAATGTAGTACTTCAATGTGTGGGCAAACAATAGTACATTTTTTCAAAAATTTAGTAAGGTCTGAAATGTATGTATCTTCTAATTGGAGTTGTACTGTCATTTGAGGAGAGAAGTACTATTTCTTAAGATAACCAAATCTATTATGACATGTTAGGTTGTAATGTATTTCTGTAGTATTACAGTTATGAAAAAATCTGTAGATGGTACATGTATCATGCACCAGGACCCGTTGCAATATACTACCGTTCAAAGAAAATTTGTAGTTTAAAATAACGTGCTGTGGATGGTACTATCATGGCGTAATGTAAAAGGATAATATTAGCGCATGGCCAGTTTTTTGCAACCACTGCGTTTGATCTTAAGAACCTTATGGACCTAGAAAGGATAGCATGATCCTAACCAGTACATGCATGCAACAACTTATGAACGTGACCAACTAATCGCCATGGTTAGGTGAAAGAACAGATTTTTACTCGGGTTTAAAATAAGAAGCCGATAATGCAAACTATAATGGTAGTGATCTGCAGCTAACAAGTGCAAATAAAGTATAGATGGAGTTTAGGTCTGCCAGAACAAACTCTAATTCCTCCTCGTCTGAGGAAACCATGACGTAGTTGTAGATGTACTCGACTGCGTCGTCCACTCCATCAAAAATCGGCATTGCAGCCATTACCGCGGGCAGAAAGTCATCTTAGCACCAGGATGAGCGAGCGAGGGGGCATTGGACAATGGTGGACTCACAGCCGGACCATATATATGAGTGTCGGAGGGGAATTGTCCGGCACCAGGTCGGTGAGGCATTAGCATGTTGTATGGATTGGAAGGTGCCCCTTATCCTTCCATCTTTGCATGTTTCCATTACAAAACCTTGCTAATAAACGGACAAGCAATTATTTTTATTCCTTACTGCACTGGGCAAATAAATAAACGCCGGATTATATATCTATTATATACGTCTCCCTTTCCCGACCGGAATAAGCAGGATTTAACTTTCCTTATAAGCAAATCTGATTAAGGGAAAATTAATGGCCAAACTGGGAAACCCAATGAACGTATGGTAGGCCACACCGGGAGATTGGATACTATAACGTATTGGAAGGAAAGTTGTGATTCGGCGTGATCAACCCAGTAGTACTTTACAAGGAAAAACACCGAACATGCCATTCTATAAACACCGGATATGATCACCTGCCGTAATAAATACTAAGTCTGCCGATAATATATTATTTGTTTCAGGATATTATATGGGGATTTTGGCTTCTTTTATTATGGATATATATACTAATAAGTCTAAAGATATTAAAATTAAGTTATTTCCTTTTCCGGTTTTGTTATGTTTTAAACATGCAGAAGACAAATAGTAGGACAAAAACTTAATATTCATCCTTTTAACAGTTTCTTGCTAATGGCATCGACTTTGGTGTTGCTACTTCGCATTCAAAAGTACTGTATAAAGTTATGACTAATGGATCATTTTGTGCAATATGGATGTTATTTCTCTTGCCTTTTACACAATATCACTATAGCTTTCCGGCACACACACCGAGTATTTATACAATGTCAAAACCTCGAAAAGCAGTTGTATTAGTAATGCCAATTTAGTTGGCACTGCAATATACCTGAGTACTGATTCTCTCTGGGCATGTTTTTCTTTGTTTCTTAGGGCTACTCGTTGTCACCTCATTCATCTACGCTTGGTGGTTTAGTGTCCTCTTTTGTTAAACTCTTAATATTCCAGGTATGGTCATATGAACCACCTTAGGAAATTCCATAACTATCAATATTTATCTGCAGTATTTTTTCACTCGCTCTAAAAATGTCAATATATATAGTAATTTCCTTTTCCATTTTATTTCTTAAACTCCTGATAAGATCAAATATGCTTAACCCATTTATAGATCACAAGCGGTGGTAACAGCAAATAAGAAGTACAATAATATCCCGGATTGTGGGGAAGAGAATAGATAACATGAACATAGCAAATATGCAGAAAATGAAACCAGAATGATAGGCTTCCTCCTTGAAACAGAAAGTATAGTAATATTGAACAGACTTTATTAAAGCGATTAAGAATTAGCATGATGGAAACAATGGTCTCAGAAAATGGCAGAAAATGCACCATCTCGCCACTGACAGCCTCCTGACGCTGCTTTCCTTCTAAGTCGAATCCTTGTTGTCCCGCTACGGCACCACAACACAGTATGCTCGATATCAGCCGAAAACAAGTTCTCATGGACCAGAAATCCATGAAAGGATGCTTGCTCGCTGAACCCATCCTCGCCAGGTCCTAGATTAATGCAGCCATGTACAAATTTTTAGGTCTGAGCTCTCTTAGATCCGCAGAAAATTCGTGAAGGTCGGGAAGGGATGTGCGGGCCGGGAAGGGATGTGCCAGATCAGACGCCGCAACCTCAACCCGTAAAAAAACATATTCTGGGAATATCCTTTTTTACGGGTCCATTATGCGGGGTCTGCAACTGCGGCCGTCCGCGCCGACCCGCAAAAGCGTTTTTCTGCGAACTGCAAAAATGTTTTGCGGGTCAGGAGAATGCGGGGTCTGCTAGAGTTGCTCTTAAGAGTTAAAGTCTAGATGCACAAAACTTAGTCCAATTAGCATTGGAACTTCTGAAATTACAATGATATTATGACCGGAACTTGTCGAGTCTCAAAGACACCGGTTTGCAGCCCCAAGTCATGAGTTGGTATGTATGTACGTCGGTTGGGCTGGACACACTTGCATTCATGACAAGCAGTGAAAAAGCTTGAAATTACAGTAAGAAAACCTTGCAAGTATAGTACCTCGTGTCATCTACGGATTATAGAGACACAGCTGAACCAACATACACACTTTCTCTTCTACAGATGAAGACACACTGAACCAACATACACACTGCCCTATCCATAGTGTGAAAAAAGAAGTTCAACATCTCTCTCAAGCAAAAAAGCATTCTTCTCCATCATTGTTAATTTGCATTCTGAAAAAGGGATCAAATAAGAAATTAGAATCAATTCTTAATTTCCATCATTCTAATCTGCAAGAGAAATTCAGACTGCTCATTGAAAGCTGGATCTAGGAAAGCAAAGGCTCTTCCCTTCCAACAAACGATTTAAGAAAACCAATGCTTTCGAATGGTTACAGGGAAGCAAACTGCAACAAGGAAGAATAATGTAAAGAAAATGTATATAGAAGAAATGAGATATAAAAAAGAAATATTCTAGTAAGAATGCACTGTGATTACCCATGGAAATTACACTATAACAGCACTATAAATTATAGAGAAATTGCACTGTAATTACAATAACATAGTAGTGGGATTTACAGTGTACTTACCCTGCAAATTACACTGCAATTACAAGTACACTGTAAGAACACTATGATTACTCTGTAATTTCAGAGGAAATTACACTGTAACTAACGAGATTACAATCTTGGAGCTGCTGTAAACTTAGATGCAACACTACAGAAAACATAGAAAAAAGGTTATAAAATTGATACACATACTACCCAACGAAGAAAACCACAAAAAGAAAAAGGTTCTAGAATGCTTGGAGACCCAACATAGGGCAACCCCTCCCCCCCAAAAAAAATCACAGAAGTAACAGAAAATTTTGAACTGTGGTTAACTTTGGAAATTACACTGAAATTACAGTGTCACTACTCTATGATTTGAGAGGAAATTTCACTGAAATTGATGTAACTTAGATGCAAGTACTACCTAAAAACACACACCCCTGCATCTAACAGCAAAAAAGGCCAGTGGAATCAAACGCCCAGGCTAGCAGAAAGAAAATCAACAGGGGAATTGGATCCACCGCTACATCCATGCTACTACCACTGTAACTTTAAAAAAGTTTGCAGGAAAACCCACCTCTGCATCAAACGCAAGGGGAATCAAATCAAACCACAAGATCTATACAAAATTCAAATTATCACTCGTGTTCTTGGTAAACACGATGAGATGTAAACACTCAATGAGATTATTAGAAGTGATAAAAATGGAAATGCACAAGAAGTACAAATTTAAATTTTGCGGGCCGGGAAGGGATGTGCCAGATCAGACGCCGCAACCTCAACCCGTAAAAAAGCATATTCTGGGAACCAGATGAGATTTAGTTGGCAGCGAGATTATTTGACGCACGGGCACTCACATGTACTATGGAGCACTATAGTAGCTTAATAATCATAGCTCCCCTTCTGCATGTGTTGGTCTTATAATTCAGACCAATAATAATCTGATAGTTCCGACCTATCAGAATAATACAGGGATAATAAGGATGCCAATAATTTTACATTCAAGCATACTATCAAAATACCAAAATAATAACAACGGATATGATCACTTGCCGTAATACAAGAGTTTCATTGCATGTTCCAGATATTTATCAGGCCAATCATTATATCTGAATCACATATTACACATGAAATACTACGCTGTGTGACATGTACATTCCCAAAAACATTGCGATAGTAGAAAACCTATAACAACGATGATGGTGCCAATGTGACGGATGATTATTGAAATGCATTTAGTAGCTCAACTAAATGGAGTATACCTCCAACTATCAAAATACCAAATAAAAAGTTATATGTAAAAAAACGAATTACAGCAAATCTTGACCATCGCAAGAGTAAATGCTCTGTCATTACAAAACCTGCCGGTCTATTAAGACCGGAATTCAGCCTGTAAGGACTTCCTTGTAGACGATGTTCTTCATCGACGTCAGTAAGGACACGGTCGGTCTTTTTCGCTTCTTTGGATTGTCCTTTTGCTTGTTGGCCTTCTCCTTCGGCTTCTCCTTCTGAATGAGTATCTTTATATTTCTTTTCGCGGTGGCTCGAGACAGAGCAACATAGAGCTGACCATGAGATAACACGGGATTGGGTAGGTACACACCAACAATCGGGATGGTCTGCCCTTGAGCCTTGTTAATGGTCATAGCAAAGCTAAGCCTTATAGGAAATTGCTTCCTTTTAAACTTGAACGGGAACATGTCGTTTTCAGATGGGCAGAGAGGTATTCGAGGAAGGAAGACCCTCCTGCCAGCGTGTTGTCCAATCACGATTTCTGCATCAATGGTGTTCCTCTCAAAACCTCTAACAACAAGCCTAGTGCCGTTACACAGTCCATTAGCTGGATCAATGTTCCTTAGAAGTATGACAGGGCAGTTCAGCTTTAGCTTGAGTGCATGCGGAGGAAGACCGTTAGGAGTCAATCCATTCAGAAACTCCTGAGCGTAGTAGCCATATGGGTCGTCCTCCGCACTGTCAAAGCTATGGTAGATTACTTCATCTCCATGAAAACGCTCTATCATGCGGATGTTTATCTTGTCGACATTGTCGTTTGTCGTGGAAAGGATTGCGCGAGTGTCATGTAATTCGAATCAGACATGTTGTCATCTAGACTCGGAAACACGTGGTCAATAAGCTTCTCCAGGTCGTCAACCTCGCCTGTAGATGGCAGACAGATGTCTTCAGGGAGTAGTATGTTGCCTTGATCGTCGACATCCTCAGTGCCATTGCCGACCCTTAGCAAGTAATCTGCAAACCACGTGTCATTATGAGCCCTCATATTGGTGATGAGCCGAAGCTGCCGCATACCCTTCCATAGATGAGAACTTCGGAGGGTTGCATCAATTATCTGGCCCCACGACCCCCTTCTGACGACCGGAAGCACCTGCCTAAAGTTCCCACCAAAAACAACAGTCTTTCCTCCAAAGGGTCGGTCGCGTATTCCCATAATGTCGCGCATGCTATTGTCCAATGCCTCGACCGCTTGTCGCTTCGTCATGCTGGCCTCGTCCCATATTATCAATGAGGCCATCCTTAGCAGCTTCGCGGTCCCACTCTGCTTGGTGAAGCTGCACGAGGCTCCATCATTGCAACTCAATGGGGTCTTGAACCTCGAGTGGGCAGTCTTGCCGCCAGGCATGATAGAAGCGGCGACGCCCGACGTCGCGGTAGCGATACCAATCTTGCCATCGCTCCTCACCTTGGCAAGCATCGCCCTGTATAGGAAGGTCTTTCCTGTACCTCTAGGGCCATCAACAAAGAATACACCTGTAGGGGAACGCAGCAGAAAACAAAAAATTTCCGACCTACGCACCATCCCAGGACCACTATGGAGACTGCATACATGGTTTGATCTTTTTCGTTACCGACTCGTACCGCAGCGGGAAGTAGAGTCGATGACGATCGGCGGTGCAGATCCCCGCAGCTAGGATTTACAACCTCCCAACCGCGAGGATGTATACCCTCATCTGCTCCTCAGACAGCCCTCCGGGAGGCGGTCGAACAGCCCCCCGGACGGTGTCGCGGACAGCCCTTCGGGAGGACCTTCGAAACTCGAACGGTCACTCGGACAGCCCTTCGGGAGGACCTTCGAAACTCGGACGGTCACACGGACAGCCCTTCGGGAGGCACTCACGAACTAAGACCGAAACTACGATCTCTCTACAGAGTTGCACACATACGGTGTCATCTATCCGGCAGGGCTTCGCCGTCCAGAACTAGTTCCTGCCGGAACCCAGACAGCCTTACGGCTCTACGAAACTCTTTTCGTGGGAGGGAGAGAAGAAGCCAGATAATGCATGGCATGTGTATGAGAGCAAGGGATGAGTGTGGAGGGCTGCCCCTCCACCTCTATTTATAGGAAATCCCAAGGGGGTAGGGTAGTTTCACAAAAAACCCAAAATGCACATGAATGAAGTCCTTCCACAAGGACCTAGGAGTGAAACCAAGGAACTAGAGGGTCCCCAAGGGGGGATACCCCATGTGGCCGGCCACACCCCCATGAGGGGCCCCAAAAATGGCTCCTATCCATCCATGTCATCCCCAAGATCTTTTGGAGCAAAGCCCCAAAAGGTGGCTTTCCATAAAGTAACCATAAAGCTGATTTTCACTATTCACGACGACATTTTTCAGCGTCTGATCGAACTGAAAATATTTATGTGGGCTAAGAACATTTCCAGTACCCACTAAAATGATTTTCAACGCGTTCCGAAACAATTCCGGTTTTAGTGATTTTCATCTGCGAAACGCATCTGAAGTGGCTCCGGCAGCTCCGGAACATTTCCGGTTTTTATCTCAGAAAATTCCAAAAAGCTTCCAGAATGATTCTGGCATCCTCCAAGAATTATCAGGCATGTGCCGAAACCAATTTGACTTAATGGTGTATCCCGAAACAACTTTTCGGTATCATCGAAACTTATCCGATGACCTCTCTCTGCGGTACGATTCCGCTGTCCGAAACTTTTCGGTGTCCGAAACTTTTTCGGTGATTTTCTCTCAGACTCCCTGTCTAGTATTCAGCAGATAGATGACCCTTAAGCGTGTGACCCTATAGGTTCGATGAAGTATAGACATGACCCGGAACCCCTTCCGATCAATGATCAACATCGGAGCCGTGGACACCCATATTGACCCCTATACCCACACGAATAAATATTCGAGTGAACCTCCAGTTGCCGTGTGCTATTCCTGTTGCTTCGCGATATGTTACAAATACCCGAGGTGAGACATGTTGGCATTCCCATGGATCAACAACTTGTCCACTATGCTAGTTACCTCGTTACCGGTATTGTTCTCTTTTCTCGTTATCGTGTTCCGGCATCCCCGTGATCAAATCACAAAGTGTCTGGCCAGACGATGATGGATACCATAACACCGAGAGGGCCCAGAGATATCTCTCCATCGTCGGAGGAGCAAATCCCAATCTTGAGCTATCAAGTTACTTGACACACTTTTCCATGAACCCGTAAGCCGCCGTAATAGCCACCCATTTACGGATGACGTTTAACAAACCCCAAAGTTCATGAAGCAAGCATGAAGAAACTCGATACTCTCATGGTCTAAGGAATCATGCAAACGTTAACCATCTCTGTGTTATGTACCAATAAACTTGTGACGAATGAATCTCATAGCATAACATCAATCCGGGTCGATTCAACACAAATGTTCTCTTAACATTGTGCCCTCAAGGTTGCTGACATAGACATGCCCATGATCAGGAAAACATAACCATCATGCAACACTTGAGCTAGTCTTAGAGGCCAGACTAGGAATACATTTTACCGTTTATTATTCCACACATGCATATGAGTCTTCCTCCGAGCCTCGTGGTTATTGCAGACTCAAGAACCATAGCAGTTATAGCATGGAACATAAACATAATTATGAACTCGGAGATAAATAATATCATTTATTATTGCCTCTAGGGCATATCTCCTACAACACCCCCATCACCGCGTTCAACAGCCGCTAGTATCTCGTCGTATGCGGCCCTCTGCTCCAAGTTCAGGGAAGATGCCAATTTAGTGTCATCCATGTCAAACTCAACGGTTGATTCCTCGATGACCACTCTTGCCTCGCCCTCGGTTGGGTCAAACGCATCATCGATGCTTGGCAGAGCGAAATCAACAATGTCTTTACCCATGGACTGCAACATACCCCTAATGTCAAGTAACACCATCTGCTCCACCTCGTTCGGGGACGTGCGTGTTCGACGATAGTCATCTGACATAGGCTCGAGGTGCCTATCCCATAAACCGCGCACGTCGCCTGGCTCGCAGTGCACCAAGATGGTTGCGAAGAGCCTCCTAAGAGAACATGGCATCACTGCTCAGCCTCAGTAAGACAGTCGTCGAGCGTGTTGTCTGCCTCGATGAGTCCCAACCTTTCAGCAGCATCTCTAAAGCTCCCACATAGCACGCCGTCCACGGTGAGCAAGTCGTCGAAGGATGTTTTGCCCGTAACATGGTTTAGCAACACACGCAGGTAGTATCGCTCCCCCTCGGCAGGATTGGCAGACACGATGCGACCTATTTGAAAATGCTCGACCCTAGGCTTCCAAAACTTCTTTTTCTTCTGCCACGTGAAGCTTCCGGGAAAATCCTTGTACAATATATGCCTAGCCCGAGGGTGTTCCTGGTTAGCCTTGAAATACTCCGTTAACATGGATTTTGAAGCATTTTCGGAGGCGACAACATTTTTCAAGTCAGCCTGCGCATTGAATGCAACCCTGTGCATATTTGGGAGATGAAGAGGCGGGTAATTGGCGCAAAGTGGGAAGCTTCAAGACAGGCGGGTAATTGGCGCAAAGTGGGAAGCCAAATATCCTCCACATAGCCTCCGGAGGGGTGACCCACCTTGCGTCAACGTATCTCTTGATCTCATCGATGTTACCATCGGCATCGGGCTGGTCGATGCTGAAAGAAGCCTTATCATGGCCCTTGTAAATGTACTTGTAAAGATATTTGATGGCCTTTATGCTAGAGCAGACCTCAACGTTGATGTGGCAATTGAACATCCGCAGAAGGTAAGGGTTATAAGGCACAACCCATCTGTTGTCCAACATTTTCCCTCGGACCTTAGCACAGCTTCCATCGTCTCTACGCCGATAAACTGGGTATGAGTCCTTGCCTTGTGCTGTGTTCTCATTGAACGGGCGCGGGTATCTGCACTTGCATTCATTATCTTGCATGCAAACATTCTTCGGGTTGAGAGCACCGCAGGGTCCGTGCATCATATGTTTTACCACCAATGCATGCAATTCCGGATACTTCTGCTTGTTTGGGAGCTCTGCGGAAATTAGTCGGTCATACTGCTCCGGGACGACAAGCTTATATGTTGAATCCATGATCAACAGAAAATGTGCATGGGGGAGGCCCCTCTTCTGGAACTCGACTACGTAAACGTAAGCGACCACAACACCCAGGATATGCTTCTTGAACAACATGTATTTCATAGCCTCTAGTTTGCCGTAGAACACGCGAGCCACAATATCAGGTCGGTCTTGCGCCGTCTGACCAGGAAGCAACTCATTTGTTATCTCTTCCCATTTAGGGTTGCAAGTCATGGTCAAGAAGATGTCAGGCTTCCCGTATGTATGGACAATTGCCATGGCATCCATATGCCTCTTCTTCATGTCGCGGTCGCCACCAGGGTATGTTCCAGGGAGAACTATTCGGGTGCCAACAGCGCTTGCTCTCGTCTCCCCCGATGTGATCGCATCAACAACTCCTTTATACAAGTCGGCACGAATCTACGTCTGGTTCTTCCTATACCACCTCAACCGACAACTCTCAATCTTGATGTACATGTCGACCGCCCATTGCTGCAGCAGGCGTGCTCCACAGAGTATGGGATTGAAGATCGCAGGCCGTGTTTGCAGCATGTAACAGTAGTAGTCTCTAACGGAGACGCATAACCTGCTATTCCCCTCTGCACATGATTGAGTACCACAAAAATGAGGATACTTTTGAGAAATAATATATTATTTGTAACCAAATCAGACACAAACGACATACATGCATCCTCCTCATCATCATGGCCCAGTTGAGGATGTTGTACAACCTCCCATGGAACATTACGTTTAGGTAGCTTTGGGTGCCAACCTAGCTCCCCCCTTGGATAGAATAGGGGATAAGACAACGGATCATATGCTCCGGAGGTCACACGTATACTGTGCCTTTCATTGTTGTTACCACAAAGCGTTATCCTCCTGTCAAACCTTTTGGCTAGGTCACTGCCCTCAACCCAAATTGCAGCAACCTCAATTGACAGCGGTCTATTATATCTTCTTTGGTCAAGCCTCTTATCGGTGTTTAGGTCTATCCTATAATCATCGAGGTTGTCCTTGTGTGCACCCAAACTCCTAAATTGCTGGGAGTATGGGTTTTCTTTGAGTATGTCTACTAACATCTTCACGACATCCTGGTCTAATTGATTGGTCGCCGCCTTACGATGATTAAGGTTTGGGTCGTCATCATAGAAGTACAACTGCAGATGTTCAGGACGAGAGCTAGGCCCGAACGAATGCACATTGTGGTAGATGGTGCCGTGTGCCCGGAATGTGTACACCCCAGACTTCATGTTTGTGTAGTTTTCATCAAGGCTGACGCCAAGGGTTGTGAAGGCAAAATGCTCGTTGAAGAATCGTATGTTCTCCCAAAAATGTCTAGAATCTGCATCCATGCTGGACCATAGCCTCATCAACTCTGGGACTGGTTCCGGTTGCTTAAGTTCGATCTGGCCATTGCGACAGCAGAACCCGTCAGTCTCTGACTCAAATTTTCTGGCCTTGCAGTGTTCACAGTTTGCGGCGAGTTTCAGGATGTGAGTGTTGTCTGGAATGTTTGAGTAGACAAAGTCAAATGGATCAATCTCGCTAGGATTACCACCAGTCATGGTTGCTTCACTCTCATCATCCATGCTGTCATTATCGGATCCTACGGGCATTTGTTGAAATATCACGTTCAAAATAAAAACTGCACATAATTCTAACTACAATAAAGCCACACGACGTGCTAGTTCAGAGTTGACCATACCTTGGTTGCGAAACATGTAGTACTCCTCGTCCATCAAATTGGGACCTGTCGGCTCATCGCCCATGATGTCGCTTAGGAATACATCGATGTCATCTGCATTGTCGTCGTGGCGAGTGTGCCAGTAGACTTCATCATGTTACAAGAGGGTTGCTTATAATTACCATAAGAAAAGTGACAATAGTACATTCATACCATCGGTACGGACAGTGTAATTCGGCATGTTCGTCGGAGGGTCGCCATCAGATGAATCATCTCCTCCGGCCCGAGAGACGGGTGATGTGCGGCAGGTGAATGCCGGACATTGAGAGGTTGAGTTTCCCAGGTCTGGACGGGGGATAGCGATGGATTCGTTGCACGGGGTGTTTTTCCTTTTGGCATAATTGGCCTTCCTTTGAGCACTTGACTCCCCCCTTTCAATTACTGACATGCTTTTCCGGCGTTCCGTCCGCTTATCTCGTACTTTTTCATTCTGTTTTTGTCTCACATCAACCGTTACCTCCTCCTTTTTCTTCTGATAAGAAGCTCGGCTACGTTCGTTTATCTGCTCCCTTTGCTCGTTTGTTAAATTACATTTCCGCTCATTATCACGTTTCCTCCTAGCAAGATCATTATCATGATTGACACCAGACATGTCTAATGTTGAAGGGGTAAATGTTGCTTCCTCCTGCAATATTTCTGTATAGCTCGAGCTATTAGGGGGGGGGGGCTTGCTATTAACACTATTTGATATTAAGACGTATGGAGGCAGTGTCATCATACATATTCTAATTTAACGTAAATACAAACAATGTGTATTAAGATGTACTGTTAAACTGTACGCTTCGAGCATGATGGTCGCTAAAAAGTATTTTGGTATGAGCAACAACAAGTCAGTAACACACATGGTGAAACTCAAGGTAATATTTTACCTGATGATGGAAGTGGACGTTTGTTTCCCTCTTCGAGAAGCTTATCCTTGTTCCTCCGATAAGAAGCTCTCCGCATGGCGTTTCTACGATCTCTCTTCATTTCTTCATCCGTTTTTGGATTTGTTTCTTGGGCGTCATTCAAGATGACGTCTGCTGTCATTCAGGACATTCACAAAATTTAAAATATAATGTATCCACAGGCCCTTAATTGATCATGGAGTCCCAACAATATGATTACCTTCTAGGTCATTGCCATTAATGAGACCAGATGTGACCGTAGTTGTAGCAGGAAATGTTGACCCATTATGCGAGAATGATGTATAGTTGGAGATAGATGGGTTGTCTTGTAACAGAGGTTGTCAATACACATCGCCAAGTCACTGGTTAAGACAAGAGTAGTGGTACTGATTATAATTAATATAACTTTTAGAGCTCACCTGATAAATTAATGGAATTAGCATTTTCATCCTGGAATTGCCGATCTTTTTTCATTCGATATGTAGCTCTCTGCATGGCGTTTCTACGGTCTCTCTTGAGTTCTTCCTCCGTTTTTGCATTTGTTTCTTGGGTGTCATTCAAGATTAAATCTGAAGTCAATCAGGACACTCACAATTTTTAGATAACAAAACATAACCAACTCAGCAACTGACACTTTAGTACCCACAATTTGTTTACCTTGTAGATCTATGTCATTAATGAGTCCAGATGTGACAGTAGTTGTTGCGGGAAATGTTGACTCATCATGCGACACTGATGTATACCAAAATAAGCTTGTTGGGTTGAATACTTAAGCAAAGTAATCAATACATATTGCAATCTCAAAGGTTTTGACATTAACCGTGGTACTGACTATAATTAATAAAACTTTTAAAGCTTACCTGATAAATTAAGGGTCTGTGCATTTTCATCCTGGAGTCACAGATCTTTTTTCGGCCGATAAGTAGTTCTCCTTAGGGCGTTTCTACGGTCTCTTTTGCGTTCTTCTTCTGTTTTTTGCGCATTTTCTTTGTTGGCGTTAAAGTCATTTACTGGTGACATTCATGCCATTCTCTCAAAAACCATAGGAAACATAATTTGATATGAAATGAAATTGGATTAGGTCCAATGATATTACCTTGTATATCATTCGCAGAAATCATACCAGAAGTGTCCGTACCACTACAAGGATATCCCGCATCATTATGCGAGATTGATGTATAGTCCGAGCTACCTGGGTTATCTGATGGGAATGATTGGATCGTATAAACTTAAATGACAGAACCAGATGTTATTGAATCAATTACGGGACGAATATCGTCTTGTATGGGAATGTTTAGCTGTAGCCGTACAAACATATGAATGTACGGATGTAAGATAAAATAGACTTACTTGAAATACGAAGGGGACATAGATCATCTCGTGTCTGTTTGTTTAGCTTCCCAAGCATATGATCCGACCCGTTTTTGTTGAATTGTCCCATCAGTTCATCTCCTATTGTATTCCGGCATAAATGCGGAGAGTAAAAATAAGATGCATAGAAGCTGATCTAGTACACTTATGTAATACGCACATATAACGCACAACATTGCGAAAGTACCAACAATATACCTGGAATCACATATGAAGGTTGTTTCACGTTGGTGATATCACATAGAGAACGGCGATGAACATTATGCCCATCTTCTTGATGTTCTTTTAAACAATCTGACTTGTTTGTGCGATAAGATGCCCGCCTCCACGCGTTGATAAGATCCCTATGGTCTATCATACGTACCACATATATGAGAGTTTAAGGAGCAATATATATTACGTTACTATAACGAATTCTTCGCATACCGTGCCCTTTCAAATAATAATCTATGTAATCCTAAGAGTAGTCAGAAAAATCACGCCAAACTACTTACCAGTCTTTGGAAGGGAAGGCTGATTCTCCTTTTGTAACCTGACCATATCCTCATCTTTTTTCTTCCGATAAGCTGCGCGCTTCTGTGCATTGAACTGTTCCCTAGTTTGATCAGCGGATTTAGTCCGTTCAAAAAATACAGATCCCGTTGCCTTCTGCTCGCAAGTTGTGTCCTCTGCAGTGTGAATAAAAGGATAAAACAATAATCTCGTACAGGTCATCTCGTCAATCTGAAAATGGGTAGGCATGCTTGGAGACTACCTTCATTTTCATCCTGTAGGTTAGTCGTATTATCCTTATTGTTTTCAAAAGACTCAAGCATCCTGAATTTCAAAGGTTCTTGCCCTACAAATTAGAAATCAACTCAAATTGCATTAGGTTGTACATGATGGATTACACCCATAAATATTATTACTCATGTCACATGAAATAGTCTGAGTCAGTACCATTTCCATGTTGCGCTACAGGTGTGCCAAAATTCAGTGTTATAATACTCATTGCGGACAACGAAGAATCATGAGCATCATCAATACGTAGCAATTTAGAACCATTTGTAGAGTTGTAATGTTGATGAATACAAGACAAATGAATCAAAGGAGGCATAGGATTTAGGCAACATTCCAAGAAGTACTCACACAGTCTCATACCTAGTTCTGTTGTGGAAGTATCGTCAACATTATCAGCTACGGGTATGATGCCTGCATTGTATTCTTCAACATTTTCAACACTCGTAAGGACTACAACACAAAATGCCGACAGTCGATGCATGTAAGAATTTTGTGTTAGGCAACACATATAAGTAATCTGCACACTGAATTATACCTGGTTCCGTCGCGTAAATATCGTCAAAATGTTCAGATACGGGTATGGTGTTTGGGTTGTACTCATCATCAATTACCTCTTTCTTAAGGACTGCAACACATTTCGCTGTCAGAAAAGCACGCATCGCATGTGATCGAATTTACGTTGGACTGCATCATACCTGTAGTTACGTCATCATCTGTTTGATGTTCACCTGCCGTACTTTTTGAATTCCCCATACTCACCTAAGGTACCAAAAAGATCCATTTAATGAACAATCATTGCTTGATGGGAAGAATATTTGAATTAACTGATGTTTGTAATTTATAGAATTCACTACGGCACTTGTTCATTCATGTATATGTGGCTGGATCTGATGGAGAAGATAAAGACAACTAATACGCTGAAAATGATTTTACATCCTGGTTCGAAAAGTAAAAGGGAAATCTTCGAGTTAATGTATGTTCCAGTGCAAAGGAACTTCCCGAGGGATCCCATTGAAATTGAAAGTATGTTTCTTTTTTTATTCCTATGCATACTAAATGTGCATACTGGCCTGGCTCTTGGCACACGCACAATCCATCAGATGAACAGAGCACTCTTGGAGTACTCCTATATTTCCTAGAGAAATATTACTTACATTTAGTTTCGTGCCATCATGGAAATTCAGACGGGCGTTTCGCAGAGTGTCCAGAATAATATTTTGCAAGGGACAGCAGCGCGATGTCAAGCAGCAGCAGCATGTTCTGCAGCTTCGACGACCCTGGTGAGTCCACGGTCGTGCTCAACTCGCGCCAGCAGGGCGCGAAGGAGTTTCCCCTGGAACCCCATGACCTGATTCTCAGGTTCGTAATTTAGCCTATTTTTGGCTGTTGATCACTCCTTTGTTTCTTTGTACATGTTCTGATTAATGGTGCTTTGGAACAGTTCAACATGTAGTTTTTGATGGGATTTAGTAATTTTGGGCTGTTGAGATGGAACAATTCAACACGGTCATAATTTTGGGCTGTTGAGGTGGGATTTGGTCATAAATCTGGGAAGCTGAAGCTTAAGAAGTTACAGAATGAGTTTGCCTCGTTTTTCACTCTATATATTGATTTTATTGACTACAAACATTTTGTATTTTCCATCGTCAAAACAGGCTGCACTATTCCTAAATTTTATGACTAATGTAGGTGTATGGTGCAATCTAATGTGATGTACAACTTGTATGCTTATTTATATCCCTCCTGTTGCTAATACGCAGGAAGATATTTATCATATATTTTTGTTCCCTCATGAAAAAAATGAACCTAATGTTCTTCCCTGATATACTATTAGTCACGGTGTTGGCTATTGTTATTTGGAGTATAGATTGAAATGCTTCAGATATTGTGCCTTATGAAAGAACACACTTATGTTATGAAATCAAACTTTCCAGTTTCTAAAAAGATTAAGTGTCTGTGGGATGCTAATAATTTTGTTTATAAATAAATTATATTATATATGAAGGTTGATTTGAACAATGTATAAGGTTGCCACTGCTGGCCGAGTTGGATACCCATTTGTGGTCCTTTTTTCCTTGTTCTTGTTGTACAGATGACAGTTCATGGATTTCTGATATGATTGCTTCAGTGATGATTTTTGCAGAACCACATGCCGATGGTGCACTTGCCTTTGGAATTAAAGATCAGCTTACTACACTAACCAGATATCATATATAAATACTTTACTCTACAGCAGTATGAAGGGGTGAGCTAATTCTATTGTCACTATGTTTCACACTTTTCTGTCATAGTTTGCGTCTAATTTCCCTACAGATTTCAGGGCTAGAAAATATGTTGAAGATAGATACAGAGAAAGGCGATTAGGGGAGTGGATTCCGATAATGAAGCTTCTTGGTAATGGAGATGGTTCTCTTATATTTGGTAGGAGTCAGAAAAAATCCAGCATGGAAAAACACCACATTCAACATGGTGTAATTATGATGATCTAAACGAGTATTCCTGGTCTGTCTACAACCTTATTTTATGGTCACATACTAACACACCTTTTCAAATTTTCTCTAATAGATCCTACTCTGTTTTAGGACTTCTAATTGTTTCTCACTGCCATGACCAATGCGGGATGATGCTGGCTTCTTCAAATATGTGCAAGATATGTCCTGTTTAGCATCACTGGATTTTTGAAAACGTTATATCTGAATTTAGAGTGCACTTCTGCAAAAAAGGTTTTGTCCTGATTACTATTCCGATTTTATTTCTGCAGGCACTGTGAAATGATCGAATGCCGCTAATCATTTTGGAGGTTTGTTGTAGGGTGCTCTACCAGGTATTTTGATCAGATCTGCTCTTTCTCTGCCTGCCATTTTAGCCATCAGTTGAGAATTATATTCAGGTTAGCAAACAAGTTTCTTGATACTTATAAGGCGAACATACAAAGAAATAAAATCTTGATGACTTGTGAGCTGATTCTACATGCATCTGTCGTGGCTTATATACATTAGTAAATGTTACCATTTAACATGACCTGACTCACACCCCTAGGATAAAATCGAACTTGTACATAGATTTTGCTTCAACTGGAAATGTCTACTATCTCATGCAAGATTCAATTAGAAAATGACTAAGTGTGCCTACAGAATGCTACATCTAATTTTTCACTGGAACAGGATACTGAAGTCTCACTCATGACGTATGTGGGATGGCCATTGTGAACGCACTACCAACTTGCAATGTGATGTGTGTGTATTAGATGTGATGGGAGTATGAAATGCGATGGGTGTATGAGATGTGATGGCTGTATGAGATACATATATTTCGTCAGCGTCTCCTCGAAAACGATCAGCGCCGGATCCTGTACGTGTTTGGCGGCGGTGGATCAATGCATCGGCTGCATCGGCGAGATGTGATGGTTGTATGAGATGTGATGGGTATAGGTAAACTGGACGTCATACCTGATGGATCTGCGCCGGTAAACTGAACGTCTCCCTGCGCCGGATCGCGGACGTTTTCGGCGGCGGCGGCGTGCGCGTGATACCTATATGATGTTTGTATGAGATGCATCGGCGAGTTGTGATGGTTGTATGAGATGTGATGGGTATAGGTAAACCGGACGTCATACCTGATGGATCTGCGCCGGATCTGCGCCGAATCTGCGCCGGTAAACTGAACGTCGATCTGCGCCGGATCACGGACGTTTTCGGCGGCGGCGGATCGCGTGTCCAGATGGGGAACGGCTCGGCGGGTTCGTTGTGCGACTGGGGCGGCGGCGAACGGATGAAGGGCGGCGGCGGCGACGATCCAGTGCAGGGAGACTGGCGTGCGAGTCGTCCTCGCTCGAGGGCATGTGACGAGGCGGGGTTTTTTTTCGCTGCTCAATCCTCCTACGTTTTCGCTCGAGGGCATGTGACGAGGCGGGGTTTTTTTTCGCTGGTTAACCGTCGTAGGTTTTATTTCGTTGCATTACCTGAAGAGCGATGGGAGGGCGCGACCTGAAGAGCGATGGGGCTGGCGGAGGTTTTGGTACGTGTTTTTTTCGGTTTTTACCGGTCAGCGTTACGCGGCAGGAGGTGGGAGGAGGTACCAAAAAAGGTACCCAAAAAAACCGGATGAGGTGGGACGAAAATAAACCTGGAACGGAGACTACCAACTGCTCCATTAGGAGTAGAGATAGATTTTATCTACATCATGTCATCGTTCTTATTGCGTTACTCCATTTCTCCATGAACTTAATACACTAGATGCATGCTGGATAGCGGTCGATTTGTGGAGTAATAGTAGCAGATGCAGGCATGAGTCGGTCTACTAATCTTAGACGTGATGCCTATATAATGATCATTGCCTGGATATCGTCATGATTATTTGAAGTTCTATCAATTGCCCAACAGTAATTTGTTCACCCACCGTTTGCTATTTTTCTCGAGAGAAGCCACTAGTGAAACCTACGGCCCCCGGGTCTCTCTCTCATATTATTTGCCTTTGCAATCTATTTTATTTGCCTTTTATTTTCAGATCTATTAAACCAAAAAATACAAAAATACCTTGCTGCAATTTATTTTATTTAGCGTTCGATCTATCAATATTTACAACTCTCTCACGTCCGTTTGCCTGCCTTGGGGCGCCGCTACCCGAAAAGGATTGACAACCACTTTTACACGTCGGGTTGCGAGTATTTGTTATTTGTGTGCAGGTGTTGTTTACGTAGAGTTGCTTGGTTCTCCTACTGGTTCGATAACCTTGGTCTCATCACTGAGGGAAATACCTACCGTCGTTGTGCTGCATCATCCCTTCCTCTTTGGGGAAATACCGACGTAGCTTCAAGCCGCATCAAGAACCAAGGTATTAATCCAGTAGGAGGAACACATGAGTCACCAATGGTCGCACCTACACAACCAAGCAAAAACTTGCACCCAACGCGATAAAAGGGGTTGTCAATCCCTTCACGGTTACTTGCAAGGATGAGATCTGATACTGATAGATATAAAAAGATAAGTAAAAGTGCAAAATAACATAAAGGTAAATAAATTGCAGCAAGGTATTTTTGTGTTTTTGATTTTATAGATCTGAAAATAATATGATAAAAAAAGACCCGAGGGCCATAGTTTTCACTAGGGGATTCTCTCTTGGAAGAAAGCATACGGTGGGTAAACGAATTACTGTTGAGCAATTGATAGAAAAGAGCATAGTTATGAGGATATCTAAGGCAATGATCATGAATATAGGCATCACATCCATGACAAGTAGACCAACTCCTGCCTAGATCTACTACTATTACTCCACACATCGACCGCTATCCAGTATGCATCTAGAGTATTAAGTTCATAAGAAGATCATTGTCGGTGTCAAAACCGGCGGATCTCGGGTAGGGGGTCCCGAACTGTGCGTCTGAGGATCAAAGGTAACAGGAGACGGGGGACACAATGTTTACCCAAGTCCGGGCCCTCTTAATGGAGGTAGTACCCTACTTCCTGCTTGATTGATCTTTATGAATATAGGGGTTACAAGAGTTGATCTACCTCGAGATCGTAATAGCTAAACCCTAGATGTCTAGCCTCGGTGATTTGTGATAGCCTCTACGAACTAAACCCTCCGGTTTATATAGACACCGGATGGGACTACGGTTGTACAAAATCGGTTTACAGAGGAAGGAAACTACACATCGGACGCCAAGCTTGCCATCCACGCAAAGGAGAGTCCCAACCGGACACAAGGGAAGGCCTTCGATCTTACATCTTCACGGCCCATCAGTCCGACCCATATCACATTGCCCGGACGCCCGAGGATCCCTTAGTCCAGGACTCCCTCAGTAGCCCCCAAACTTGCCTTCAATGACGACGCCACATCTGGTTTTATGCCTTCAGCTTTGCAAGGCAGGTTCTTCATTATACCTTGGATAGTTTGGCTTTGCATTGAATACCACACTCTTCGCCTTCTGCGCCGCCACCATCTCGGCTTCCACGCGTCGGATGAATACGAAGGGTCTAAACAGTTTTGCAAATAATCCCTTGACCGCATAGGGAAAGCGTCTATTTAAATAGATGAGGTCTCAGATGCCATTCCACACCACGCAGAAATCCTTAGATCTTCCCACAGAAAATCGCTCAAACACGGCCAGCACTCCTAGCTCCTCCTCACGCCCTCACGGCCCTCGAAAAGGAGACTGGGAAAGTTGTTCGGTATCCCACGCTCATCTGAATAAACTTCAGATACAGGGATACCTGCCTCCCGTGGATTTAGTCCCCGTTCGGGCTGGATTAACGTCCATCAGCGGCGAAGTCCTGGCAGAGAATTTCCCCAATCCCACTGAAGGGTAGAGGGTGTGCTTTGTTTCCTTCCTGTTGAGAGGTGTAGGGTTTCCGATCCACCCTTTCCTCAGAGGTCTCCTGGAGTATTACGGCCTCCAACTGCACTGTCTTACACCGGGCTCAATCCTGCACATTGCGGGCTTTGTTGCTCTTTGCGAGCTGTTCCTAGGCTGTGAGGCCCATTTCAAGCTATGGAGGAAATTTTTCTGCCTCGCCCCCCACTCCCATAAGGGATCTATATTCGAGGTGGGCGGTGCCGAAGTGTGGCGCATAGCCGGGACAGGATACCTATCCGGCACTCCGAAGTAGGCGTCTGAAGAGTGGCCCTCGGAATGGTTCTACATAGAAGACGTTGTTCTCCCGGATCCAATCCAGAGTGGTCTTCCCGAATTCTCCACCGCTCCTTTGAAGAAGCGCACCAGCTGGCGTCCCCGAAGCCTTGAGGAAGAGGACAGTGCGGAGGTTAAGAGGCTAGCAAGCAAGATCAGAGTCCTCGCCAACTCCGGACTATCCATAATCGAGGTAATGGCGATTTCAATAACATGATGTGTTCAGCCACTCCAATCCAGAGGGCTTCCCGTGTGGGCATTACAACGGGGAGGACAACGCCTCCCGCTATGGTCGCAAGGGTCCGGATAATTTTGCCGCCCTGGCCGCCATGTTGGCTGATCTTTTCAAAGGGGAGAAAAAAGACTTCACTCGTTTGAAATGGCAGGAAGGTTTTTCCATGCACAATCCCATCCCGTGGGTGAGTTTTCATCGATCATTGGCTCCACTTAATCCCCTTCCCGAGTTGCACTAGTCGAATTTAATCCAGCTATTTTTAATAGGAGTGGAGAAAGGTTGTCGAGGGGGTCCACAGCCCCGCTCCGCAGCCAGAGGTCCACATTAGAGACCTAGGTCCCGGATAGGAAGAAGATCCGGATATACTTATAGAGCTCAAGGAGGGGGTCTTTTATCAGGCGAGCTACGAAGTGGCCATTATAGCCGATGGCCCCGGCCTTCTCCCCTCCTCCCACGTAAGTACCTAGGAGACGTCTCCTCCAAAAGAGTTTTCTCATTGCGCCTCACCCACCGCACCGTCTCGTGCTCCAAAGGGGCGGCACTTGTCTCGCCACGCCGTATCGGAGGCGTCCCTTAAGAGGGCGACGCCTGCGCAGGGCGGGTCTTCGAAAAGAAAGGCGGACGGTGATACTTCCGAGCCCTCACCCTCACCAAAGAGGTACGGTTTTTAATATGCACTAGGCTAACGTACCAGATTGTGACGTTTCCTGTTGTGCCGCACCTTTAGGAAGAGCATACGCCGGACTATGTCCGGAGACCTCGCCGGTCATGCATCAACCAATCCGACCCCGGACCCTGCCCCAAGGACCAGGGTTGATACGGGTGCAATGTCGAATTGTCCTCTCACCGAGGATTTGGATAATGTATCTGTCACCAACTCCGAAGTGGAGAGTGCGATGAACCATCAGCGCCGGAGGGCGGCTATGCGCGACCCAAATTTCACCGAAGAAGCATTCAATGCTTTCAGCTCAGCGGATGCATACATCCGAGCTGCTCGGGATGGGCTTGCCAGAGCCACTCACCAACTTTCAAAGGATATGCGGGTAAGAATTTTTGTATAGGTTTAATAATCATGTGCCAGTAGCCCCCGAGCCTTGAAGCAGTTGGCCCAACTGATTTAAGGGTCGTTATGCCATCAGGTACTCACGAAGAAGAATAACACATTATCCAAGGAGCTGGAAGAATGCCGGACTAGGCTAACTGTTGCCACCACCGAACTTGAAGATTTAAAGAAATCCTAGGGGCACCTGATGGTAAGCACAACAGTATCCGGAGAATATTATTCCATACCCACAATGATTCCCACTATGCATTGTTTTTGTATGCAACGGCAGGATCGTCAGACCGGTTGGGCGAGAGGCTAAGAGCTGTCCAAAGGGAGAGAAGCCGCTGTTCAACGTGTATTAACACGGACCATTAATGAGAAGAACAAACTACAAGATGCAAACATCAAGCAAGCCGAAGAGCTGAAGGACATACGAGCCCAACTAGCGGATGCCTTGAAGGAGAACAGAAAGCTGAAAGGTGGCATATTCAGTATGCTCTTTAACCATACTTTCGTACGGTCCCCTGATGGAAAATTTAACAAGTTTGTTTCTGTAGGTGTGCTGATTGGGCGGCCCGAAGGAGAAGTGTCCGGATTCCAAGGCGATCTGCTACAAGAGCTGTCCAAAGTGCATGAGCGAGCTCGGAAGGCGATGAGGAACATCGCTAAAGCTTTATGGCCATCTGGTTCTCCTCCAAGAAGTATGGAGGAACTCGTGAATTTGTTCAAGGGAGCTCGTCACCGTTTTGGGCTATGGAAGATATCGTCATGCCGCGAAGGCGCACGAGAGGCCTGGGCCATGGTGAAAACGTGGTACACCGGACTTGATCCGAATCATATGGCCCGGGTCAGACCTCGGGGACCAGATGGACAAGAAATTCCTGTTAGCTTGGTGTACGACCAAGTAAAGATAGCCGCCAAGTTTTCACAACAAGATTGTAAACTAGATAACCTGTTAGATGGTCTAGAGGAGGAAGAAGTTTGTGAGTCCATGTAGCAATGTACTTTTATCGGCAGACTTATCTCCAGCCGAATTGTAAAACGAATGTCATGGCAGACCTTCTGCTTCACCCTCCGAAACCCAAGGTTTGGAGTGTTTCCGAATACTATACCGTCGGTAGACACCAAAGTACATTTGGAAACCAGGCAGTCCGGTCATAGTCGCTTGAACAGACACGTTGTATTCGGGGAGTTATGTTATATTACAGTTGATCATAAGAAACATCTTCCAGAGAGAATAGTTCCGTTAAGGGTTCCTCTCCCTGGGCCAGCATGCATTTTTGTGCATGCCTAAGCTGTGATGCTAAAAATCACAGCACACGTTATATTTTGGGGGCTTATATTGCAACAAGGGCAGCTCGTCTTTTGTCCGCCGACCAATTATTCCCTTAAGAACGCTAGCTTTCGGCTTCACCCGTCTGAGGTACACGTCGGGATAACCCGGCTGTAACAATCGCAGAGGTGCTCCCTTTATGCCCTAGCCGAACAAGCGGGAATGTAGGGCATAAGCACAGGAGCCAGGCAACCCAGTTTGGCAAAAACTTAAGTCATAAAGGTGCATATAATGGCAAAGAAAAGACATATATGATCAGACGACACATATATATGGTGAGCTTGATGCTCGAATAATAATAATAATAAGCTTCTGTGAAAAGAAGCCCCCAGGTATCGTGGGGTATGTACATTTAAGGATGTATACCCCTTAAGTGTGCAGTTTGTCCGAACACGAGCTGGAAGTCGTATAAAAACGAGAAAAAAATAACAAGGTGAATAGGAGAAAAGAAGGAACGAGGAAAAAGGTATGTGTGCGGACTTTGGCGTAGAATCTTCGGAGCCGGGTAGCGTTCCATGGGTTTGGCTCCAAGCGATTATCCGAAGCATTGCGAAGGTGATAGGCTTCTCCAGTGAGAACTTTATCTATAATGAAGGGACCCTCCCATTTGGGCTTGAGCTTGTTCTTTTTCTTATCTGGTAGGCGTAGAACGAGTTCCCCGACGTTATAAGTCTTTGCCCATACTTCTCTGCTTTGATATCGCCAAGCCTGTTGTTGGTAGAATGCAGAACGGGCCTTCACGACATCGCGCTCCTCCTCCAGGCCGTCCAGATCGTCCTGTCGATCGATCTCGGCTTCTCTCTCTTCGTACATGCGCACTCGAGGTGAGCCATGAATAATGTCTCAAGGCAAGACCGCCTCCGCTCTGTACACCATGAAGAAAGGTGTATATCTGGTCGTGCGATTGGGCGTGGTCCGCAGCCCCCAGAGTACGGAATCGAGTTCCTCAACCCAGTGCTTGTCTGATTCTTGCACGGATCGCACTAGTCTAGGTTTGATGCCGCTCATTATCAGGCCGTTAGCTCTTTCGACCTAACCGTTTGTCTGAGGGTGATATACGGAGGCGTAATCGAACTTTTGCCAGCAGGTGGCATACCCATGGTAGGCATCGATGCCCCCAATATTTTTTTCCATGGCCTTGTATAACCAATTCCAGGCACCAACCCAAGTTGCTTGGGTTTTTGACAAGTTTTTCATTTTCTAAAGTTTTCTCGGTCGATAAATGGCTAGACATGTTGCAACTTACATACAGTGTCGAAAGTCATTCAAACCTGCCATGGATGCCTACCATTAGCATATTCATCTAGTAGCAAAAGTTGGGGTAATTTCAAGGATATCTACAAAAACATCATGTTCAATGGAGTGTGTTCAGGTTGCCCAGAAGGGTCCGTCTGAGAGCACGTTGTTTTTCGACATCCTTGAAATGGCCCTAATTTTTTTCATGGCCTCATATGACCAATCCAAGGCACCATGACAAGTTGTTTTGGTTTTCGATAAGTTTTGTATTTTCCTTAAAATAGCCCCATTTTTCATGGCCTCGTATGACCAATTCAAGGCACCATGTCAAATTTTTTGGGTTTTGGCCCAGTTTTGCATTTTCAAAAAAAAATTGTAGTTTCAGTAAAATGTTTACAATCTTAAAAAAATGTTCTTCAAATTTAAAACAAATCAAAATATCAAAATATTTTCATAAAAAAATGGTGCACAAATTTGAAAAAAAATCATGTCCCAAAGAAGTTCAAATTTTGGAAAACGTTTCATTTAAAAAATATTCCAAAAGAGGAGAAAACACATTAGTTCTTTTTAGCTATACTAGCAAAAATGCCCGTGTGTTGCAACAGGAGAAAAAAAATCCTTTGCGCCTAGCTCAGTTAACACAACTCATGACCTTCCAAAGGTCTATGCCCTCTAGTTGAAATTATACTCCTTCCCATCCTCATCAATAGTGGCCACAGTGTCCACCTGAAGGCAATGCGTTCGAACGTGACCAATCCAAACACGGTGATCTCAGCCTCTACATGAAACACCTGCAATTGAGACACGCCAGCGCAAGGGAGTGTTTATACTTTGAAAACTAATCCCGTCGAGTTGGCCATCAGGGACACTCTTCGTGAGCTACACCCTACACGTACCATTTAGGATGGTGATAATTTCTGATGTCATGAAGCCATCGGCTCCTCCATGAAATAAGTTGTCATATTTTTGTATTTCTTCTCAAGTCAGAATGCTTGAAAAAAAATGGTCGCAGTTTCTTTTTGCCAGAGCACATCCCACCGAGTAACCCTACACATAATTTGGTCGAGAAACTAACCAGCCCATTCAAGTATATTGATCCCCACCCTTTAATTACGCATCTTGCATGGCAGCCCTCAAATGCCTTTAATGCTGATTCCTTCTTAAATCATGCATGGCAGCCCTCAATTCCCGTTTAACGCTGATTCCTTCTTAAACAATTCCGCAATCCCTCCTTCTATTATTATACCATGCACCTCGTGGTCTCCATCTCCTTGTGTGCTTCTCCCTTTTCTTTGCCCTCCCTCCTTCCTTTCCCTCCCAACTTCTCTCTTTGTAGACACCGATTTAGGCCAATATATGTTGGGTCTTTCTCCCATTAATTCCTTCTTTGAAAGAATCCTTGATTCGAGGCTGCTTATTGTTTTGAGCTCACTAACATATTTAAACTGGTGGGATTTTATAAAGAAAAACGATATGGGATTATCTTGTGAACAGTTCGTGAGGTTAGGATTAGGAGTTCGATCGAGTAATTATTTTTACCGTATTCTTGGGCCACGTTGCAAAGGATGGATGGATGGAGTGAGGCCCAAGACAGATCAACCTAGAAATTCTGCTAGACGGGCGAAGCCGATTAACATAAGAAAAATCGGCTGATTGTGATAGATAACCGGCGCTAGCTCGGCTGGTCCTTTCAGGGTGGTTTCTTGTGTGAAGTCTTGTGTTCGATCCCCGCTTGGATCTGGGCTGGCCCAGGTTTCGTGACAGGTTTTTTAGCGAGGCTAGCGTGCGGCGCATCAAATTTTATTAGTACCACCTCGCGTATACGTTTTAAATTTAAACTGAAAGCGTAAATTCACGGGAAGAAGCGTATTGTGACGGTGAACCCGATAAAATCAATCCGTGCTTTATTATTATAGGGAGAGAAAAAACTCTTTAGCTACAATACCAGTGTCCGGCCAGCTTGTACAGTACCAATTTCGTTATGTTACAGTATTTCCAAAATAAAACTCCTACAGTACGTCCATTCTAGTTCAAAGTAAACTCTGCATATATATCACCAAATCGTCTTTGTTCTGGTGGTATTAGCAAGTTCACCTCTGCTCGGGATCTTGGGTTCGATTCCTAACAGGCACATGATTATTTTTGGATTTTCGAACCGTGCTACAGTACATAACACTAATGGGCGTCTAACCGTGCTACAGTACATAACACTAATGGGCTGGCCCAAGGCGGACTCAGAAACGTGACAGATCTTCATGGGTATTTTCTTGACAGACCATCCTGCCCTTTGTTATACGTGCTACAGTACATAACACTAATGGGCGTCTAACCGTGCTACAGTACATAACACTAATGGGCGTCTAACCGTGCTACAGTACATAACACTAATGGGCTGGCCCAAGGCGGACTCAGAAACGTGACAGATCTTCATGGGTATTTTCTTGACAGACCATCCTGCCCTTTGTTATAAAAGGGTATGAACAGATCTGGTCCGTTGATGTGTTTAGGGGGGTTGTACATACGATCCTTGTTTATAAGCTTGAAAAGCCACTAGGAAAGAAGACAATACTTTCATCTACATGGATACCAAGCCCACCATGATCTTTGGGTGCTCCAAAAAATGCCCCATTGAACCAAACAACATGGGGAGTGGGGAGTTAGATGATCATCAAGAGTGATGAGTGCACGACAACATGCAAAATTAGCACAACAAAGTTGGGTACATTCATAAAAAAAATGTTCACCACACATGTTCATACAATAATACATACTGATTCTCAATAACAGAAATAATGTACCTTAGCTAAAAAGCCACTTACAAGCAAGCAAAACTATCGAGGGAATGTCGCGGATAACAGGAATTCTTCTTCTTGGCTATAACACCTGCTTGTTTCTTTTTGTTTTTTCTTTGCTTGTTGGCTGGTCGAGGGATAGCCCGTTGCTACATACACCTCATCTATTTCTTCTACCAAATCAGCCAAGACAATCTCCTTGGTTGCTTGGAGAGCTTCAAGCGCCATCTCCACTTGCCTCATGGTTGGCCGCTCCTCTGCTCCTAGTTTCACACACGCCACAGCTAGAGTAGCAACTTCGTTCACTTCGCTACCCCCCTCCTCTACAACTTGTGGGTCTAATATTTCGGGCAGATTACCTTCTGCAAGTAGTGCCACAAATTGCATGACAAGTCCATCGCCTTCGGTGGATCTATACAAAGATGGCTTCCTCCTAGTAAGCAATTCAACAAGAAGGACTCCAAAGCTATAAACATCACTACTTTCTGTGAGGCGCCCATTATAATAATACATAGGGTCTAAGTACCCTATAGTTCCTTGCACTGCAGTTGTTGTTCCTGCTTGATCCACTTGAATGTATCTTGAAGCTCCAAAGTCTGAAACTTTTGCTGTCAATGCATCGTCAAGAAGTATGTTGGAAGGCTTGATATCTCTATGTATTACTGGGACTGAAACAGCAGAGTGAAGGTAAGCGAGAGCTTTGCTTATTTCACTTGTGATCCTCAACCTATCTTTCCAAGGAAGCGATCCTGGTTCTGGCCTGTGAAGATGATCACTGAGTGTTCCATTGGAAATGAACTCATAAGCCAATAAAGGGACTTCTGTCTCGAGGCAACACCCACGGAGCCTCACAATATTTCTATGGTTGATTTGTGAGAGTATGGCAACCTCATTTATGAACTCGTCGATTTCTCTCTTGACAACAATATTTGATTTCTTGATGGCCACAACATGCAGGTCCGACAAGATCCCCTTGTAGACGGTGCCATGCCCTCCTTCACCGAGCCTGCGAGTTTGATCAAAATTGTTGGTAGCCTTCACTAGCTCTTCTAATGAAATGATCATCCTCTCTCCGATATCTGCCCTGTGAGATACCAACTGCTTCAATAGTTGCCCACGGTTCTGACTAAAGAACTTCCATCTCAATGCATCAGCCTTGCGTTGCTTAAGAGCACGGGTTATTAGGAGTGCACCAAGAACCAACAGTAAAATGCATGGTCCACTTGCAACCGAGAGACCAATGATTAAACGCAAGTTACCTGGAAATTAAACATTACACATATATATATTTACTATTATTATTTGCTCAATAATGTATATTTAACCGTTTCCACGCACTAGTAGTATTTGTGAGGCTGGTGATCATCATACCTTTGTGGACGCAGCCACCAGGTAGGGTATAGTTGCCATGTGTTCCTGCCGGGCACCGGCAACGAAACGACCCCGGCAATTCCTCACAGTCGCCATAGCAGTCATATTTTTCTTTCTGCTCGCACTCTTTGATATCTGCATATACACAATCTAATTTATCATGTCTACTTTAAGACCACGTTAAGAAAAAATAAAAATCAAGTTTACAAAACAGCCACGTGCAAATTACGTTACCTTGGCATCCGCCGGTGAGGTAAGGGTTGCCTTCGTAGCCCTTCTTGCACTGGCAGGAATAGGCTCCCCTGTCCTTACAATACTTGTCATCCTTGCATTTGCTGTTGGTGCTCTTGCAGATGCTCCGCTTTACGTCATAGGGGCATTTGCGCGAAAAATTATACACTGGGACGTCGTGCGCCACGGCCCACTGGAGGACCACAGGGACCCTGAGCTGATCAGCCTTCCGCCGCCAGTTACTACTATTCTTGTAGGTAAATTTCATAACCACTTTCAGGTTGTTCTCCTTTAACCAGCCCACCTTGGCGATGAGCAGTACGTTCTTCACCGTTGTATAGCGCTTCGTGTCATTGCGCTGGATGCCCTTGAGCCCATTGACGTAGACATCGTAGGACACGCCGTAGGGCATGCTGTTACCGATGATGGACGACTGGCAGCAACCGATGTTGGAGCAGGTAGAGTTGGGGCCATGCCCCGGAACATATCCGGCAAATCGACGATCAGAGAGAGGAGGGCAGAAAGAGGCGCAGCCGCTGACGAGGTTACCCTTTCGCAGCAACATCGCCTGCACGTTGCAGCCCGTCAGTATGAACTCGTTGGACCTCGGACGCAGGAAGTACATCACCCCGCCGGCGGTCTCACCGAGGCTCCACCGACCGGAGCGACCACTCATGTTGATGGCTTGCAGTCCATGGCTGACGACGCGCATCCAGCTGTTGTCCAGGGAGATGCGGTCGACCTCGAATGTGCCAGCGCTGCCGTCGCCGAGGAGCAGCCGCGGGGGCTTGCTTCCGTCATTGTCGCAGGTGAGCTTGAACCCTGGCCTGTAGCACCTGCTCGGCCCCATGCCGAACGGGTACGGCACACTCACGTCGCCACAGCTGGTGTCGCAGCCCGGCAGCCCAATCATCATCGGCGGATCCCCTGCGGCGACGGCTTTTGCCGAGATCAGCAGCACCAGCGCCGCTGCCGCAATGGATACACTGCTGGTTACCATCACGTACGGGCGGCACGGAGATGGGTTGTCTAATTTCCTTGTTGCTAGAGTTAGCTGATTTCACTTAATTTTGCTATATGTACATAGTACTACGTGCTACTATCACTTAAAAATGTCAAGGCGCCGGCACGTGAAAGTGAACGAAAATATATCTGCCTGTTACTATACTCCAGTCAAAGTTAATCGCTGAGTTTGCCTCATAACCTCGTCTACTAATCTTCCTCTGGGAGGATAAGTTAGCAAACAGGCGTCCAGCCTTGCCAAATGGCAGTCGATGACGCCGGACGTTTTGTCATTGTTGTGGTTCCTTCGCTTTAGTTACATCAACGCAGATTAGTAATAATCAATCGTTTGACTCGGGGCTCCTGAGACCAGGATTTAGTCCCATTCTCGAAATTCTTTTGTGTATGTTGCCATCCTCAAAATTCAGCACCCTATTTTCCTTTTTTTTTTCGGGTTCATAGCCTCTTTTCTCCCTCACTAAGACTGCCTCGTTGGGAATTATGGGCTATGCAGTCTACCCTCTTATTTCTCTGTCTTTTCCTTGATGCTGCTCATAATGCATATTGAGGCTAGAGTATAGGGACTTATTTATAGACTCTATTTTCAGTTGTTTTATTATTGCACCTATTTTTGGAAAAATCCGTGTCTCTCATGGGCAATGTTATCAATCATGATAAAACATTCCAGTTTTTTGAGTCTAAATAAACTAGTCCCTAGCACACATGTATGAGTTGTGTGTGCCATGATTAGACTGAATCTGTGAGATCAACCTCGAATCTTAATCGTGTGGGTCAACAGCATGCGAAACAAACCTGGCTCTTCCACTTGTGAAGTCCTGGGGAAAATACATATATACATATAAAATTCTAATAGAGTCGACACCTATTAATTCCTCTATTGTATTCCATCACAGTCGTCCTTGGCACATCGAGAATTAGTTCCTCGGGTAAAATTGCATCAATTATTCTCCGTCACAAACATTAATAATATGAATAATTCAACATTGAGTTAAATAAATAATAACCATGTCGAATAAATGTTGAAAGCCGCATAAATATCCAACATCTCTCACTTGGGTGAAACATAGTAATCAATATATGAAGTTCCATGTGTAAACATGCTTTGAAAAGTATTCCTGGCTCTAGTAAGTGGATCTGCACCATATTAGTACTATTATACAAATAAATCAAATATGCACCTGAGTTTAATCATTCCACACCTCGTGTATAGAATGGTAACTTCCTCAATGTGTTTACTTTTAAGCAAAAACTCCGGAATAGATGACAGGTCGTGATTCACATTCCACAATCTTAGGCCTTCTTTGGTTCACAGGGTAGGAAAATCATAGGAATAGAAAGGTCATAGGAAATGAGATGACATGCATCTCACATCCTATGAGTAGGAATAGGAAAGGAGATGTCCTTTGTTTCACATCATAGGATTTTTTCCATTGAGTCTAGGCTAATGTTTATTTTCCTATGAAATGTGGAGGATAGGAAGATTTCCTCCATAGGAATAGGATTCCATTCCTACAAACCAAAAGGCTCTATAGGAATTTTTCCTATAAAAATCCTTGAAATTCCTACAAAATTCCTCCAAGCCAAAGGAGGCCTTATATGATGCGTGAGATTCCCTTAACCACACATCTTTCACTCCATTGCTTGAATGCTGCAATAAATTCTGATAGCTAAAGTTGCTAGTACAATGAAGATACATACACATTCCAATACCATTTATTATCCCCTTTTTCCTCGGAAGTTCAAACATAATTCCTCACTGAGTATGATTCCCCTATATCAAGGTATTTTAAAAGGTTTGCAATTTTCCATAAAAAATGTATCACAACACTCCCTATGTATTTCCACTTCCAAAAAATCGAAAGCTTCAAACATGCCTTTCATATGAAAATTACAAGATAACGAAGTTTTCACCATCAATGTGACTTTATCATTGCAAAAAACAAAAAAAACATTAATATATAATAGCAATGCAAAATAGTTTACACTTATATTTGTAGATGACCGCTTTGCTTCCTCTAGAAAACCATGTGATCTGCATTTCCTTCCAACTTAAGAAAAGGTGCACAAGTCAAAATATAACCATATCAATTTGTTAAAACTTTGAAATATTTTAATCAACTGATTTTCCACTTCGGTACAAGACTTTTATTTGAAATATAAATATAACCATATCAAGTGTTGTCAAGAGTCAACGATGAATGAGATAAAATAAATAATCTGACCTCCACTGAAAGTGTCCAAAGAAATACCATAAGTATCTCAGAAAAAATGATATTAAACTTCTTATTTCCTTCCAACTTAAGAGAAGGTGAGCAAGTTAAAATACTCATTATATACGTTTCTCAAGTGCCACAATCCTCCCACTAAAGTTTAAAATTCCAGAATTAATAAGAAAATCAATTATGTTTGTAGAATATATGACCAAGACGTATACGACATAAGTGACAATATTCCAAGGATGTTCTTCCGCAATATTCCTCTTTGTAGAGTTATATACCCAGCCTGTACCCAAACCTTAGAACCCAGCCGCTAGGCTGAACTCCCTTAGATTTCCATTTTGAGGACAAATAACACTTATTATATACCAGGCTATTATGTGTATTATTTTATGATGAAAATTAAACAAAATGAAAAATGAATGCACAATATAAAAAAACATGAATTTGAAGAAAGTTCATAAATTTGAAAAGCTTCGTACAAATAGCAAAAAATCGTGAATATGAGAAAAGTTCACAAAATTAGGATAAAGTTCATGAAATTTCAAAAACAAATCATGAATTTGAAAAATAATCATCAAAATTGAAAATAGTTCATCAAATTGGAAAAAAAAGATTAATGATTTTGAACAAAAAGTTCATCAAATTTGTTTAAAAAATCATCAATTTAAAAGAAGTTCATCAATTCTGAAAAGAAGTTCATCAATTTTGAAAAAAGTTCATCAATTTGAAAAAAAGTTCACCGAATTTGAAAAGAGTTCATCAACTTTTTTAAATAGATAATTGAATTTGAAAAAGAGTTCATCAGTTTTGAAAAAAGTTCATAAATTTCAGAAAAAAAAACATGTTGTACGCCAGCTGCTGTTGAAAAAAAGTTTATCAAATTTCAAGAAGCTCATCTATTTTGATAAAAATTTCATCGTTTTAAAAAATGGTTCATCAATTTTGAAAACAAGCTTATCAAATTTGAAAAAAATTCATCGATTTTGGAAAAAGGTTCATCAAATTTTAAAAAGTTCATCGAATTATAATAAAGTTCATCAATTTTGAAAAAAGTTCACAAAATTGAAAAAAGTTCATGATTTCAATAAAAGTTGATCATTTTAAAAAAGTTCACCAGAGTTTTAAAAAGAGTTCACGAAATTGAAAAAAGTTCGTTGATTTTGATAAAAAAATCACGAATTTGAAAAGAAGATCACAAATTTTGAAATAAAAAGTTCATGAAATTGGAAAAATTTCACTGAATTTTAAAAAAAATCAGGAATTTAAAGAAAGTTTGTGAATTAAGTATAATAAAAAGAAAAAAGAGGAAAAAATCATAGAAAATGGCCAAATAGAGAAAAAAGTGTACGAAGACTGGATGCTTTTTTTTAATGCTTTGTATTTGAAGAAGAGAAAAAGAAACAAGTTGGCACCACAAAGCAAGTTGTCGGGGTGGTTATGGGGTCGGGGATTGAACAAGGCCGATTGGAGTTCGAATCCTCCCAAATTTGGGTCGGTCGGCCCGCAGCCACCCGATTGGTTCGATAGGAACCGTCTGATGCGTCGTTGTCCTCGTCAACACACTCATACGAAAAGATCATTTCTGCATGTCATCGCTCCCTTCCATCTCATCGGCCATGCATGTTTTGCCGTCGCTGCCGCTGGTCGTCGTCCTCGCCGGTCGTCCTAGTCACCTTGCCGTCCCTCCTCATCACTGGATACACTGCACCATGCAACAGATGCATCATGTGGGTTGTAGCTCCTATGGTGACGGTTGCAGCTCCGGTGTGCGATGGGCACAACTCACCGGCGTGCTTGGTACCGCTCATGCCCGATACCCTCGAGTAGCTCACCATCCTCCATCGCCCATCGTAGCAAAAAGCCCTCACTAGTTAGTAGCTTTTGCGGTTGCCGGTTGAAGCAAAAAAGCAACGTGGTTGTAGCGCCGAGTCGACGCCGGTGATGGCTTGTAGCTAAAGGAGGCGTCATGTCGTCCCGGTCGGGTCGCATCTCTATCATGAATGGATGTAGCAAAAATCCTCGCCGGATGTAGCAAAAATTGATGACGATTGCAGCAAAAAGTCATCTTTGCCGTCATGGGTCGTAGCTCCGTCATGTGACGCGGATGGATGTAGCAAATTGCCATCAGCGTGGTAGCAAAAAGTCAACATGGTTGCAACAACAAAATGTCATTGCCTTCGGCTGTAGCTCGTCATGCATGCCCTTTCTCCCCGGTTGAAGCTATTCACAAAACACATTGCAGCTATCTCGCAGCCGGTTGCAGCTTTTTGGTTTGTGTGGTGGCCTCCTCCCAGCTTCCTCGTCTCTGTTTGAAACTTTGAAGAAGCCGGTGGTACCTTTCCTGGACACCGGTTGTAGCATTTTTAGGTACTGTTTTGCAGCTTCTCCGCACCATTTGCAGCCTCCGCTCTCTTTCTGGTTCCAGAAAAACATCTCCGGTCGTAGCATTTTGTATCACTGATTGCAGCTCCATCGATTGCCTTTCGCAGCTCCACCACCGCTAGTTGTTGGTTCTAGCAAGAAAAGAAGATGGTTGTAGCATCTGTAAAAGCTGATTCCAGCTCTGATGACTGTCAGTCGCAGCTCTTGTGCAAGAAGGTGAGGGTGTCCAAGGGGGTTGTGAGGGGAAAAGGTGAGGGAGGAGGCGCTGGTTGTTGTAGTCTTCTCCGCCCTGCCGTGGCTCGCCCTAGTTGCAAGCCTCGTCATGCCGGTGTGATGCGCATGAGGCATAGATGGAGAAGGGAGCGGTCGTGAGGAAGGAGAAAGAGAAAGATGGAAAACGGTTCGTATGAGGTGTGGATAAGGTTTGAGTAGGAATCGCTCATGGCCCTGGGCGACACACGATCGATATCAATTACAAGGCCCGCGTGCGGCTGGCGGAATATTTCGGCCGGCGCCCCGGCCGCAAACGTTTCCCTACACTTTTTGACGTTTGGAAAGAAAACACAGAAGGAAATGGACCGAGCCCATGATGGCAGGACAGTGTGCACCAAGTAACAAAACATACTGGGCAAATCCTATGTGGCTGCCTTAAGCAACAGTTACAGTTCATTTTTTTAGGCAAACAGTTCATTTTGTACACCGGCGCAAACCCCCCCCCCCCCCCCCCCCCCCCTCCGCTATGGGCCAACCCATTTCACCTTCTTTTCTCCATTTTAAACTCCAAAAATCTAGCGCTAGACACGATTCAAACTCGGTACATCGGATCGATTAACCAAGTGGGACAACCAAAGTCTAGTGCCTAGATTGTCTTTTCTACTCTTAAATACGACACTGAAAAAAGCAGTGGTTCCTATTTTTGTCGTTTTTGTTTGGCTGGTTTTCTTATGTTATTTATTTTTCTCCTTCTATTTAATTTTACACATTTCTTTTCCTTTCTAAAATTCATGTTTTTTAAATAATAAATCATGAGATTTTCTTTAATTTGTGACATTTTGTTTTCAAATTGATGAACCATTTTTGGAATAAGTGTTTTTTTCTAAATTTGATGATTTTTTAAAATTTATGTTTTTTTTCTTTATGACTTTTGTCTCAAAATTGATGAACTTTTTTAAATTCATGATTTTTTTCCTTCAAAATCATGAAAAAAAATCAAACTTGATGAACTTTTTCCAATTTTTGTGAACTTTTTTTCCAAACTTGATGAACTTTTTTTAAATTCGATGAACGATATTCAAAATCGATGATTTTTTTTTCCCAAAATCGATGAGCCATTTTCAAAATCGATGAACCATTTCAATTTTGTGAACTTTTCTCCCAAGTAGGTGAACTATTTCAATTTGTGAACTTCTCTTCAAAAAACGATGAACTTTTTTCTAAATCGAGGAAGTTACTGGGCCAGCCTGCTACAAGGCGTCTGCGAGAGCCAACTAGTCACGGCCGTGCTTTTCGGAAAAGGAAAAAAACATGTTTTTTTGATTCTGTGAGAGGCATGATTTTGCTTCCGTGAGAGATATGACCATGCCTATCAGAAATGGGAGAAAAATATGAGGCACGAATTTGCTTCTCGTGGAGGCATGATTTTACTTCCGGGAGAGGCACAGTCGCGCCTCTCTTTGGAAAGGGGAAAAAACGGGCTTCCGGTTTGGTTTTTCCGTTCATTTCTGTTTGTAAAATAAAATTCGTCAAAATCTATCGACATGGTATTTAGTTTTGAAAATCTCAACGTGAGGAATCCAACCGTGAAAATGGTTGCGACAAGTGACGCACATGCCACTTGTCGCAACCTAAAGAGGTGGGGGTGACCTTTGCAAAGAGTGCTCTTTAGTGATTTCAGCCAAACAAGACCACCCAATATACTGTACCGGACGCTGAGGGCGCCAAATAGGAATCACCCAATTTAATACAAAAATCACTAGTTGAGGAGTACTCTTTTCAAACATCACTTTCCTTTTTTTATAGATTCGTTTATTCAAAACGTTTTATCTCTTTAATCGTGTGTCCAAATCTCAAACCATTTTCACCATTGGATTCCTCACGTCGAGATTTTCAAAACTAGATCCCATGTTGATAGGTTCTGACTAATATTTTCATAAAAATAAGACAAAAAACGTGCCTCTTGTGAAAAAAGAAAAAAAGAAAATATATTTTTTCTGTTTTCGAGAGGCACGGCCGTGCCTATCATGGTAGGGAAGCCGTGCCTCTCAGAGAAGGAAAAAACATATTTTTTGTTTCCGAGAGGCACAGCCGTGCCTCTCACAGAAGCAAAACCGTACCTCTCACGGAAGGAAAAAAACATGTTTTTTCCCTTTTTGAGAGGCACGTCCGCGAAAGCAAAACCGTGTCTCTCACGAAAGCAAAAAAAGAAGAACATGTTTTTTAAGGCACGACCGCACCTCTCGCAAAAGCAAAACCGTGCCTCTCATGAAGCAAAAAAAAACATGTTTTTTTCCGTTTCCAAAAGACATGGTCGTGCCTTTCACGGAAGCAAAAAAAAAACTTTTTTCATCCCAAATCTAAGAAAGACAAGTGAAAAACTAAAACACCAAAAAATCCTTTAAAAAGTCGAAAACACGTGCAAAAAAATAAAAAATAAAATTCAGAAAAAACACACAGAGCGCGACACATGGCGGTGGCTCAGAGCGCACAACCCATCCTAAGTGATCATTTGGAGGCTCCCAAAGCAGCGACCGTTAACTAGTTGCTCTCGGTACGAAAAAGAGAGAGAGAGAACCGGAGACACGGCGGCCAAGTCACCGACGGCCCAAGAGTCGCCCGACGCGAGGCCGAAACCGACCCGGAATCGAATCGCTAACTTTTTTTCTCGATCCCCGCCGCGCCGCCGCTCCCTCTTCGCCCTAGCAACTCCGCTGGCGGCAGGCGAGCGAGCAGAGATGAACGCCGCTGCTCCCGCCGTCGCGCCTCCCCTCTCAGGCCTCAGCCTCTTACTCCACCTCAATCTGCCGGCGAGGAATTTCGGATTCCAGCGACAAGGGGCGCATCGGAGATCCTTTGGCGCGCGGCTGCGACAGAGCTCGTCCCTCCTCTTCCACGGCCACCAATAGCGCAGCTCCCTTTCCTCCTCGAACGCTCGCTCAGGTTGCTCCGTTCCTCAGCCGGTGAGCCCCCGTCTCTCCCACGGCAGCGGCACAGGCCGCATCTTGAGCCTCCATCTCTTCCACGAGAAGCGGCACAAGCAACATGTTTTCTAGGGTTTTTTTTTTTGTAAATTAATTAAGCAGTCTGGTAGATTTGGAGAGAAAGGAATTGCAGATTTGGAAAGGAGGAACATCCAAATTAAGCAGATTTGATTTGTCTTTCTGTTCTGAACAGGGCACTGAACTTCAGAAATTTATCTTTCTGTTCCGAACTGCAGATTCGTCTAATTGCCAACATATCTGCATAAGCTACATCCAAATTAAGCAGTACCAGTCCCAAAAAGATTACTCTGGCCAGTGAAAGAAGCCAGTATTCGGTGTGGTCTGTTCGATGTGCTACAGGTAATTTGGTCTTCTATTGTGCACACCATCAATTTTCGTTGTTGTATATGTTCTACTTCAAATATTTGTGCCTGGACCCTGTTAAAGTGATCTTTTGCTGTCTCGTGTAACTGAAGAATATGAGAGCAGGAATTGGACCCTGACTGTGTAGGCACTAGGCAGAGCTGTTTTATGCAATGCTTGTTGTCACAGTAGCATATATCCCTAGGGGGAGGAGACCAAGAGAGTACATAATTCATTGCCTTGCCATGGAATATTAAAAACTTGCAGACTGCTTGTTCATATGATGGTATCCACAAGAACCTGCTTATCCTGTATGTTTTAGCATTCTCCACACAAATAGATTAATTAATTTCTCTAAGTATGCTTCTCCTGCTATCAGTTCCTGAATAATTATACCACCATGTGTGTGGAGTGTCTTGTAGTGCTCCACACAAATAGATAAATTATTTTCTATGAGTATGCTTATCCTTTTATCAGCTCCTGGAGAATTATACTGATGACGCGTGCTTTATTTGCAAGATTTATATGTATACAAGAAGATCGATCTTGCCTCTTATGCAGTCTGGTAGATTTGGAAAGAAAGGAATTGCAGATTTTATTTGGACAAAGAGATAAAGCCACAAAGGTAATTTTCTCGAGTTATACAGAATGTTCGCCTCGTGTTGAAAGCATTTGACACAAGTCTTTGCTGCTGTACTCTAAGCTGGATTCTTTGACGTTCTCTGAATTTCATTTGTCCGCATAATAAATATTTTTTGCTCCTGGCTTGCTAGGCCTACTTCGTTCCTGGCTAGGAATAGTTTCTGAATGTTGGTTCCTGTAATGAAATCCTACATGTGGAAGTTCTCATCTACAGTAGGGCACATGATCGGAAAGGGGTTTTCTATGGCTGATCTGGGTAGGTCTACAAACTTATATAGCTATCCTTGAACATATCTTATGGTTAAATCCAAAAGAGAAGAAACTTGATTGTTTGGATGTCCATGTAAAATACCAGGAAACAAAATGTACAAAGTTACACATGACATCTTCACAGGGGATGCACATGTGTGAATAACTGAATACCATTGAACTGCTTCAAAAATACGATTCGTGGAAGTTTCCAGATCCCAATCATGCTACACATAAAGGGGGAATATTGTAATGTCAAAGTGATAAGTTATGTGCATGGTTAATATATTAAGTGCCTTGCTGGCCATAAGATTTAACACAAACCTTACTTTGTTATGCATAACGGATCTGCTTCACTAGAAAGTACTGGAATTATATTTATTTATTTAGTACCCGTTGTAATGCAGTCTCTTTTGCTAGTATATCTTAAAAGTGGAAACGGAAAAAAAGCAGTGAAGTGTACGATGGCTACAACCAACTAGTGATCGTTTCTTTCTCAGAATTCAAACCGGCGATCATAACTTTTTTCTTTTTGAGAACTAACTAGCGATCAGATAGGTATGCTATACCAGCGACCAGACCTCCACCGAAAACCCCAGCGATCAAACCATACAGGGCCGGTCCACCATGGGGTAGATGCGGGGTGAGATCTAGAGGCACCTTAGTTGGAGATGTCTCCGAGACAGGAAGGGCACACATGCTGCTGTCTTTTGTTCATGATGGATGCTATGGTTCCTGTGATGTGCTGGGGATCATGTGAATCGTCTCATAATTGAGCCATTGGTCATCTGGTTGCTACTGCTCTAATCTAGTTGGTTATGGTGCTCTGCTGGGTTTAGGATGTCTAACGGAGCCATTGAGCCAGTTGCCATTGCTCTAATCGTATATGCATATAACATGATTACTAGCAATCCTCTGTATTGCAAGTGTGTTCTGCGCATTAGCAGACCATGTTGATGTGTACAGGGATTTAGTTCTTATATGAACATGAGCTGATTTTCTTATCTCTGCTAAGGAATTCTTCTTGTATGAGTTTCAGTTTTTGATGTTCTGCGCACTGACCGATTGACCCTTCTATGAGAAGAAGGAAAATCACTCATTCCTAGCTGTGTACGCGTGTATTGACAAACAAGTTGGTTATTGTCAAGGTGGCTTTCTGCCTCCTATTTGCATAGAATGCTTATATTTATTACCTCAACTAGGTCGCTGTTGCTGTACCTTATCTCAACTAGGTCACCCCATGTTTTCTCCAAGCTCAAGTCCATCATTTCTTGTTCTGTTTTTCGATTGACCTCAAGATTATTTGTTGCCCTTATGCAGCAGGATTCGATTCGGTACAAGACCATCACCGATGCAGACAACAAGGGGTTCATCGTGCCAGGCACCTCGGTGCTGCTTCCGTGCGACGGCGGCAGCGGCTACAGAAACAGCTACGGTGAGCTCCTCTCCTCGCCTCCAGTGGTTGCTCTGAGCTCAACATGGCCATCGTGCCATGGCTATGTCTGGTTAGGCTGCTACAGGTACGCCTTGCATAATGATGGTGCTACTCTTTGTTTGTTTGTTCGTTTCTCTGCCTTGCTGCCTGCCTGATAGAAACCTGCTGAGTATATGTCTTTGAGCAGCAACTGCTAGAATATATATAGCTCATGTTCTTGCTGATTCCCATCCCACTCAAAGTCTGAAACACTTCTTCGCACTCAACAACTAGGCAGCACACCTGAATATATATGCATACATGTATGTAGTTTCCACTACACACATGGAGCAGTCTTGTTAGTTTCGGGATGTAGTATCACCACTTAATTTGTTCCCTGCCTGCCTCCATGAAATTCCGACTGCATATATGTGGTCTATGTACCATCCATGATATGCACTTGCATCCTCAACTCATGTTGGTACTGTTTTATTTCCAAGGATGCCTTCCTACTCCTGCTAGTTTAGTTGTCGTGTGGCCGTGTTTCCAGGATGATGAAATTCCAAATATCTGGTTGTGGCGTGCTGCTCTCTTTTGACACTAATTTTATATCACTACAATTGTTCATACAACATGGAGGGCCGGTACGGACGCCATGATGTTGCAAGGTTGCTTGTCCTAGTATGTCTTGCTTGCCCATTTAATATGTATATCACTTCATTCAATTAAGAAAGGCATTTCCGACAGTGTCATGGTAAGAAGTCGTCTCAAGAAGAGTGGCGCCATAATAAGCATAGCGGTCAATAGAAGGAAGCGGGCGAGCACAGAAGCCATAGGTTGAGTTGGAGGCGGTGCGTTACCAACAGAGCAAGGCATGGTAGTCGAGGGAGATGGCGCATTAGAAGAATCCACAACACGTTGACGACCAATGTGGTAAGAAGAGGATGAGGGGGAATCACCAGAGAAGCCTCAAGGGACAAGAGAGGTTTGAGGCAGTCGCAGGTAATGAACAAGGTGAGGAAGCCACGGGTGATGATGGCATGGGATCTCAACACTAGTACGGGAAGACACAGTGGGAGGGGTGGAGTGATAGGTATATCTGGAGAAGTGAGGAAATAAATATCATCAATGGGAGGATGGACGTGGATAGAAAGGATGAGACTCACCAAAAGCCATGTCCCGAGAAATGCGCATCTGACCGACAAGATCCTAAGAAGAGACATTCAAAAGACCGAGCAACCTGTTTGGTGTGTTTATGGGGGGCAAGAAGAAAAGATAGCACTCGCTACCAAACAAATGAAGCGCTGAGTAGTCACTAGAACAACCAAAAAGACGGTTGAGTGAAATGTCACCCTTCAGAGTAGAGGAAGACTGAATGTTGATGAGATGGGTGGAAGTAGGAATATCCAAAAAATGAGGTGGAAGAGAGGCGACAATCATCAATGCATGAGCTGCCTCAAGAAAGTGATGATGCTTGCGCTCATCAACACCAGTTTGAGCATGAGCACCAGGAGAAGAGAATTGAGCAGTGTGCCCTGCTCAGCATGGAATCTTCGCATCATATGAAAAAAATACTCATGAATATGAGAGAAATACTCCTGAGCAAAATTTTCACGGAAGACACTGATAGGAGTGGAAAACTGGGTATGAACCATGGCAATAAACTTCTTACAGATAGATAAGATCTCACTACAAGAAGATATAAAATATATCCATGTCTGTCGAGAGTAATCATCTATAAAGATAATATAGTAGCGATGGCCTCCTATCGAGGCAAAGGAAGCTAGACCCCAAACATTAGAGTGAACAAGATCGAAATGACGTTGATACATCGTCTCGCTGTGAGGATAAAGTAACTGAACCTGTTTACCAAGGTGACAAATCTGACAGTTTAAAGACACAACACCCGAGACAGATCCAAGAAAACCACGTCAAACTAAGGATGAGGGACGAGAGCCATACAAGTGACCGACGGTGATGCAACATAGAGCCGGTAGCCGAGGAAACAGAGGCGAAGAGCCGAAGAGACTAGCAGCGGTGTCAGCATGGCAGGTGAAGCCAATCAAGCTCCTGGAGGTCCTGGGAGTCACTGCGCCAAGGGCCAACACAAAGTAGGGCACCCGTGTGACGATCCTAATCTAACCACCTGAAATGAGCAAACGAAGGAACATGACAAGACAAAGTGCTAATAGTGCCTCGACTATCGAATGGGAGGGAAGTACCATCAGCAGTAAGAACATGAACATGAGAATCTATAGGTTTGAATGGAGGACAAACCGAAAGAATCATGAGTCGTATGAAAAGACGCTCTAGTATGAAGGATCCATAGAAAGATGTGCTTCCAGCCTAGAAATGAGTTTAGTGCCTAGAAATGAGTTCAGTGCTCAACCTCGTGGTAGCAAACATATATGATACTTTTTGGACATTTCTCACAATAGCATTTTGGCATGTGGAATAGGTGGTTGGGCTAGACAGGTCTTATGGAATACCACGGAAAATTGGGACGAGCAACTCAGCTCAAGGTTCCTATTCGCAAGTTAAAGTGAAGAAAAGACAGAGGATGGCGAGGGGGTGCTGCTCTTGACAGTGTTTTCATTGCTTCCACATACCTCCCTTGCATTTTCCATTTCTCGTCGATCCGACTTGGCGTCCTTCCCCTGTTTGCGGGTTGTGTGTCACGGACTTGATTCCGCATTCCACGTTCCCTTATTGGGCGTCCTTGGCCTTGGCGACAGGTAGCATCGTGCTCCTGGGTGCTTTGCGTCCTCGCGTAAGACGGAGACGGTGCCGACTGTCGTGCTCTTGCTCCGCCAGTGGTGGTTTTTGAGCTTGTGGCTATTGGGGCAACCTTCATGGGAGCACGGGATGTAGGAACAAGGCAGCACACAAAGCAACTTGCAGCCAGGTAAAGGATACCCTGCCGGACTGGCAGGCAGTGGAGAGTACACGGGAGGTGTGGTTAAAGGGTGAAAACGCTGTTGGGACGTACTGCCGGTGTCGTCAGTCTTTGGACCTAGAGCTGAGCAAGAGGGGATGGCGATAAGGAAGCAGGGAAGATGGGAAGAGGGAACTGGGAGGAGAAAGGCATCACCCGCCGTGATGGTGGACGGTTGTGGGCATGGTATGGTTGTTGTGGAGGTGTCACAACTATTGTGTTGTGTGGGTGTGTTTGGTTGTTACTGGCAGGGCACTCTCCTATGTGCTGTCGTCATCCGAGATCCCTTGTGTGGCTCATTGGTGGTGAAAGCCCTGCACTTACTATGGTTGGCGCCGATGTAACGACGGCTACCTTGCCCGTTGTTTCCTTCTTGAAGGCCTCATTGTGGTGCTACGTCCCTCGCCGTCGTGATTTTCTATTTGGAAAGGTTGATTTGTAGTCAGGCTTGATGGATGTCGGAGCGGCGGCTTTAGACGGTGGTTGTATGTCGAGGCAGTGACATTGGTTAGGGGTTAATGGGTAGGTCAGTGGATCTACATTGCATGGGTGGCGTCTATATGCTATGAGGGTAGCGAGTTCATCGGCACGGCCGAAGTGATCTGTGGGTCCGGTCTTGGTGGCGTCTATATGCTATGAGGGTAGCGAGTTCATCGGCACGGCCGAAGCGATATGTGGGTCCGGTCTTGGTGGTGTTTATATGCTATGAGGGTAGCAAGTTCATATCATAAAGAAGGAACATGACAAGACAAAGTGCTAAGAGTGCCTCGACTATCTGGGAGGGAAGTACCATCAGCAGTAAGAACATGAACATGAGAATCTAGAGGTATGAATGGAAGACAAACCGGAAGGATCAAGAGTCATATGAAAATACGGATCCATGGAAATATACCCAACTGTGTAAAAAGTGGTCTAACACACTGAAGTCTCGTAATCTCCAGCATCGTGAGGGGTTCAACTGAAGAGGTCAACGAAGAAGCATCAGGCGATGAAGAACCAGAAACAGTAATTAGGTATCGAAGTTGTGCAATCTCTTGCGCGGTGAAGGACACTGTTGAAATGGTCGACGTGGATTCACCAGAAGAGTGGTTGCCACCACCACCTGTGTGAGCCGCTAGAGGAGGCGGTGAGGCGGTGTAGTTCGACAAATACCAGTTGTAGAAGTTGGTGGAGGAGACTGCGTCGCAAGCACAAAAGCACCAAGCGCGATGAGAAGGTGCATTTGCTAGACATAGCCAGTGGAGTGATGTGCACCAACGCTATTGACGAAAGCCGGGAGGGGATGTTGTGTTGAGTGACCATCACCGTCTGCGGAGGCACGAGAGGTGTCACTATGGAGCCACCACCACTCTTGCAAAAGCCCCTTTTATAATGTGAAAATATAAAGGGCACATGGCTATAATATATTACTCTTAACATGTTGAACACCCGAGCATTGTGTTCCTTCCATATGTCTAAAATGCGAGCAACGCTGTCGACTCGAGTCCATAGTGCGCCTAGCCAATCCACCAGTTGGAAAGAGAAACGTCCCCCCCCCCCCCCCCGGGGGGGCAGCGGTGATGTTGAAGAGGCGGTCACCAATTTCTAGATTGCCGTCAAGGAGAGCTGGTGAATAGATGTTGAGCTGTCTTAGGGGCACTGAAGTAGAGGGTGCAGGCGATATGGATGTCACCGGAGAAGCCTAAGGTTATGAGCAAGGTGAAGTAGCCTCAGGTAACGAATGAGGTGGGGAAGCTGCAGGTGATGACAGACTAGGGTCTACAAGATTAGTACGAGAAGACACAATGGGATGGGTGGAGGAGGACAAGGTGATGTGTGTATCGGGAGAAATTGGGAAAGAAATTTAACTCACAAAGTATGAGAGGGTCATTAGGCAGCCTTGATGCTCCCATGAAATTATTCATTGAAAGCGACCCGCGGCTATTGTAGCTAGAGAAAAAATCGAGACGAATCGATCCCCACCTGGACATGAGACCAGCGGCTGACTCCACTCCTCTTTGCCTCGTTGCCCTGGACCATGGCCTAACCCGGGTTTCCCCAGCGACCTTCCTTCCATCTTGCCCTCGCCGCTTCCTCTGTTCTCCCTTGCACCGCGCATCTCTGACGCCTCTCCCATGCCCTTGCCCTCACTGACGTGAGCTCGAACAGGATGACGGCCACCAATGGGTTGTGCGTGAGCTCTGCCGTTCGCGGCCCCGAGCTTTGCCCTTTTCTTCATGCGGGGCAGCCGGTGTAGCTCCTCCTCCCACGCCTCCACCGACATTATTTCTTCCTGAGCTCGACCTTGTTCACGGCTGCAGCAACCACGGACTCCTTCCGCTTCTTCCAGACGGCCAACACGTCTATGCGCGATTAGCTTGCATCTTCATGGCCTCCAACTACGCAGGTGAGTCCCGAACCGTCTCTCTTTCTCCCTGCTCCCTGCAGTTTCTGGAATCAGGAGCTCTAAACCGGGTTTCCCCTGCGACCTTCCTTCCATCTTGCCCTCGCCGCTTCCTCTCTTCTCCCTTGCACCGCCCATCTCTGGCGCCCCTCCCATGCCCTTGCCCTCACTGACCGAGCTCGAACAGGATGACGGCCACCAATGGGTTGTGCGTGAGCTCTGCCGTTCGCGGCCTCGAGCTTTGCCCTTTTCTTCATGCGGGGCAGCCGGTGTAGCTCCTCCTCCCACGCCTCCACCGACATTATATCTTCCTGAGCTCGACCTTGTTCACGGCTGCAGCCACCACGGACTCCTTCCGCTTCTTCCAGACAGCCAACACGTCTATGTGCGATTAGCTTGCATCTTCATGGCCTCCAACTACGCAGGTGAGTCCCAAACCGTCTCTCTTTCTCTCTCTCCCTGCTCCCTGCAGTTCCTGGAATCAGGAGCGGAAGAAGCGGCGAGCGGTTCCAGAGGTGAGCAGCGGGAGGTCTCGGCGGCGAGTTGGCGGCAGCTCCGGGTGGCTTCGAGTGACTGCTGCGCTGATTCTGGCTTTGTCGGCCGGCGGCAGGGTTGCGGCGTGTTTCGTGCAGCTTGGGTGTCGAGCAATAGAAGTTCATCTGACCTTCGTTCCTGCAACATGGTTCAAATCAATTAAAGGTAAAACTCACCTTCATAACATTTCTTTTGATTTGTACTAAAACTACTACTTTGTGGAAGCAGCAGAGCCTTCTATAGAGGAATTATTTATTTTCTTCTATGAGATTGGTCTAATGAAATTACTCCGCTGCAGACCTGAGATTCAGTTGTAGAAGCTGCAGACAACCATCGCTGGCGAGGCACAGAAGAAGTTTCCACGGTCAGGTCTACATTGAGGCAAGGCCATGTCAAGGACAACACTACTAGGTATGTGTTTTCATCATCCTCTGCTACATTTTGTTGTATCATATTTGAGGTTCAGTTTCATGCTGGTTGCAATTTCTTACAGATTGGTGTATTTTGTTGTAGGTAGTAAGATCATATAAGATACTAATGGGCTCCCTGTAATCCCAAAGTGCATTGGCCAACGGATAGATATTTTACAAGATCTTCTAGAGGCGCTTAATTTTCGCCATCAAAAACGACTGCCAATAAGGTGCAAATAGGATATTTTTGCTTACTGGATACATTATCTTCCAAGTTATTTCAGAGATATAATAATGCGGTTCCAAGCACTAAGAACCCAAAAAGGCTGCTTTAAACTTTAATATATATTCAGAGTTTGTCTACTTGCTTCAAAATTGGAATGAGACTTTTGCTTGCTGATAAAACCCTTCAATTCGTATAAGTTTCCCTTCATTACATGCTTATTTGTTCCTTCACAAAAGAATGTTTTACATTTCCAAAGGTTACTAAGTTAATAGGATGGTGGTAACCGTTGGTAAAATTATTGACTCGTTCCCTCTTTTCATCTTCTCAGTATTTCTGCTACTGTTGACCTTCCTTATTCACATGTTTCTTTAGTTTGTACCTTTGAACATGTGCAGGTTCCATCCAACCTGTATGGGAATGATCATTTAGCAGGCCAAAAACTTACATAATTTCCTGTGTTCGGATTGTGCAAAAGAAAACAACACAAAGAGACCTTCAAATTCATACCAGAGTTCACCAAGTTCTGATTCTAAGGCCAGTGATTTAAGTCCCTTTTCTTGACTGTACAGTTTATTAATATTCTGCTTGCGGATAGCTATATGCCTTTATCTTATCTTTTTAAATTTAGTTTCAAGAATTTCATTTCCAAAGCTGGTGGTTCATGCCTTTGTTTTTTCAATATTCCTTGGAAAATGTTTGGTGTTTGACTAAGCAAGTACTCATGTGTAGTTAAAATTTCCTGTCATGAGGTGGTGTTCATTACTAGGTTCAAAGTATGCTCAGATTATCTTCCAAATCATGATGATGGCTTTTTTTATCAGCCTGCCCTTAGGTACACTGGAGATGAAGTTCAATCACCAGTTCAAACTTCTATTGATTAAGCTCATTGTTAAGTTTAGACATATAATTATGTGTCTTCAATTCTTTTTATTTTCTATTTTTATATGAAATAAATCGGCTGTAGCATACTTGGTTTCCCATTTTTTTAATTATAGATTTAGGCTGCATTCAGTTTGTAGGATTTTTGCAGGAATCTAGAAGGAATACTGTTCACAGAGGTTTATTTTCCTTTGTGGTCGGAATGCAGGAATCACCTACAGTAATTTAAAGTTAACCGGCCCTTCTGATGCTGATTCCAGAGGAAATGAAACATCTGCCTGGAGCTCATTTTTTTGCAGAAGACCGCATACAGACCTACTCCCTCCGTCCCATAATATAAGAACGTTGAGGGAGTAGTTAAAATAAGCTGATGTGTAGATGCATGTAGGACTACATATTATTGAGATATTAGTTCTTCTTGCTGTGGTGGTTCCCTGCAGTTTGCCATCACAGCTACTTGCACAAGAGTTTCTACTCCTATGTGGTTTGCTTGATTTGTGTATGGCTGAGCATCTTTCCTAATTTAGCTCATTATAGTTTCACTGAAGGCTGACAGCCATCTTCGAGACCAACAGGACAAAAAAGAATGAAAATCATCATCCATTAAGGTGTTTTATTTAAATTCCACAATCGGCGTTCACACGCAGAACAGAGAGTTTGTACTTTTTCTTTTTGGTCCATGTGTTCGTAATGAAACAAAGGACTGGAATTGATAATTTCCTGGCTTAGCAGTCATTATCTTATTATTCAGGTTCCGTTTTCCCGATCTTCCGTTGCTACACATTTTCTGAAAGTTTTTTCTTGTGAAGTGTGTGTCAAAGTGGTTGTCACTGTATACTTATAGGCTATATTTTGAGCAACCTGGCAGGCAAAAATATTAGTGTACTGCACTGTCTCTCTGTATATGTTATCTGCCAGGATTTTGTGGCACGATGCATACATGCTATTTGACATGTGATTATCCTGTCCTTAGAAGCATGTGGTTTGTCCTGATTTTCTGTATGCTCTTTGTTCTCCACAGATTGTACTTAAACAAACTTGATTAACTCGAGAAAATAAGTTATCCTCGGAAATCTCCTGATTGATAGAGCAGTTCATGCTATTGTAGGATATCTGGTATATACTTCAATTGCACGTGTGATTATATTTATCAATGCTAGAAATATTTTTTATTCATCAAAGGGAGATTTCCGGATGCATACTAAATTGTTCGTCAGAGATTATACTTAGATAGGCTTGATTAAATTGAGCGAAATAAGTTACCATTGCAAATCTTCTGATCGACATGCTCTTCTGTAGTAGTTAGTGCAGTAGCAAGGTAGGAGTTGCTTATATGTGCGAAAATATTCAATCCATAATATATCATATCAATGGACAGAGATGCATCAATTCTTTTTCGTTATTGATTTTCATATCTGTCATGTGCAGAGTGCCCATCTATTAGTTATGTAGGTTGTGAGTGCAGTTGAAAATTATGCACTACTCTTGGTGGCTACGAGCCTTCATCTCTACAAAAAATATCCATTGAGGAGCCATCATGTCTACAGAAAACATGCAATGAGGTTGCTTGCTTCCTGTCAGGTTCCTAGGAGGTCCATCGGGAGAGTCAGGTTATCCATCACATGTTTGTTCAAATGTCTTGGGAGAACGAGATGTCAGATTATTTTACTTATAAATTGTTTGTTTCCTTGGAAGTTACTCATTTCTGTTACCGTTGTACAAGATCAACTGTATTTCCATTGCTGTCATTTTTTTTTGTGGCCTACTTCTGTAGGGGAATGAGATGTGGGTCAAACTACTCCGAAATGTTTTGTACCCTTTAAAGCATTTTTTTGCTACCTCCTTTAGGTTGTTGCACGTGATACAGCTGTGCGCTTTTTAGATGCATTTTTTGTGCTTCTAGAATGATAGAATTGATGACGTTTGGGCGCCATTTGGTGCAACAGTATATTTTCTTCCTTGCAAATACGGTGCGTTGCCTTCTACCTTCTGAATGTTTCCTCAAGGATTCTTTTATTTTATTTCTGAATAACCAATCTCAACGGCAGCCTGCTCATGTATTTCTCGCTGTACCAAAAACCGGTCTTTCAGTTCTACATTTGTTGGTAAAACTACATTGTCAATTCTATTTGTTAAAAACATACTAGAGGTAGTACTTAGGAAAATGCCTTTGAGACTGAGCTTTTGTCAGGTTATAGTACCTGCCGTTCCAAGTATGTTTTGCAAAAGAGAGCTAAGGGAATTTGGTTTCAGGTGCAGCATTTTCTGCTAACAGCCAGCCACAGCCTGCCTGGTTAATTCTTGCACTAATAAGCATCGGTCTTTAGGTTGTTCTCCATTGGTTCCTAAAAACAACATGATCACTTTACTACCTTGCTGCATTATAGCTTTGCTTTAATTGATCGATAATGGCTCTGTTATAATTGTTCGGCAAGTTGGATTTGGAATTTCTAATTGTCTGATGATCTCTGTTCCTTGTGAATTGGAGGATGGGCGAGGCTAAGGTACTGACGGCATTGGACTAGAACTGGCCTCTGAATTAGCGCACTCAGCCTCTGGATTATACCGTTACTTATTTCTGTGTGCTCATTTGCCACTTTTGTTGAATTTCCCTACTGTGTAATGTACTGAATGCTACTATCTGTTTGTGTAACAAACTGAATGTCATCTGTTTGAAGTTTCCTAAAACCTTTGCTAAAAATACAATGTATTTACCTCGATTCTGCTGTAAGTTTGTTCTGAGAAAAAAAATGCACCCAGACCAGCTTGGAATGTTGCTGGCTGGCTGCTTCCTACTTATCTATTGCTATGTATTTCTTGGCCAGCCGACTCAAACAAGACCAACTCTGTACCTTTTTTTTTTGCCACGAAAAGCAAATTGCCTGGCAGACCAGCCAACCAAAAACAATGTGCTTTGTCCTACCACGAAAGATTTGATTCATCGACAAGTGCAGGGATTTGGAATCCCAAATTGTCACACAACAGCATCGATGTCCTTGAATGCTCAGGCTTTTGTTGCTGCTGAACAATCTAACCGGACATGGATGACGAGGTGAAGCCGCATTACTGTTCTGGTGTAAGATGGCAGAGGACATGAAGTTGGCAATTCATCATGCAGTTTTGCCAGGACAAGTTGCTTGTGAAGCCCTCTTTTGCCATAAAATATCAGGACATAGATAAATTTGCCAGTAGCCCATGATCTTAGATAGTTTTTGATGTCCTAACGTCTATAGCAATTTCATCATTTGGCTTCTGAAAAAAAACACCCATACGTCTCCATCAGTCGACTGTTATGGAAAGCAACAGAGTGCAATCCTGAAGTAGTCGTAGCAGCAGCGCTGTCCCTCAGCAACGCCACCAAAAGGCGACAGCAAAGCCACCATAGGCTTTAAAATGCTGCAATGGAGGCATGTCGAGAGAGACAGGATGAAAACACCATTGAAAGAGCAGAATCACCACTGCCCTCGCTGATCAGTCGAAGTAGACAGCCAAGCACAAAGCACGGCATCGACACTCTGAGCCGTATCCAAGATCCAGTTTAACATACTGATCCTTTTGCTTACCTTTTTTTTTGCGGGTGATCCTTTTGCTTACCTTATTTGGCAAATGGACCGATCATTGCCAAAGATCAAAGGCACACAAGATAAATCCCAACTACACATAAGGAGAGAAATATGAAATGAAGAAAGTCTCATTTGTAATTTGCAATGCCGATTGATAAAAAGCCAGATAAAAATGATTGCAAACAAGAATACATGAATCCTAAGAAAACATAATCGTACTTTCACTTCTTACAGGGCCTTAGTTAATCTAATGACCCAGAGAAACTGAACTTTCGTTACTGCTCTCGCTACCTTATCCGACAAACAAACACATCAATCACTGCCAGGCCAACGAGCGCAAGATAAAATACTCCAGGTTCTATTTTATCCTTCCGGATGTCCATATTACAGACCAAAGGGCAAAAGCAGACCAAACTTAGTGGTCAATTATCAAGTTGCATAACAACCTCGCCACCATGTTATCATCAACAAATCAGCCTGACCTCTTGCATTCATCTCAGCGTATTCTAACCCTGGAGACTATGCGCTTGAGCTTGCAGTGCAACCTTGTTCCAGCGTCTCCTCGGCCTCATTCTCAACACCTGCCAAGTATCTCAAAATAAGGAGTATTCGAGTTGCAGACAATCAAAAGCTTGTGAGCAAAGAGGAACAAAACGACAGGCAACACTCGGTAAATTGCTTGCAAAAAAAAAAAAAACATGGCAAGAAGCACAGCACATAGGAAAACAACCTTTGGAACCCTTGTTACTCCTGTTCAAATTGGTTTATTGACCAGTCTCAAACACTGTCTTCTATGCGTTCACCAGTGTAATTAGCAGTCCAGGTTGAAATGCATAGCAGGAAAAAGGAATGTAGAAGTGAATCCTAAAATAACTTAATAATAGTTGTAGAGAAACGGTGGCTTCCTGTTGCGGGACTTCACAAGTTAGTAGTTACCAAATTTCTCACTCAAGAAAAAAAAATTCTCAGGGGCCTCACAAAGAGACTCAACAAACTGTGTGATCTGTCATCCTAGAAAAACTGATTGCCTGCATTTGGCATGTGCCTGAGACAGAGGAACATAATGTAAAAACAAACATAGGCGTCCAACTGATTTTGAATCAAACTGTTACTGAGCACAAGCTGACAAACTGTTCTTGCTATTTAAATGGCAAGTCCATGGAACAAAATAATATTCAAGCTCGCTGCCTCAAATTTTGCTCACAACATAGTGCAAAACACGTCTTATATTAAGTTACATAGGGATTACCATATTATTTATGCAGATCTATGTCAAACCAACATCATGAGATAAATTTATAGGTGTAAAAATGACCAGAAAAAGGACCTCTTTGCCTCCTTATATCCATGAAATGAGAAAAGAAGATAATGCATATTTGACTTGAACAATCCAACGTTAAACTTGATTTAAACTTGTATTCGTCATCTATTAGTTTGACCACAAAAACATTTCTCCAAATAAATTGTTGATATCTAGTGCTTTTTACAAGCCCATAAGGCCTCCAGCCTACTTAGTATGCATGATATTTTTTATACTTATCCTTAAATGGCAATTAGAACAGGAAAACAAATATATCACAGTTATGCTCCTAAGCTTGATTAGCATTGCCACAGGCACAAAAAAGTTAACAACTACCAAATAGTGTAAACAAGAATAACCAATCACATTAATGAACTACGAGGCACCCGAAAAGCTGTGTGATACCTATGAAGGCAAGGACATAACTTGGACACAACAGAAAGCTTACCACATGATATTGTCGGTGACGACAACAATGACGGTGGGAAGTTTCTATATACATACTGCGAACCGAAACCAGTGAACACCTTCTCAAGTTGGAATGTTTTGATATCCAACGTGAAAGTGTCCCTGTCTTCTCTTCCCCAATGTAATAGAACCAAGTACCTCCCTGTTGAACTCGTGAAAATGTAGCTAGAAGAATCCAGTGGGATTGTCTTCTTCAACTGCCACTGGTTGGAACTCCCACCATTGTTTCGCCTAATTAGATAACTGATGTTAGATGTGCCATTTAGAAGCACAAACATCCCAGTGATGCCTTCCCCTGCCTCCACAATGGCTATATTCATGTATTGTCTGCAAGGACATATGGGTTGTTGCAAAAAATCTCCGGCTTCGGGTGGGAGGTCAGAAAGTGAGAACTCCATCCTCTGGGTGTCAAGTGCTAGCAACTTTTTCATGCATTTTGTCACCCCATAGAAGCAGCCATTGGTGTGCCAAAGCCTGAAGAAGAAACCAAACTCTGCAGTCCATATACTAGCTCGCCATTGTCCGGTGGCGGAAGAGAAGACAAAAGCCCCCTGCTTATTTCCGCGCCTTACAATCGAGATCACTATGAAGGATGTCTCTTCTGTGGCCCCCTGGTCGTCACCAAGGAAGGCTTGCCGTCCTCTGCAGCGTGGATATTCCATCAAGATTCAGTAGAGATCGTTTGAATTGGAGAGACGCTAGCTAACTTTTGCAAGGGCAGGGCAACAAGCAACAGGTCCGGAAATATCTGAAAAAGTAATTCTTTTTGACAAAAAATAACTACTGGAAATAGTTTAACTGTTCATTTGATCGCTCAAAACAACAATCCAGTAGGCCCCAAGAAAAAACCCAAACTAATAATCATATATACTTGTAGTCTAAGGTCACAAAATTATAGTAATATCCTCCCTGGTTATTTCTTTCTGAGTTACAGTCTTTACAGAAGAACAGTTGAACTGACAAAAACTGTGAACATGAAGAGCTGAAAATGAAGTCCTGTCAGAAGATGATTAAGAGCGCTTTCCAAAAATGATTGTTGGCTCTCTGCTCCCGTGCGACTCTGTGGACAACTGCGGCGCCCTTCCTCCTTGCCGGCAAGGCGGCTCCGGCTCATATCCCCGTCGCTGTGGGCGGCGGAGGCGGGCTGGTGAAAGTTTTAACTGTCTAAAAAATGTGGGTGGACTGCCTCCAATTTATGTAGACAACAAGCTGGTTCACTTTCTAAGCACAAGATGGCAAGCTCTTCTTGATATATGAATGACATGTGTATTGAGCAAACAAATTTGGAATGGTTCCTTAAGAAACTAATCAGCATCATTCCAGTTTTCCTCGCATCATTATTATATACAAGAGATCAAACAGTGTGGCTCAGCACCTAAGCTGCAAAAATATTAGTTATGCAGATTTATGCCAAACCAACACATGATACTCCCTCCGTTCCTAAATGTAAGTCTTTTAGAGATTCCACTACAAACTACAGACGGATGTATATAGACATATTTTAGAGTGTAGATTCACTCATTTTGCTCCGTATGTAGTCCATAGTGGAATCTCTAAAAAGACTTATATTTAGGAACGGAGGGAGTATAAATTTGTAGCTGCAAGTCCCGCTGACCAGAATGACTATCTCCAAGGTGAAACAATCCAAAGGTGAAAATTCACCATAAAAACCATTTCTCAAAAATATTGCTACAATCCAGTTTTCTTTATGATTTCACGACCCCTCAGGAATGCTTATCGTAGTGTGTAAGATCCTTCCTTTCTTTTACTTGTTTGATTGAAAAGCTTAAAATGGCAATTAGAATGGACAAACAAACAAATCACAATTATGCTCCTGAGCTAACCTTGCCAAAAGAACAGAAAAATTAAGTACCAAGTCATTTAAAGAAGAGTCGTCAATCCCAATAATGAACTGTCAGGAATCAAACAAGTGTGCCATAAAAATGATATAACCTGGATATGATAGGAAGTTTACCGTTTCATACTGTCGGTGACAACAACAACGATGGTGGGAAGTTACTATATGCGTGGCCCAAGTGTTGACCACACACTCTCTCGAGCTGGAATGTTTGGACATCCAGCGTGAAAACGCCTGGATTAGGCAATGGGCTCTGCAGCTGATACAAGAACAAGTACCTCTCCGTTGAACCCATGATGTAGTATCCATAACCCAATGATACTGTTTTCTTCTCCTGCCACTGGCTCAAACTCCCACCATCATTTTGCCTAATGCTATAACTGAACTTGGATCCCACATGAGCATGCACGAACACCCCAGCCCTGCCTTCCCCGGCCTCCACCATGGCCATAGCGAAACCATCAGGTGGGGATTCAGCAACGGAGAACTCCATCCTCCAGGTGTCGAGCACCAGCATTTTAGCTTCTGCCATGTAACCCGCCATCCAGTAAAAGCAGCCATACGCATATTGGCGTGTGTTGAGAGGTGTAGCCATCTCCAAACTTGGCAAGCCAGCAAATAAATCACTCCAACTCGGGGATGGAACAGCTCCCCATTGTCCAGTGCGAGAGGAGAAGACAAAGGTGAACAGTCTGAATTTGCACTGCGCCATCCAGATAACTCTGAATGACGTCTCTTCCGCAGTTGCTGCCTCCTCGTCGCCGGCTGGGACGAGGAAGGATTCACGCCATTTTATCGCGGATGGGCCCTCCAATGAAGCGGCTAGGTCGTCGGGGAACAGGGGAAGCAGGAGGTACCGCCGGTACAAGGGGTCACACACCACCATTTCGGGGTGCTGCCGGCCGGGCCTCTTAAGGAGGACGCGGCCGTCGCGGACGTCCAGGACCTCCCAGTCACGGGCGGGGCCGGGTAGGAAGGAAAAGGAGAAGTCGGCGGCGAGGGCGACGGCGTTGGCTGCGGACGCGGATGGATAAGGCGGGGTTACGGGGTGGAAGACTCGGTCATCGAGGAAGCCGAGGAGGGGCGGGGGGTGGAGCTTGCGGAAGCGCCGGAGGAAGGAGCGGCTGGCGACGAGACGGTAGAACGAGGCGCAGGCGGCGGAGGCGCGGACCAGATCTGTTGGGGGCAGCAGGAGGAAGATCTCCGCCACGAGCTCGTCGGGGATCGGCAGCGTTGCCGTCTCCTGCAGGCCGCGTCGCGGCGGAAGCACACGAGCACGGGGCTCGCGCCGGTGCTCAAGGACGGCCGGATCCATGGGAGGGGCAGCGCTGGCCTGGCCGTGGCCCGCCGCGCCGCCGCCCATCCTGCCGCCGGGGGACGAGGAGAACCCTAGCTTACCACGGGAGTGAAGAGTGGGGTGTGGGGATTTGGGGAAACAGAACGAGCGAGGTGTCTGATCTGAAGAATTGGTTTCAGAGTATATGCATTTTACTGTGGTTCGGCTATTTTTTTAACAGTTCGGGATCAGAGAATACGTGTACAAATATGAATATCTCAGCTAAAAAAGATGAATACTACTATAAAAAAAAGCTAGTAAAAATTATGAATCGTCTATCTTTTTACGGCAAAAATAACCCGTCTAGCTAAGCTCAAGAAAAAAATTGTTCACACTAAGCTCAAGAAAAACTCATGGACAGCGGGACAAGACCGGACAGGGTTTTGGGGCAGGCTTTGCAATGCCCGACCTCGGAAATGCCCAGCCTGATCCCAACCCAATCGAGCAATATGAAGAGTGACTATTTCCGTATTTAAAAAGAATAAGTAAATCATTTTCCGAATAATATGACAAATTGTACTTGGGTTTAAAATCAAAAAAGAATTTGAGAAGCGCACCTACTGCTCAAATTTGAGTAGCCAAAACCCAATCTCAGTAAAAGATTTTCTCGAGCGACTCTTCCTTCTCACCCATGCCCACGCGAACCGTGTCGTCGTCCTTCTCTTTGGTGGCACCCAAAGCTCCCCGCTGTGAGGAATGGAGGCCCATGTCCCTCCCCCACCTCTCCACCAACCTGTTACACGTGTCCCCATACCACAGTCCCATCTCCACATGTCTTGCTAACACATGCCCTCGCACCCCGCTTTGATGAGGCACGCCACCCCCACTCACAGCTCCACCACGCCACGGCAACAGCTGCTCACTCGCCTCGTCGGCATTGTATGCATGCGCCCTACCTCGGCGATACGCCCCCCACCCCCCGTGTCCCATGTGATCGCGCGCCCACCCTCCTCCATGTCACCAGCATCTTCCCGCTCGTTGTGCCACTGCTCACCAACATCTCCCCACACCCGCCTCTCGGCGTCTACCTCAAGACCGTGCGTGTGTGGGCATGTGTGTGGTGATCATGAGTTTGGTGCGCGTATGATGTTGGCACCGCAATATGTTGTAACTTGCTACCACTCTTCGCCGTGAAATGCTACTGTGTATTGCATTGCGAGTGTTTGACGAAATGCCTAAACCAAATGTAGGCTATACGCTTTAGAGAGTTAAGTTAGAGCATTTCTAGCCGAACCCCTAAAATTTTGCCCCTCAAACGCTCCTTCAAGACTTAACTTCTCAATTTTAAGAAGAAAAAAGCGGTTCCTAGCGAAACTCCTAAAACTTAGCTCTACAATTTTTAACACAAATTCATTTATTTAGGCCATCGAGTTAAAGCTTCACTACTTAAACTACTTCATAAAATGGTATTTTGAGCACATATTTACCAGTTCATCACCAGGAGAACTGATCAAAACAAAATGACAAGAACAATTACACACTTCAACAGAAACACACCTTTCTTGACTGCTACAACAAGTGCAATCAACACTTTCTCCATCTCCCTATGTTCATTCCTAACACCTTTTTCGTTCTATGTTGACTTATCTAGCCTGTCCGCTTGTTTTTTCTCTGCCTCCTCAAGAAGAAACTTGCACATTGCATCCTCTGTAATATCATCTCTGGAGCTAGTGCATCAATATTCAATAGACCTCTCTGAACTAATAGATCATTGTATTCTTCTTCTCAATACCAAAATATTGTAACCTTTCCGCATAATATTAAGCCAATATTCCGCTCTAATGAGTGGATTTTTGCATCACTTTCTAGATTCTATTCTAGAACGGAAATCCCTCATATAATATCCATTTAGAAATTTTTTATTTCCACAATGCATAGTTTTCTATTTTTACCCGTTTTACCAAGTTCATTGCACAACTTTTAGTTTCTACTAGTTTCCCTTTGTTTTGTTGCCTTTGTACATGTCTTGGTATTTCCATGTACATGGCACATAGAAAAGGAACAAGTGGAGCCAAATCAAAGGAGTTTGAGTCGTCAGATTAATGCCCTTTGGAGAGTTAGAGATTTTGACATTTTCCGAAGTGTCTGATGTGAACATCTAGTGCCATGGGTGTATTGGGCCTCCCAACATGAATCCAACAAGCCCAAGAATGCTCAAATCAGATACCTATGAAGAAATGGCGACCAAAATATGAAATTGCACACACGAACTTCAAAAGGAAAGACAACACCTGGTACGACTATTATAGGTCATAATAGTGCTCATACCAGCCTCATGGTTGTGAAATCAGCCATAACTTACATGATTCTTCACCAATCTCGTCTTGTCTTGTTCCTATGTGATCCTTGGCGACCAAGGGAGGTATTGGGAGAGGATTTGGCTCTCCTAGAGCCCTTGGATGAAGGGTTAGGTGGAGGATCAAGACTCGTGGAGTCCACCTATATATTCACCTGCAACCCTGGCCGCCGACATTCATCATCAACAAGTCCTATATGCCCTGCCACGTGTCGTCACACCTCCACTGCAGCAGCAAGACCATCTCCACTATAAAGGAAGGGCCAAGAAATGGAAGAAGGAAGAGGGAGACTCCACAAACGCGCGGAGCCGACGACAATGTTCTCCTCCTTCCCCAACTTCATGTTGACTTGTAACTTGTCTCTCCCATCTATATTCTCCATATACATGTTTGAGTAATTGCACTATTTCTCGGGGATTATGGATGAACTCTAGTACTCCCTCCGGTCCTTTTTAGTTCGTATATAGGATTTGTCTGAAGTCAAACCTCGTAAACTTTGACCAAGTTTAAAGATAAAAATACCAACATTCAGAATGTGAAATCAACAACATTAGATGTGTCGTGACTTTAGTTTTCATATTGTATAAATTTAGAATTGTAGATGTTAATATTTTTTCATATAAATATGGTCAAACTTTACGAAGTTTGACTTCAGACAATTCTTATATGCAGAGTAAAAAGGACCAGAGAGAGTATGAATTAGAATTGAATGCCGCTACAATACAAAGTTCTCTTGTTGCATGTTTATGTTAATATTCTTTGTGATTTTGGATGAAGTGCACCATTCAACATTTGCGTATTTGGATATGAAGGATATTACTATTGTTGCAATGGTAGGATGCGGAGGTAAAGAGGTCACAGTAATATCCTCCCCTTACTTCCCGGAGCAATTGATAGGGGAATAATGGAGAACCGACCATTGGCTGCGTCCACGGGGTGACCCTTAATCATCATTGCCATAAACTACTGTGGCAGGAATGATTGTGGAGCATGTGATACGTAGCTACTCATGTAGCACGTATATTGTACCAGGCTCCGCCCACTAGTGCGCGTCGGTGCTAAACAAACGGTTTTTAACCCCTTTCCACAACGACATTTGGAACCGTCGCCAAGTGAGTGTGGACGATAGGGGGTCCTTCCGACACGTCTCAGAAATAGTCGGGGATAGGGCCCCTACAGTACTCCTACTCGTTTCTACTCGCATTGCCATCGCAGTCGGTATTCTGTGGTGCTACGTTTACGATGCGCGGACCATCACAAACAGTTCACTATTATAGAACATGTATGATGCGCGGCCCATCACAAACGGTTCACTGTTAAGAAGATTAGCTAATCGTCGTACGAGTGTCGGACAGGATTACGAAACGTCGGACCGTCGTAACATCGTCGTACACGACAACTATCGCACACGCTATTCTGTGGTGCAACGTTTACGATGCATACTTTATCAGAAACAGTTCATAGTTGTGAATCGTGTACGATAAGGCAACTAACACAAACGTTTAGTTTGCCCGCACCGTTTGTGATATTGTCTGACATCGCACACACTTTGCAAACGGCAACTGTGTGCATGCTTGCACACGTTTCCTCTCTGTGAACCATCTCGGATTATGGTGCATATCGCAAACATTTGTGTTTTACCAACCGTGTGTGTCGTAACAACCTGGAGAGCGTAATTTCATCGTAATTTAATTGCTGCTTTTTCAAACTGTACCGGATTTGGATTTGAATTTGAATTTGAATGTATGCTACAGCTTTATTCATATCCATCAGGTTCAAATAATCAATGCATTATTCGATTCATAGGTACATATGTTCAAGAATTACACAAGAACCAAATAAAGAATGATGAACCACAGTTGTATACTTGTAATATTAAAGACGGTAAAGAAAGAGGCGAAATATATTCTGGTTCTTTGTTCTTAGAGCAAGGGTGCTGAAGGAAATGAGGTTTGCCCTACATTTATTTCGCAAAAATGAATGGTTTGTTGATTAGCGCCGGCGCCTGCGGCAGAATGGAGTAGGCTCCAAAAGTGCTGAATTTCATTTTGGAACTTCAGATGACAGAGTAATCGGAAGTCATCGTGTCAACCCCATACATGACTTCTCAGTGGCTGACCCCTTTGCAAAAATTGTGAGGTTTTGAAACCAGACTTGGAAGCGGTGATATTAGTTTGAACCTCTCTGATATCCATATTCAGCGGATCAGCGCGAGCGTTTGCAGCTGATGAGCTGAATTTCATTTCTAATATCAGTTTGAACCTTGTAATCTTCGAATTTGAGCCATATAACTCTGGAATTTCAACCTTGTAACATTTCGAGCTTTTGTGGTACAATCGTTGAAATGGCATCGTACGGGACTTGTATATTGCTAGGACTATTTTGACCTTAATATGAAATGGTCTTAGATTTTATTAACCATTCTCGAATCTGTTTACCTTGTCGATCTCACAACACACGATATGTATAGCTAACTCGATTGCGATCTTCGACATTATTGCACACAGTTAGTTTTCTTCCACCGTGTGTACTGTAGAGCGCAGAATTAATTATCGCACTCGAGTGTCCATCATCACCCTTCTGTGTAACTTTGACCTCATCACCCACGGGTAAACTTATGACCGAAGTCATTCCACACACTTCGTTTTTACAAAGCTTTTTGCCAATAAACGTCCATGATTTGTCCCTCTTCTAGCCGACGCGTGGCCAAACTAGCCGGGCGGGAAGCTTGCGCGGTAGCGCGGGAACAGGCTCACCGACGATACATTTGGCGCCTCTTCGAGCCCACGCGTGCGGTGTGGTGTTGTCAAGCATGCACTGGAATCCTCCGCTATGAACGCCGTGATAAGACGTGACGATTATAGGCCGGTCGGCCCCCATTTATTACAGCGGCCATTTAACCCTTGTGTCTCTTCAACCTTTTGATCGCGCCCCACCATTGCAAGAAGCACACCCACCACGAGAAATTCTCAGAGGGTATCCTGTGCAGCTCCAATGGCACTGCGAGCGGCTGCCGACGACGAGCAACAGTTCACCATGCGTGCCGTGGTGGACACCCATAGAAGGTTCTTGGACCTCCAGGTGGTGTACACCAACGACCCGGTCTGGGTGGAGCACTCCATCCACATCATGGAGCTATTGCTTGCCAAGGAGAAGTACAAGGTGGTCGGGTTCGACCTCAAGTACACCCGCGCTCGTGCCGGGTCTCGTCCCAAGGTCGCTGTCGCCCAGATGTGCGTGCGCCACCACGTCCTCGTCTACCACTACTACCTGGCCACAAGGCCTTGCGAGCGTTTCGCCAGGTTTGTCAATAGCCCCCACTACATGTTCACTACGGTGGACATCACCAACGATGTAAAGGCACTCGAGAATTCGGGCATCGCCTGCCAGAATCATCGACATCCAGGGCCAATACAAGATCTGGGGCAACAAGGAGCATGAGAAGGACTCACTGGTTCACCTCACCGAGGCCATCATCGACCCTTACTACAGAGACATGAAGGATTCGTGTAACAAGGACAAGCGTGCCTGGCACTCGGCCTGGATGGAGAAACTCAACAAAGCTCACGTCGTGTACGCGGCCAAGGAGGCGTACACGAGCTACGACATGTACAGGCGGATCGTTGACATGAGGAAGTGCCTCCTTCCCCAAAACGGCCAGGGATCCAGCCGGAAGTAGAGCAATGGCAAGCGTCGTCGCAACAATAAATGGATGATTAGATCCTCGTTTCTCCTACTTTAGGATGCATGTAATTGCTTACTTTGGTGTGTGGAAATGTTATGTGTGTAGTCACTTGTGTAATTGTATGCTTAATTTGGTTATGCAATGTTGTCTTTTTAATTATATATGTTGATGCTCTGTAAACAGAGCGTAGATGTTGTGCGGACAAAGAAAATCTCATCGCACACGGACTAAACAATGGAACCCGTCGGTGATGTTTTCATCAATCACTCACAATTGTATACCAGCAATTGTTTGCTCACAACACACACGGCTTGTTAGCAGTAATCGTCTGTGTTGTTATCGGTCTTCGCACACGTTTCCGACTACAAACCTGTTTGCCTCGTATCACACACATCTTGTTCATTTGAACCGTTTCTGTTCTCATGTCTCAACGCAAACAGTTCATCCGAGTGAACTGCATGACGTATATTGCACACACCTTTGATCTGGCTGACAGTTTTTTTTGTGTTGGCTAATCATAAACAGTTCATCCGAGTGAACCGTATGCTGTACATCGCACACACCTTCATCTGGCTGCCCGTTTCTTTTGTTCTTCCTCATCGCAAACAGTTAATTGAGCTGAACCATATGCCCTGCATCGCACACGCAACTAAAATCTGAACCGTGTTTGATGCATCCTCCATCGCAAACGTTTTGCACATTTTTGATGGTTTTTTTACACCACCGTTTGCGATTATGGCATCGCACATAGTTTCATCGAAGGATCTCTGATCGTAATATCGCATTAGTAGCATCCTGCAGTAGTGGCCAACTGATGAAATTAATGCGAAATGAATTAGTTATCAGAACCTAGAACCATGCTTTTGCATATGTTACATAGACATAGTAATAGCGATGATTCCGAACCACTCAAGAACAAACATATTATTCAATCACCGCCCATTTATTTTAGTCACTTTTTTTAAAGTATTTTTACATTTTTGTTCATAGTTTATATAAACGGGCCTTATTATGGCTCCGTAGCAACCGATAGAATATATTATTTCCTCTGGGTACGAGTGTAGCTATGTTCCGCTCCCGGTGTGAATCAACACCCTATTGGGATAATTTATCAAAAGTGCTACGACTAGCTGCTGCAGGACATCAAGTTTACATTGCTTGAAAATGAAGAACACCCGCACAGTATTGCACATACTTTGTCCTTTTCACACTTGTAGGAGACCCATTCTGGATGTTTCTCCGTCGTGGGGACCCGTCGCAACACCAATATCGACAGTCGTCACATTTTATGAGCGATAGAGGCGAGCCGACGAGTTGTAGTGCGAAGGCTGAGCCCAGCCGAGTGGTTGATGAGGATTTGCATATACTTGGTTAAGGAAGGTAGTGCAGCACATCTGCAGATCTATACCTAATAATAAATGACGGATACTTTCATAGTTCTTCATAAGTCATTTATCCATATCCGTTGATTTTGTATTAATCATAAAGATTGACGATTGAGATTTAAAATTATATCTAGACCACGTTAAAAAAACATCATGTACAGAACGTGTTCCTGTGTGCGCGTGCATTAGAATTAGAAAAACAGTGGAAAAAAGGGCGATGATCACTCTAGGATTCGAACCGTGGTTTGCTGTGATGATGCAAACGCAACAGACCAATCAAGCTACGTTCATGACTAAGCTAAACTGGGTGTCAAGCTCTTTAAGAATAGAAGACCAGACGTACTCGGGCCGAGGCAGCGGACACGGTCGTGCTGGGCCAGGACGGCGGCTGCGGCCCACGGGACGCACAAGGAGAGCAAGCTGGAAGCCGTTTTTCATATTTGTTTACTTATTAAATAGACCCACCTTGCTATTTTACATTATTTTTTACCAGTTAATATACGCTCTTAGATTGTCAGGCGTCAAGGAGCTGCTTCGGAAATTAAGCAAAGAATAAGGCCTGAATAAGATTTGTCCTCCACGGAAAATAAAGAAGGAGAAAGGAAGAAAGTACACTGAAATTATGTGGGCACCCAGTAATTAACAGGCCAGACGTGCTGCCATCATAGATGTGGCCGGTAAAAAAGGAAATAGACATTCTTTGCATGAGAAATGAAGAAGGAAGGAGAAAGGAAAGAGAGAGGAAGAAAATAGACGGTGATTATGTGGGCGCCCAGTAATTAACAGTCCGGCAAATGGGGATTCGTCACATGCATGATATAAGAAAAGAAAGAACAAGAAAGAGGAAGGAAATAAATGGTAATTACAGATTTGTCCACCACAGGAGGTGTGGGAATCAATTGGCAGACGTACTGCCCTCATATCTTATGAATACAAATGATGTGCCCTTTTTTAATACTCGGTAAATTCATGTCATTTTTTAATTGCATGACATGTTTTTCTTGCACTTATAATCCTTACTAAATTTCCCCCAATTTTATAACACATTGAATGAATCCTCACTAAATTTATGTCAATTGTTTCTACTGTTGTAACCCACGGGCAAATATACTATTTTTTATATAAATGGAGGTACAATATTATTGGTCCTCCCATTTCTTATGTCCATGGCGTTTCTTCATATTGAGCTAGGCTATTCTACCGATCGTCTGTCTTGAGCCACTTGGCCTCTGCCCCGTTCATCCGCATGACATTCCATCAATAAAAAAAGTGCGCTCCCAACCTGTCCGTGTGTCCCGGCCCAACAAATCAAATCCACCATCCCGTTTAGGAGATGAGGCAAAAATAGTGGACCGTGTCGGGAATCAAACTCACAACCTCCACTTTTTTGGTGTTGATCGTGCTACCCCGCAAAAAAAGTGTTCATTGTTTTAAACTAAAGTTGAATTTGGTGCTTGTTTGTGTACTTCACCGACTGGTACTAAACTGTACTAAACTAATACGATATAAAATCTAGATAACACGGACACAAGGCGCAATCATTAGATTGTGCAGATGTGGCCGAGATCTCAAACGCGACCGTTCGCTGGTTTGTCCATGCAGGCGATGCAATTCTTTATTGGTTCCAAGCTTACGTGAAAACGTTTGCCCTATAGTGGACATCGTGACCGACAATGATGACAAGAAAAGTGGTGGTAACAGGGATGGGGGTGCTAGGGGTGATAATTTGTTTCTCCTGTTGCAACACACGGGCACTTTTGCTAGTACTGTAAAATGGATAAGAGTGTCGGCTTCAACAACCACTTGGGAAGATTATCAGGTGCTCAAGACGCGTCAATCGTCATCTAGATGCACCAGCTTAGGGACCAGCTGGTTCTATAGGGGAGGGTGTTGGGCGTCACCTGACCAAGAAGGCGTAATCGGATGACCAACAAGGCAGCAAGTTTGAATCCTATTTGGCGCTTAAGGCGCTGAACTTTATTATTAGTACGTGGCGCCTAGGTGCACGTTACAATGGGCTCGCCCATTTAAGCATACTCGAGCCTGACGTGTGTCCCGGTTTAGAAAGCTTCCATCACAGGTTTTGAGAATCTTCCAGCCCTGTTTATTCAGCTAGTTCTTCTTTATATTCTTCCCCTTTTTCTTGGACCAATGTATGTTTGCTTTTTTCCGTTTTTTTATCTTTTCGTTTTTTCCAATCTCTTTCCTACTTTATTTATATTTATTTTTCCTTTTCCATTTTTCCAAATTAATGAACTGTTTTTTTCAAATCTGTGATTTTTTTTTCATTTTTCTGTGATTTGTTTTGCTATTTATGAACTTTTTCAAATTTGATGAACCTTTTTTAAAGTTTGAGAACATTTTTTCATTTTGTGAACCTTTTCAAATTTAGAACTTTTCAAGTCTTGACCATTTTCAAATTCATGATTTTTTTTCAAATTTTATGTACTTTTTCCAATTTTGACAATGGTTTTTTTAAACTCATGATTTTGGCCCCAAATTTCATGACTTTTTCTCCCCCAAATCCACGAACATTTTTTGAAGTTGTGCACTTTTTTCAAACTCAAAAACATTTTTTCAATTTTCAATTTTTTTTTGAACTTTTTCAAAGAGTCAACTTGTCAATAGTCAACCAGACTATCGGTCAAGAGCTGGGGTAGTTGGCCTAGTTCATAGTTTGTGCATGTGAGCATCAGTTGGGGTTGTTGGCGCCACAAGCGCCGTATGGACTGAGCTTTAGTGACTTAACTGCGCCTGCCTTTAGGTGCATGACATGTGGGCCAGACACCTGTTGGGCCCACCTGTCATAAACTCAAAGGCAGGTGTAGTAAGTCACTATAGCTGCGTCCGTGCCGTATAGGAGGTCTTGGCGGCAAGTGGCGCGTAATTCAAATAGAGGCGCTGGGCTGAATGGCGTTGCGTGATGGCCATTTGGGCCACATGTGGTGTAAGTGGACCTTGCGGATATATAAGCAGCAGTCAAGTGCTGTAAGTGGGTATACTCCCCCTAAAAAAATGTAAGTGGATATATCCATGAAAATGAAACTAGTCTGAACCTCCCATTCTCTTTTATCCTCTCTGTCTCCATCTTCTAGCCAGATAATTGCCGGAGTTGAGATCCCCAGCTCGCCGACCAACCTTACCACGGCGAGGACGTGACATAATCCACCTCAACCTGCATTGTCCTGTACAACCTGTGGACAACTAATGTAAAGCACTTGTACCAGGACATGAAGCTGGCAATATATCCTGCAGTTTTTACCAGGGCAAGTCAATTGTATTACTGCTTGCACGTATTGTGCATACCAAAATTCTTTTTATGTGTATAAGCTCCTGAAGCTCTCTTTCGCCATGAAATAAATTTGCTAGTTTGCTAGTAGGCCCATGATCTTCGTTAACATACTGATCCTTTACTTACCTCATTTGGCAAATGCACCGACCATTGTCAGATGAAAGGCACAAAGATAAACTCCGTCTATATATACCAAAAAAACTGAAATGAAGAAGTAATATTTGTAATTTGCAAAGAGGATTGAAATATATAGCCAGACAAAGGTTCTAAACATGAAGACGTCAGTCCTAAGAAAAATTAAGTCATGGTAGACTTTTATCGTCTCATCTGTAGGCTGACTTTTTTTCCCTCTCTTCAGTGACATAAAAAAATCTGGAATGTCGGTAAACCATAGAGTAGATCAGTGTTGCAAGTCGGAGTTTAATAGATCCCGGCTTGTTCTCCATTCCGAATACCTGACAAGCTTCATTCCACAAAGCTGAATTGTAGACTTCTTACAGGGTCCTAGTTAACCTAATAACTCGAAGATATTATACACCGTTAATGCTCTCTAACTTATCTGACAAACAAACGCAACAATCATTGCTGGGTTAAGGAACACAAGATAGAACACACTCCAGGTTTCCCCCTTCAGGATGACCATACTACAGAGACCAAAACAGAGACAACTTAGTGGTAAACCGTTGATTTGCTTGGCAACCTCAGCAACGTCTGTAACCCTCATCAACACATCAGCCAGGCCTCCAGCATTTGCATGATTGCATCAACACTATTCTGACCAAGCCGAATATGCGCTTCAGCATGCAGCGCAGCCTTTGCTTGTTCCAGCATCTACTCATCCTCGTTCTCAACACCTGCCCAATATTTCAAAATCAGGAGTATTCGACATTTGAAAGCTTGTGAGCAAAGAGGAACAAGACGACAGGTAACACTCAGGTAAATTGCTTGCAGAAAAAACATGGGAAGAAGCAGAACACAGAGGAAATCAACCTTCGGAACTCTTCTTACCCATGGTTCAATTGTTTTATCGATGTTGAAGTCTCAAACACTTGCTTTTATGTGCCAACCAGTGTAGTTAGCTGTCAAACTTAAAATACATGGCAGGAAAAAGGAATGTCGAAGTGAATCCTAAAAGAAGAAACGGTGAATCCTGTTGCAAGACTCAACAAACTATGTGTGTCCTCTGTTATCCTACGAAAATTGATTGCTTGCATTTGGCATGTGCCTTGATTCAAGGGCTGAGATTGAGGCACGTGCTTTCTAAACAATCATTGGTGCCCAATTGATTTAAGAATTAAGATCAAACCTGTATCTGAGCACAAGCTGACATGCCATCATTGCTACTTTGAATGGCAAGTCCACAGAGGAAAAACCTATTCAAACACCTCAGTTTTGGTCATGTCATATAGTACATGAGATGCAGTAGCAGCGACTGAGGCTCTTATTTGCAACCATACTACTCCTTCTGTTTCGAAATAAGGGTAACTAAAACCACTACCCTTATTTTCGAACGGAGGGAGTAGTTATACAGATTTATGTCAAAACATCATGAGAAAACTTTATACGTGTAAAGGCTTAAAAAAAGTGCCTCTCTGCATCCTTATATCTATCCATATAAAAGCAGACAAGATAAGGCATACTTGACTGGAATAAATCTTTCCTAGGTGAAACAATCCAAAGGTGAACTGGAACGTAGGCTTGTATTAGTTCTCCATTATCTCGAATTCTTGATCGTACAAACCATTTGTCCAAGATAACTGCCACCATTTAGTGTGTTTTACAATTCCATGAGGCCACCAGAATGCTACTTACAGTGTGAGGTCTTTTCATTTAATTATCTAGTAACATTAAAATGGCAAATAGATTAAACAAACAGATCGCAGATATGCTCCTGAGTTTGATTAGCGTACCCACAAGCACAGAATAAGTAACACACTTAAATCGTGTAACAAAGAATTGACGATCACAATAATAAACTATCAAGCATCAGACAAGCTGTGTGATTAAAAAGAGATAACAAGGATGTGGCAGAAAGTTTACCACTTGATATTGTTGGTAATGAAAACAATGATGGTGGGAAGTTGATATATGCATACAACTTAAGGAAATCACACTGATATGTAACATGGCACACCTTCTCAAGTTGGAATGTTTGGATATCCAGCGTGTAACAACCTGGTCCAGACGATGACCTTTCGTTCAGATACAGGAGCAAGTACCTCTTCATTGAACCTATCAACAAGCACCAAGAACCTAGTGAAATTGTCTTCTCGCACTGCCACTGGCTGAAACTCCCACCATTGTTTCGCCTACTGCTATAATAACTGAGGTCATAATCATATCTACGACCCCGTGCAAGCACAATCATCCCAGACCTGCCTTCCCCTGCCTCCACCATGGTTATATCTTGAGCACATCTTGCTTCTGGTGGGGGTTTAACAATGCAGAACTCCATCCTTCGGGTGTCAAGCACCAACATTTTTATTTCTTCATTCAGTCTTTTCATCCAGTAAATGCATCCATACGCATAATGGCGCGAGTCCAAAACTTGCTCCGGCGTTAACAAGTCAGGAAATAAATCACTCAAACTCTGTGGTGGAACAGCCCGCCATTGCCCGGTGCTGGAAGAGAAGACAAAGGTGAATAACTTAGACTTGCACTGCGCCATGAAGATCACTCTGAATGACATCCCTTTTGTAGCTGCTGTCTCCTCGTCCTGGTCACTGGGAGGGACAAGGAAGTTATCGCACCATCGCCCCATTGCTAATGGGCGCGGATCCTCCACTGAAGCTCTTAGCTTGTCCGGAATTGTGGGGAGCAGGAGGTATCGCCGGTGCAAGGGGTCGCAGACCACCATGTCCTTGAAGACGGTGTGTTCTCGGAGGAGGTTACTGTCGAGAAGGATGCGGCCGTCGCGGACGTCCCGGACCATCCAGCAGCTAGCGGGGACGGGAAGGAAGGAGAAGTCGAAGGCGCTGGCGTCTAGCGCTGAGCGGTGCGGCGCTACAACGGGACGGAAGACCATGCATCTGTCGAGGAAGCCGAGGAGAGGCGGGTCGTGGAGCTTGCGGAAGCGCCGGCCGAAAGAGCGGTTGGCAATGACGCGTCGGAAGGAGACGCAGGTGGCGGAGGCACGGACGAGATCGGCTGGGGTAGGCAGCCGGATGAAAATATCCTCCAGGAGTTCGTCCGGGATCGGCAGCGAGGGCGAGGCCACCTCCTGACTATGACGGGACTCAAGGATTGGCTGATCAGGGCGAGGACCCGTGCTTAAATCTGGACGTCGAACTCGAGCTTTCAGGCTCGGCCCGGGGTCGCCCAGGCTCGGCCCGAGTTTGATTCGGCCCGAGAAACAAAAAGGCCAAGCCGAGCTGCGTTATTGGGCTTGTTTCGGCCTCGGGCCGAGCCCAGCTCGGCTCGAGCCAGCCCGTGAGCTCGTCCAACTCTACAGCCCAAAGTGGCCCAGTCACTTGACCTAGCGCTCTACCTCACCCCGAGCAGCACTCATCCTCTTTCCCCCCAGCGCTAGGTTAGCCAGCCTCCGCCGGCCGCCGCCATCGCAGTTCCTTCTGTCGCCGATGACACACACGCCGCTTGTCCAGATCGCCCAAGGAGCCATGGAGAAGAAGAAAGAGAGGTCATTGACCTCCATTCTTGGGAAGGAGCCAGCGATTGGAAAAAAGAAGAATGGCAGAAGCAAGACCTCCAGCTCCATGGACGCCGGCATCGAGCCGTCCGTTCGCTCCAAGGCCAATCCAAGCATCGTCCTTGTTGACCCGCTTGTGAGGGCAAAGCAGCAGGCGCGAGCACTGCCACCCCCGCCTCCGCCTCGGCGTCTGCCTGACAACAAAGGTATCGGCGCGCGGGCGGCAGCTGTTGTTGCATCCGGCTGGACCGGCTCCGCGAACACCTCCGTCACGCCTACTTCTCCGGCTGAAGCTGAGTCCTGGGTAAGCACAAAGCAGTGGCCTGCTCTTCTTTCCTCTGGATATAAATAAAGCTTGTGAGCTTGTTGTGTGATGCATAGGGATAAGCCAGAGAACAACAAAAGAAGTAGTAAATTTCCTATTGTTTCCACTTGATTTATGCCGATCTGCTATTGTCCATTATAATCAGTTGTGCTTAAGTAATTGATTGTTTCCTGAAGATTTGCATATGACTAAGTCTAACCCAATATTTTGTAGGAGGAATCAAGTTATTATTTGGCTGTTCGTTGGGCGCGTTTGAATGTATATGTTGTACAACATTGGGTGCATTTGAGTGTATATACTGTCTAAAAAGTGAGTATTTATGCCCATGTAATGCCCCTGTTTATTGAGGGCTCAATTGTTTTGTTGTAGAAACTATAGATGGATGCATATGTTTAACTTCATTCTTGCTGTCCTAATCTCAGTATACTTGCCATACAAATATTTAGTGGATTTTCCTTCAAAATATCATTGTTTGAACAGGAACATGAGCCGGAAGAGGATCATGTCCAGGAGCAGGATGAGGAAGAGAAGGATGAGAATGTGTATGTGCCTGCTGATGAGTCCGAGTCTGAGGAAGAAGAGAACTCGTATGATCTTAGAGATGACATGTCAGAGGATGAAATGGATATTTTTCAGTCCCCTGGAGGTGAGACTGATGTGTTTGTTGTTAGTTCAGAAGAAGACAATGCAAGAACAGGAGAGAAACACAAGAAAGGGGTGAAAGTCAAGCGCAAGGTCACTACCAAGGGCAGTAGCAAGTCCAGTACTAGCAGGGAGAGTTCAGATTGTTGGACTTTTTTTGAGAAGGTGATGGTGAAATCAGAAAAGGATCCTAAGGTTGAAGAGTTGAAGGCAAAGTGCATGCATTGCCACAATTTATACATATATGTTCAAGGTTCAAGCACCACAACACTTAATAGGCATATGAAGAAGTGTAAGATCTTCAAGAACAAGGTTGCGACGAAACTTATACAATCACGGCTTGGGTACAAGCCGTCCAATGTTAGAGGTGAATCCGGTCTTCCTCTAGGTGTGCCATCCAATGGGTATGAGCACACAACTATGAAGGAGTTGATTGCAAAAATGGTGGCTGTCCATAACTACTCATTCAGGATGGTGGAACATGAGTGGTTCAATATTGTGATGAAGTACTCGAACCCGCTATATCAAGAAATTGGTAGGAAGGCAATAAGAGCTGAGTGTTTGAGGGTTTTCAATAAAGAGAAGGAAATCCTTAAGGCAGCCCTGAAGAATGTGGACCACATTAGTCTCACTACAGATATGTGGACAAGTAACCAAACCATTTCTTATATGTGTGTAGTGGCACACTATATAGATAAACATTGGAGGATGCAGACTCGTGTGCTTGCGTTCATGGAGTTGGACCCCCCTCACAGCGGAAACGTCATGGCTGTTGCGTTGTTTGAATGTGTGACTGAATGGAAGATAGAAAACAAGATAGTGTCCATCACACTAGACAATGCATCAAACAATGATTCAGCTGTTAGAGATTTGAAGGCAATGTTTTCTGTTCGAAGAGGGACAGACTTTGAAGCCAAATATTTCCATGTCCGGTGTTGTGCTCACATTGTCAACTTGGTAGTGCAGGATGGGACAGCCTGCATGAGCACTTTGGTAACGAACCTAAGGGAGACAGTGAAGTACTTCAAGAAGTCCCCTTCCCGGCTGCACAAATTTGTTGAGATTTGCAGGAGTTTAGGCCTTAAAATTGGAGCGCATTTGACCCTAGATGTTTGCACGAGGTGGAGTTCTACATACAAGATGTTGGAAACTGGCCGACCATATAGGCAAGCCTTGGTGTCTTATGCTGATTCGGATGCCAACTACAAGTGGAAGCCTACAAACAAAGAATGGGATATGTTTCAGCTTATTGAACCATTGTTGTTTGCTTTTGCTAGAGTGACTACAGCCTTTTCGGGTCAATCATATCCCACCGCCAACATATTTTACCCCCACATTGTGAGTATCAAAATTTCTTTGAGAAAAGCCATGGTTCATAAGGACAAAACCTACAATGCTATGGGACATGCTATGATGGACAAGTTCAACAAATATTGGGAAGAACCAAACAATGTCATGGTTCTTGCCACTTTCCTGGATCCAAGGTACAAAATGAAGTACGTGGATTGGTGCTTTGGGCAGATCTATGATGAGGATAAGGCTGAAACTGAGTTGTCTGCATTCAAGAAAGATTTGGACAAGTTGTATGAGAAATTTGATTCTCAAAAGAGGCAAGCTGAACCTCAATGCAAGAATACTTGCAATACAAGTACCTCAATGCCACCTGCAGATTCTGAGTTTCTCTCATTCTTATCATCCACTTCTACAAAACGATCTAAGAGTGAATTGAGAAACTATATGGATGATGCAAATGAGGGTATGGTTGCCACTTTCAATCTGCTAGAGTGGTGGAAGGTGAATGCACTTAGGTATCCTGTGTTGGCAAACATGGCAAGAAGATTCTTAACTATCCCTGCTAGCTCGGTGTCTTCTGAATCCAGTTTTAGCACCGGTGGAAGAATTCTGGATGATTATCGAAGCTCTCTAAAACCATACATGGTGGAGGCCTTGGTGTGTGGCGGAAGCTATATCAAGGGTGCGCACAAAGACTTAAATGTGTTGGTATGATTTCGATCTATGTTTTATGTCGTATGATTTCATATGCATCATGTTATTGCCATAAACTAAAAATCTAATGGCTAACTTGCACAAAACTAGGATGTGGAAGAAGATGATGATGAGGAGGATGTGGAGAAGGTCAAATTGCCTAAAAGTGTCGCAGATTGCAACTACTAGTAAGTATGTTACCTGTAAGATTTTTTTAGTTTACTTCTGTTACTTGTAGGCTTTTCTTATTTACAATAACCATTGTTACATGTAGGATACATTGTAGGGAGAAGACCATCAAGATGCATTTGTTAAATTTGCACATGGAAGTAAATCAAGCAATGGATCTATATTGGTCGTCACCCTTGAATGATGGAGTTCTTGCATTGCTTATGTTGCCTGAACTTTAGATGTGACATATGTCAACTTCTCAACCTTGGACTATTAAGTTTATGTTGTCATTGAACTTTGAACTATGGATGTGACATATGTCATCTTATTTTGCTAAACTCATGAATGGTTTATGTTCATCTCAATTTCTTCAGTGCTGTCCAAACTTGGGTGCATTTGATGTCCAAATTTCAGTGTACTTGCTGTCCAAACCTGTGTGTATTTTTCTGTCAATAGTTTCAGACATTCAGTGTTAATGTTGTCCAAACTTGGGTGTATATGCTGTCAAAGTTTCAGGCTTTCAGTGTTGATGCTGAACAAAGTTAGCACTTGGGTGTATTTGCTTGAGTATTTGCTGTCAAAGTTAGCACTTGGTACATATAAATACTACTATAATAGAAAGAAAGGGAGTAGTCTGCACGCTGATGTGCAGTGCACACGAGCTGCCGAGTTGGACCGAGCCAGCACACAGCTCGGGTTGAGCCTGCTACTTAGGCTCGCCTGAGCAGTTAGCTCGGGCTGGCTCGGCTCGTGCTGGGCGAGCTAATGGCTGGCTCGGCCCGAGCTCGGCTCGGCTCGGCTCGCGTCCAGGTATACCCGTGCTGCTCTGGCTGTCCGTCGCGCCACCGCCCATCGGGCCGCCGGAGGATGGGAAGGTAGCTCGGAAACCCTAGTTTTGGTCCAGCACGGAGGGGAGGACGAGGACTCGGGACACCGAACGGGGGTCCAACGACGGGTAGCCGAAATCTATCGGGTGAGATTGAATTGTTTTTAGGGCAAGAATCACGCTTTATTACGAAACAGTCTGGGCTAAACCGCCCAAAACAGATTCAGCTACACAAGCAGGAACATTTTATCGTCTAAAACAAGAACTACTCAACTAGGGAGAGATAAACCTTTTTTTGATAAACATCATCCTCCTTTATTCAATTGTCACTAGGGTTGTGTCGTTTACAATCAAAGGTATATATCATATTAACAGGAGGTGATTCCAAACCAAACACTAGGAGGAGAGAATCTAGCTATTCTAGCCAACTCATGAGCCACCATATGGTTCTCTCTATTACAATGATCATAGATGACATGCTTAAAACCTAAAGACATAAAGTAGCAATCGTCGAAAATAGCACTTGCCACTGAAAAAGAGTAGCCCTCCATCAACGCTTACGGTAGGCAAATTGACACAAGGTAAACCAAAGCCTCGCCTGGACCTTGACGTCTTCAATCACCTAGGGCTTCTCTTGAGAAATCTGGGGTACGCCTATTGAGGGCTTGCTCGACCAGCAAGACATCAGTTTCAATCATCGGTCAAACCACACAAGCTCAGCCGCCATGTCGATGGCCTTCTCCACTGCTCTCAGTTATGTACCAAAGGCATCAATGACATGCTCAAGACGCCCCGCTCTGGCAGCAATCACCTCGCCCTTGCTGTTCCTGGCAATCAGTCCCATATGAGCTCCATCCACATTGAATTTTAAAACATCTGAGGGTGATACAAGAGAGCTTTGACAATTTTTTAAACATTCGATTGAAGATCTTTTTTGCGAAAGAACCCCTGATTTATTAAGGATTTTTAGTGATACAACGAACCCCAACAAAGAAAGAAATTCACCCGGGTCCCTATGGAGCCGACCAAGACACAAACACCGCCCCGACTTGAGGGCGCGCCGCTCCCTCCCAGAGCCGACGTGATCTTGGAATCTACGGATGGATTTTCTACGAACGGGAAGTCTTCAAGCTTAGGCCCTTCCGGACCAGCGCGTTAGAGACGTGGCAGACCGCAAGCATCACCGGCAACACCTCATCTTCTCCCTCACCAACGGAGAAGAGGAAGACAAATCTGGATCCACTCCTGCACAAAGCACAACCAACGCCAACAGCTCCTCACCTCCAACCCCAACCCTCGGCAGACCAATCCACTCGGAAACATCAACAGATCTGGCACCACTAGCACCACCAGAGCCGGAGGAAACTTTATTCCTCCCCATTGAACCAACAACAACACCGGGAAGAGAAGCGTCGTCGGAGACAGAGATGGAACAGAGGAAGACAAACTACTCCAATATGCTGCCGCCACACCCAAAGGACGAACCGCCGGATGGTAGAACCCTAGCTACAACCTACCTATGGCTGTACACAAGTCTAGTCAGTAGATTAGGCCCTACTCCACTTCACCCCGACGCCGGCGAGGCCGCCAAAGGAGGTAGGAGGCGCTGATCCGCCGGCATAACACGGTGAGCCGATGGTTTCGCTCAGAACCCCCCCCCCCCCCCCCCTAGATTGGCGACTAATCAATCTTAGATTTAATGGAGAGATCACTAGTATACTAGTTTTGAGCTTGAATAATGGTTGAAGGAAAACATATAAGCAATAGCTCATGAACTCTCAGAAATATTTTGGTTGTCTGAGGACTTGAAATAATAGTCAGGAACATAAATTAAAATAAGTGTACGTAGTTTTGATAATTGACACTCAAATATATGTGTACTCCCTCCATTTTTATTTTTATTACACCTTATTAGGTTTGTGTGAATTCAAACCTTATAAAGTTTGACCAAGTTTATAAGAAATAATATGAACATTTAAAATAAAAAATATATATGATGCAAAAAAATATTCAATGGTGATGTTATTGATTCGGCATTGTATATGTTAAATAATTTTTTTGTATAAACTTGATCAAAGTTTATAAGGTTTTACTGCAAAAACACGAAGGGAGTACCAAATTGATAATAAATAATTTCAAGTGATGTGTGATCCCATGTTTTGTCGATTCTCTACATTGAAAATGGGGAGCGAAGAGCTACTCAGTTCAAAAAAGACTGATCCCATGAGCTTACCTGTATTCACCTTATTTTTTAGCGTCTAGAGTTGATCTATACACATGAGATTAATGTGAAGGGTTAACAAAGAGTCTGGATGACCACGCTGCTCTCAGGGGACGTCTCAAACGAACCCCTAGCTCTTGCCTCAGCAACGCCACCGGAGGCTTCACAACGCTGCAATAGAGGCAATGCTCTGGGAGACGGGGCGGTTCACTAGGAAGATACAGCAAGATCATAGTTACTTTGAGTTCTGACAGGTACAGAGATGGGCACATGTACTTGCTTTGAATTCTTCAACACGCCAACATAGATTAAAATAGCCCGCGAAATAGCCGCGATAGCTGCGCTATAGCTGCCCGGGAGCCTCGCCGCTAAGCTATGGCTGCTGCCGCGAAATCCTCTACATATCCTCTAAATAGCTAAAAAATCAGCAAAACCCTCCAAAATCATCTCTCCCACCAGAAAAATTTCCGCTATGGCGGCCGCAATAGCTGCTGGGAGAGGCCGCCGCGAAATCGTTTCTCCCGCGATCTTAATCTATGCACGCCAATGGAAGAGAAGAATCACCACCATCTCGCTGATACACTGACACCCGGAGCCCATTCGTCTCTGCTCTGAGGATTCTGGTTCGATAAGCAGACATGTATACAACAAGATCATAGTTACCTTGAATTCTGACAGTTTTCATTGACATATTGATCCTTTACGGACCTCAGTTGGCAAATGCACCGATCATTGTCAGATCAAAGGCACCTGAGATAAACTCCACCTACATACTAAAAAGAACTGAAATTAAGAAGTCATATTTGTAGTTTGCAATGCGGATTGAATTAAGGTTGTAAACATGAAGACGTCAGTCCTAAGAAAAATTAAGTCATGGTAGACTTAATGGTCTCATCTCTATGCTAACTTTTTTTTTTCTCTTCAGTGACATTGGAAAATCTAAATTGACTGTAAACCATAGAGTAGATCAGTGTTGCAAGTCGGAGTTTTAATAGATCACAACCTGTTCTCTATAATTCTGAAAACCTGACAAGCTTCATTCGCAAAGTTGAATTGTAACAATGACACATACGAGGATGGACAGATCACACCTGCTTTGACTTTACAGGGTCTTAGTTACCTAATTACTCTGAAGATACTATGCATCGTTAATGCTCTCACTGCCTTATCCGACAAACAAACGCAAGAGTCATTGTCAGGTTAAGGAACACACGATAGAACACTCCAGGTTAACCCTTCAGGATGACTATAGTACATACTAAAACAGAGGCGAAAGCAGATGACCTTAGTGGTCAAACATTGATTTGCATCGCAACCTCGGCACCATCTCTAATCCTTAACACATCAGCCAGACCTCCAGCATTTGCATCAGTACTATTCTGACGAAGCTGACTATGCGCTTGGGCATGCAGCGCGGCCTTGTTCCAGCATCTCAGCGCGGCCTTGTTCCAGCATCACCACAGCCTCGCTGTCAACACCTGCCCAATATCCAAAATTTAGGAGTACTCGAGTTGCAACATTCAAAAGCTTGTGAGCAAACCGGAACGAAATGACAGGCAACATTTGGTAAATTGCTTGCAGAAAAAAAAACATGGGACGAAGGCGCTAAGCACATCACACAACCTTAATTAGGAACTAATTTTACACATGATCCAATTGGTTTATCGCCCTCAAAGTCTCAAACACTCAAATTTATGCGTTTGCCCGTATAGTTAAATCACAGCCCAAGTTAAAATACACAGCAGGAAAAAGGTATGTCAAAGTGAATACTAAAAGAACTTAAAAGTTGTAAACAAATATTGAATTCCTGTTGCAAAACTTCATGAGTTACCTATAGTACTAATTGTTGGATAATGAGCAACTTACTTTACTGAAGGCCAGAGGCCAGAACATATACATGTGTGGTAAAGTGCAGAAAAGCCCCTTATACAATGAGGATGTACAGACAGGAACTATACACATCTAACACCCCCTCTCAAACTCATGGTGGATCAACAACACTAAGTTTGGAGAGAAGAAAACTATGCTGCGCTCGAGTTTGTGCCTTCGTGAAGAAGTCTGCCAACTCTAACTCAGAGGGCACATAGTGAAGAGCGAGAGTCTGATCCTGCACAACAGCCCGCACAAAGAGGGCATCCACACCGATGTGCTTGGTGAGCTCATGCTTCACCGGGTCACGCGCAATACTGATAGCACCAGTACTGTCTGACAGTAAGGGAGTCGAGGTAGTAGCAGACACACCAAAATCCTCAAATAACCACCGTAACCAGATCACCTCAGCCGTCAACATAGCCATGGCTCGCAACTCAGCCTCTGTACTCGAGCGAGAAACTGCAGTCTGTTTCTTTGTCTTCCAGGCAATAAGAGAGCCACCAAGAAAGACACAGTAAGCAGACAACGAGCGTCGGTCAGAGGGATCACTAGCCCAGGTAGCATCAGAGTAGGCCTGGAGCTCAAGAGAGCTGGAGCGGCGAAAGAAAAGTCGCCGAGAGATCGTGCCACGAAGATATCGTAGAACACGGAGGAGGTGACTATAGTGGACAGAGGTGGGAGCTGAAACAAACTGACTCAGGATGTGAACATGATAGGAGATGTCAGGACGCGTAACAGCAAGGTAGACAAGGCTGCCAACAAGGTGACGATAGCGAGTGGGATTAGGAAGAGGGTCATCATCAGAGGCATGAAGCTGAACATTGCGCTCCATAGGAGTCACAACTGTGCGCTCATCACCGAGAGCAGCGCGAGCAAGAAGATCCTGAATATATTTTTCTTGAGAGATGTAGAATCCATTAGAGGTCGAGGAGATCTCAATCCCAAGAAAATAGCGAAGTGGACCAAGATCAGTCATGAGGAACTGATCGCGAAGGCGAGCCTTAACAAAGGCAATGTAGTCAGTCCGACCACGAGGAGACGTGTGAACAAACAACACGGGATCATGATCACTTGGCAAGAAACCAGCGGCAGTCACCATAGAGGCAAAGCGCTCAAACCAGGCGCGAGGGGCCTGTTTAAGGCGGTGAAGCCTACAGACCATACCATCAAGAGCATACACTAGTAGAAAACGGAGCTTCAATACCGGTTCGTAAGGGCCTTTAGTGCCGGTTCTGGAGACTAAAGCCCCCCCTTTAGTACCGGTTCGGCACGGACCGCCACTAAAGACCTACCACGTGGCGTGAGCTCGCGCCATGGTATGGGGGACCTTTAGTACCCGTTGGTGTTACCAACCGGTACTAAAGGTTTTTTTTTGAAAATTTTGGATTTTTTTTCGATTTCCAATTTTTTGAATTATTTGATGATTTAGTCTCTAATCACCCCTCTTAACTGCTCAAGTGTGGATCACTCATTCCAAATCGGCTAACTTCTCGACCGGTCACCCATCCTCTCACTGCCCCAGCCTGATCACGCTTAACTTTGGAGTTCTATTCCCCCTACTTTCCAAGTCTGCACTTGTTGTTTTCCTGACAAATGTAAGGTGTCAATCCTATTAACCCTCAGCAGTTTAGCTTGAGCATTAGGTCACACGTTTCACTGATTGAGTTTGAAACTATTATTCTAAAAAACTGTAATTATTTAGTAACACTAATATTTCTTGAATAAGTTTGACCATAGTTTGACCATAGTTTGACCATAGTTTGACCACAATTTGACCATAGTTTGACCAGATTTGACCAAAATTCAAAAAATTGAAATAATTATTTAGTAACACTAATATTCTTGAATAATTATGTAGTCACATTAATACTTCTTGAATAAGTAGTTTGACCAGATTTAACCAAAATTAAAAAAAACTGAAATTTGAGCATATCTTTTTTTCCTTTTGGAATCTGAGGATTCTAAAAAATTGCAAACAAGCCGTAGGCGGTCAAAATCGGATGCGGATTTTCGTGCTGAACATTTTGATATATTATACTTTTTTTACCGGCATCGTATGCAAAAGTTATAGCCATTTTACTTTTTACTAACACTTTTTTGCAAAACATGTCCAAATTTAAGTTTTTTAATTTTCCTAACTAGTAGATGTAGTAATATAACTACATCTCGAAGAATTTTATTTTTTGAATTTTTTTATCATTTTCTTTTTTTTTCAAAACTGAAATGGTGATACACGGGGGGGGGGGGGGGGGGGGGGGTAGAGTTTGAAAATTGCCCTATAGTCCCGGTTTGTGTCTCCAACCGGGACTATAGGTCAGACCCCTTTAGTCCCGGTTCATGGCACGAACCGGTACTAAAGGTTAGCCCTTTAGTACCGGTTTGTGCCACGAACCGGGACTAAAGGGGATCGTGTGGCCCCAGCTTGACGCCAGCCTGCCACCACCCCTTTAGTACCGGTTCGTGGCACGAACCGGTACTAAAGGTTCAACACGAACCGGCATTAATGCTTAGCCGTTCGAACCGGGACTAATGGTACCATTAGTATCGGGCCAAAATCGAACCGGGACTAATGTGTCTCACATTAGGTCCTTTTTCTACTAGTGATAGTACCCCAGTGGTGGCTACATATAAACCTCCTCACGCAACTCGCCATTGAGAAAGGCGTTCTGAACATCAAGTTGAGAGATGGACCAATGACGAACAGAAGCCACATCAAGGAGAGTGCGGACAGTGGTCATGTGGGCCACAGGAGCAAATGTCTCATCATAATCACGGCCCTGCTCCTGTTGAAAATCATGGGCCACAAGACGAGCTTTGTAACGCTCAAAAGAACCATCGGAACGAGTCTTAATCTTGTAGACTCACTTGCAAGTGATGGGACAAACACCGAAAGGGAGGGAAACCAGATCACATGTGCCAGATCGTTCAAGGGCAGCAAGCTCTTCGGCCATCGCAAGCTGCCATTCAGACTAAGTCATGGCAGTCCGATAGGACGTAGGCTCAGCGATAACAGAGAGACCGTACCGATCAGGAGAATAGCAATCAGGTAAGGGCGAGGCCGAGCACGGAGGTTATGAACTGGGGGAGGCGTGAAGGGTGGTGCACCAGAGGTGGAAGGCGCGTCAGGGGAAGCATCCTCAGGATGAGGGCGACGAGTATAGTGGAGTGGAAACGGTGAGAGAGGGCGACGGACTGGAGATGATGGTGGAGAGGTGGAGGAGGAGGATGGTGAAGAGGGTGTCGGTGGTGAAGAAGGACCAGTGAGAGGTGCCGGAGGAATAGGTGAAACATGAGGCACATAGCAGGGTGTATCGGGAAGGAGAAGAAAAGAAATATCATCCACGGAGAAGCTCGAGGAAGAAGGACGTGGGTAGTAAGAACGAGACTCATCAAAAGTCACATCACGCGAGATGCGCAAGCGACGACCAACAGGATCCCAACAGCGATAGCCCTTGTGCTCATCACTATAGCGAAGGAAAACACACTCAACTGACTGAGCAGTCAGTTTGGTGCGTTCTCAGGGGGCAAGAAGGACATAGCACACACATCCAAACATACGAAGAGCTGAGTTGTCAGGAGAACGACCAGTGAGACACTCCATAGGGATACCACCCTGCAGAGCAGTCGATGGCTGAATGTTGATGAGATAGGTGGATGCAGAAACAGCCTCAGCCCAAAAATGGGGTGGAAGGGAGGCAGCAATCATCAGCGCACGAACCGTCTCAAGCAGATGACGATGCTTACGTTCGGCAACGCCATTCTGAGCATGGGCACCAGGACAGGAGAACTGGGCAAGGGTACCTGATAACCCACAAGTATAGGGGATCACGACAGTTTTCGAGGGTAGAGTATTCAACCCAAATTTATTGATTCGACACAAGGGGAGCCAAAGAATATTCTCAAGTATTAGCAGTTGAGTTGTCAATTCAACCACACCTAGAAAACTTAATATCTGCAGCAAAGTATTTAGTAGCAAAGTAGTATGTAAGTAACAGTAACAGTGGCAAAAGTAACAGTAGCAGTTTTGTAGTAATTGTAACAGTGGAAACGGTAAAGTAACTAAGCAAAGATCAATATGTGAAAAGCTCGTAGGCATTGGATCAGTGATGGAGAATTATGTCGGATGCGATTCCTCATGCAACAGTTATAACCTAGGGTGACACAAAACTAGCTCCAGTTCATTAATGTAATGTAGGCATGTATTCCGAATATAGTCATACGTGCTTATGGAAAAGAACTTGCATGCCATCTTTTGTCCTATCCTCCCGTGGCAGCGGGGTCCTATCGGAAACTAGGGGATATTAAGGCCTCCTTTTAATAGAGTACCGGACCAAAGCATTAACACTTAGTTAATACACGAACTCCTCAAACTACGGTCATCACCGGGAGTGGTCCCGATTATTGTCACTTCGGGGTTACCGGACCATAACACATAGTAGGTGACTAATGACTCACATATATTCATGAAAACATAATAGGTTCAGATCTGAAATCATGGCACTCGGGCCCTAGTGACAAGCATTAAGCATAGCAAAGTCATAGCAACATCAATCTCAGAACATAGTGGATACTAGGGATCAAACCCTAACAAAACTAACTCGATTGCATGATAAATCTCATCCAACCCATCACCGTCCAGCAAGCCTACGATGGAATTACTCACGCATGGCGGTGAGCATCATGAAATTGGTGATGGAGGAAGGTTGATGATGACGATGGCGACGGATTCCCCTCTCCGGAGCCCTGAACGGACTCCAGATCAGCCCTCCCGAGAGAGATTAGGGCTTGGCGGCGGCTCCGTATCGTAAAACACGATGAATCCTTCTCTCTGATTTTTTTCTCCCTGGACGTGAATATATAGAGTTGGAGTTGAGGTCAGTGGAGCACCAGGGGGCCCACGAGGCAGGGGGCGCGCCCCCCAACCTCGTGATAGGGTGTGGGCCCCCTGGTCTTGATTCTTTCGCCAGTATTTTTTATATATTCCAAAAATATTCTCCGTGAAGTTTCAGGTCATTCCGAGAACTTTTATTTCTGCACAAAAATAACACCATGGCAATTCTGCTGAAAACATCGTCAGTCCGGGTTAGTTCCATTCAAATCATGCAAGTTAGAGTCCAAAACAAGGGCAAAAGTGTTTGGAAAAGTAGATACGATGGAGACGTATCAACTCCCCCAAGCTTAAACCTTTGCTTGTTCTCAAGCAATTCATTTGATAAACTGAAAGTGATAAAGAAAACTTTTACAAACTCTGTTTGCTCTTGTTGTTGTAAATATGTAAAGCCAGCATTCAAGTTTTCAGCAAAGATTATGAACTAACCATATTCACAATAACATTCAGGTCTCATGTTTACTCATATCAATGGCATAATCAACTAGTGAGCAATAATAATAAATCTCGGATAACAACACTTTCTCAAAACAATCATAATATGATATAACAAGATGGTATCTCGCTAGCCCTTTCTGAGACCGCAAAACATAAATGCAGAGCACCTCTGAAGATCAAGGACTGACTAAACATTGTAATTCATGGTAAAAGAGATCCAGTCATAGTCATACTGAATATAAATGAATAGTAATGGATGCAAATGACAGCGGTGCTCTCCAACTAGTGCTTTTTAATAAGAGGAGGATGACTCAACATAAAAGTAAATAGATAGACCCTTCGCGGAGGGAAGCAGGGATTTATAGAGGTGCCAGAGCTCGGTTTTGAAATAGAGATGAATAATATTTTGAGCGGCATACTTCCATTGTCAACATAACAACCGAGAGATCTCGATATCTTCCATGCTACACACATTATAGGCGGTTCCCAAGCAGAATGGTAAAGTTTATACTCCCCCACCACCAACAAGCATCAATCCATGGCTTTCCCGAAACAACGGGTGCCTCCAACTAACAACAGTCCTAGGGGAGTTTTGTTTGCAATTATTTTGATTTGGTTTGAGCATGGGACTGGGCATCCCGGTGACCAGCCATTTTCTCGTGATTGAGGAGCGGAGTCCACCCCTCTTGAGAATAACCCGCCTAGCATGGAAGATACCGACAACCCTAGTAGATACATGAGCTATTCGAGCATAAGAAATAGAATTTCATTTGAAGGTTTAGAGTTTGGCACATACAAATTTACTTGGAACGGCAGGTAGATACACAAGCAGTATTCTTGCTTAGTACAAGTGAAGGCTAGAAAGAGACTGAGAAGCGACCAACTAGAGAGCGACAACAGTCATGAACATGCATTAAAATTAATAAACATTGAGTGCAAGCATGAGTAGGATATAATCCACCATGAACATAAATATCGTGGAGGCTATGTTGATTTTGTTTCAACTACATGTGTGAACATGTGCCAAGTCAAGCCACTTGAATCATTCAAAGGAGGATACCACCCTATCATACCACATCGCAACCATTTTAATAGCATGTTGGCACGCAAGGTAAACCATTATAAACTCCTAGCTAATTAAACATGGCATAAGCAACTATAATCTCTAATTGTCATTGCAAATATGTTTCATTCATAATAGGCTGAATCAGGAACGATGTACTAATCATATTTACAAAAGCAAGAGAGGTCGAGTTCATACCAGCTTCTCTCATCTCAATCAGTTCACCATATATCGTCATTATTGCCTTTCACTTGCACGACCAAACAGTGTGGATAATAATAGTGCATGTGCATTGGACTAAGCTGGAATCTGCAAGCATTTTAATACAAGGGAGAAGACAAAGTAATATGGGTTCCTGGTTAAATCAACAACAATGCATATAAGAGCCACTTCAACATTTTGATCATGGTCTTCTCCTCTTAACCCCCAAAGAAAAGAAAAGAAATAAAACTATTTACACAGGAAAGCTCCCAACAAGCAAAAGAAGAACAAGAAATCTTTTTGGGTTTTCTTTTAGTTATTACTACTACAAGCATGGAAAGTAAACTAGCTAAAAGCTACAACTAATTTTTTTTGGTTTTTCTCAAGGTTATTCAAACACACAAGAAGAAGGCTTAAAACAGAAAATAAACTAGCATGGATAGTACAATGAAAAATTATGAGCACCGACAACTGGCATGAGTGTGTGAACATGAATGTAATGTCGATGAGAAATACGTACTCCCCCAAGCTTAGGCTTTTGGCCTAAGTTGGTCTATGCCCATGGATCAAAGTGGTCCTCTCCAGTGTACGGAGTAGGATCCTCGGGGTGCCACTGGTTAGCGAGCTCCTCCGGATCCCACTGATAAACAGACTGTCGATAAGGGTCCAGGGGTGGCTCCGGCTCAGGCTCTCGAACTGGTGTCAGGCTCCAGTACGCATAAATGGCCTCCGGCAGGATGAGGTACGTGCCTGAAAATATGTTAAACAAAGAGGGCGCAGGCAAGGTAATAATCTCACAATATTTTTTATCAAATATCAATTTATACTTAAGCATCTTCTTCTTATCTTTAACAATAAAGTCATGTGCTACCATACTCTTATAATCTAGAAAGACAGGGGGCAGCAACTTTTCTTCTTTCTCATAATGCCTAATAGGTATATTAAAGTGTGCACAAGGCGCGAGGCAAAGATGCCACCGAGGATGGGGCCCTTTGTACGGTCCAGACTTAATCGTTTAGCAATAATAGCGCCTAAACTGAAGGTAGTATCACAAAACAAGGCATGGCGCAAAATAACAATATCAGGGGCACTAAGGTTTCCACTGTTCCCACGACCAATTAAGCATCTACTAGTAAATATTGCAAAGTAACGTAGAACAGGAAAATGTATGCTAGTAATTCTTGCACCGGAAACTTTCCTCGTTTCTCCTACATCAATTTCATTAACAAATCCCTCCACATCATTACGGTGTGGTTCCTCTATGCTGCCCTCAAAGGGTATCTTGCATACCCGACAAAAATCATATAAGGTCATCTCCTTAAATTCTTCATATAAATGAAACTCCACTGAAGGTGGTGATCTCCTAGCATAGAAATGAATTTTTTTCACAAAAATATTAGTGAGTAGGAGATACTATTCACGCTGGTCGTGGAGGAAGTCGGTGAGACCTGCATTCTCAGCCAAATAATAAAAATCATCATGAATCCTGGCTGCCTTCAAGAACTCATCACAAGGCCATTCACACGGCCGAACCTCCACAGTGCGAGGGAGATTATATTTGGGCTTCTTATCCTCCTCACTTTGCTTATCCTTCGAGCTTTGGCTCGAAGAGCCTCTCAACAATCTCTTCATCATTTTCTTTTTCTGAAAATTTCTGAAATTTTTAGTAACTCAAAATAAAAGTGAACCAAACTCAACAAAATTGATAGCAACTACTCCCACAAGTGCCTAGAGACTATATAATGCATTTAAACTACTTGGGACCAAATAAATTTGACATGCAAGCTCAAGAATAGGGTCACCTAAACAACAAAAAATTGTAATAAATAAAGCACTAGAACAAACACTAATTGGACCATTGGAGGAGTCACATACCGGAGAACAATTCCCCAAAGCAGTTTTGTGAGTGGAGCTTTGAGCAAGGAGATCGAAAATTGCAACAAAACGAGCTAGAACATGAGTTTGAGCTCTGTGGTGATTTTTTCTGGAGGAATACGAAGCGTGTGGGTGCAGGAAAAAGTGGAGGGGCCACGTGGGGCCCACGAGGCAGGGGCGCGCCCTGGAGCCACGTGGCCAGGTGGTGGCTCCCCCTGATGTGTTCTCAGTGCCAGATATTCTTAAATATTCTACAAAAAATCATATTTCAATTTCGGGGCATTTGGAGAACTTTTATTTTTGGGGTATTTTTTATTGCACGGATAATTCAGAAAACAGGCAAAAAAAATACTATTTTTGCTTTATTTAATCTAAATAAAAAAAAGTAAAAGGAGGGTACAGAGAGTTGTGCTTTCTAACTTCATCCATCTCATGCTCATCAAAAGGAATCCACTAACAAGGATGATCAAGTCTTGTTAACAAACTCATTCCGAATCACATGAAACCGGAGAATTTTCGAATAGCACTAGGTTACCTCAACGGGGATATGCACGTCCCGAATAATAAGAATATCATATATTTTTTTTGACAGTAGGAAGAGGAAATTCAAAACCTCCAATAGTAATCGTTGGAATTTTTCCAGTAGAATTGATACTGTGGCCTTGAGGTTGTTTCCTCGGAGAGTGTACCGTGTGCTCATCTCTACCTAATAATAAATCACGTAGGGTTTCTGCCAGTCCGTCGCACCATTTTGCAAAAAAGTCCATGCATTTTCATGAAATCAACCCGCAGTCCTGATTTAAGTCACACCGAACCGTTATTTTACAGTTTTTCGAAAACCCCCCTAACGTTTTAGGTATTCTATCCGCGGATCATATTTAAGTCAAAAAATGCTTTTCTAAACTATCCATATCTTTTAAACCGTAACTCTGATTTAAACATGCACTACAGGAATCAGCTACTTTGCCGTCTGCCACGGCAGACGGCAAAGGCAAGGATGGTGGACGGCAAAGGCCTTTGCCGTCTGCCGCGGACGGCAAAAGGCTCCGGCAAAGTAGGCATCGGTAAAGAGCTTCTTTGTCGTCTGCTTTTTGAAGCGGACGACAAAGGGGCCTTTGCTATCAGCGGCTGACGGCAAAGAAAGCCGACGGCAATAAATGCGCTGTTAGTCCGTTAGGCGGCTAACGGCAACCTTTGTCGTCCGCCGCTGACGGCAAAGAGCATCCGGCCTTTGCCGTCCGCCGTTGTAGGCAAACTGACCAAATGGGTCAGCTCCCAGGGAGCACAGGTGGCCGCCGCGTGGCTTCTTTGCCGTCCGCGGCAGACGGTAAAGGAGCCTTTGCCATCAGCGGCTGACGGCAAAGGTGCCTCTTTTTTCTGTTTTTTTAATCCAGCAATTTTCACAGCAAATATATGACATATATATATATATATATATTTCACATGGCTATTTAACAGCAAACATATGACATATCCAGCACATAAGTTTCATCGTGCATACATATATAGTTCCATCCATTCATACATAGCAAGTTGCACATACACATTGTTCCATCCATACAAAGTTTCATCAAGATAGCAAGTTCCATCATAGCAAGCTAGAAGAATACTAGAGGAGAATGAAAGAAAAAACAAGCACTCCATCATAGCAAGCTAGCTTCCGTGAAGTGAATGAAATCTGCAAAATGGCAAATAAGAAAGTTAGAAAAAGGTGACTAGAAGAAGAAGTATATGCCATGTATGAGCTAACTTAGGTGAAATGGATCATTTATGAGCTAACTTAGTTGAAATGGATCATTTATGAGCTAACCTAGGTGAAACAGATCATTTATGAGCTAACTTAGGTATAATGCATCATTTTAGAGCTAACCTAGGTAAGATGGGTCATTTTGGAGCTAACATAGGTGAAATGGATCGTTTTTGAGCTAAGTTAGGTGAAATGGATCGTTTATGAGCTAACCTAGGTGAAATAGATCGTTTATGAGCTAACTTAGGTAAAATGCATCATTTTAGAGCTAACCTAGGTGTGATGGGTCATTTTGGAGCTAAACTAGGTAAAATGGATCGTTTGTGAGCTAACCTAGGTGAAATGGATCGTTTATGAGCTAATCTAGGTAAAATGGGTCATTTTAGAGCTAACTTGGGTAAAATGCATCATTTTGGAGCTAACCTAGGTAAGATGGGTCATTTTGGAGGTAACCTAGGTAAAATGGGTCATTTTAGATCTAACATAGGTAAAATTGATCATTTTGGAGCTAGTCTAGGTAAAATGGGTCATTTTAGAGCTAACTTGGGTAAAATGGATCATTTATGAGCTAACTAAGGTAGAATGGGTCATTTTAGAGCTAGCTTAGGTAAAATGGATTGTTTATGAGCTAACTAAGCTAATTATGCCATTTTGACATAAGTAAGCTAAGTACATGTCATTATTGAGCAAACCTAGTTAACTAAGCATATTAGAGCCAACTTAGGTCATTTTGGAGGAAACAAAGCTAAGTATAGATCGTTTTAGAGCTAACTTAGGTAGAATGGATGGTTTTGGAGGTCAGTAAGCTTATTAAGTCATTTTGGAGGAACAGAAGCTAACTCTAGGTCATTGTGGTAAGCATATTGGAGGAAATAAGGCTAAGTCTAGGTCTTTATGCATTTGTTAAGCAAAACACTAGAGAAACTTACCATGATCATGGAGGTGTAGGAGCGGGCTGGCTCGTGCCGGTAGCTGGAGAAGGATCGTGGGATGCTTGTCTGGAGTTACACTGCACCAAAGATCATTTCCAATGTCTCGTTAGCATGATGACACTCAAATGTTAAGACTAGCAAGTAATGTCCATTCAAATTAAACTCACCGTGGTCCCAGGAGCAATCACTGGCATCGACGGAGCGGTCTGACCGGTCTTCTCGCACACAGACTGCACATTTGGTTTTGACGACTCAGTCATACTAGTTAGTAATGAGACAAACACTACATGAATGTTTTGGCTAATCTGCAGAAGAAACTTACCACAAGGAGCTCGTACATGGCCCTTTCCTGCATGTCATTCCGTGCCCTCTCCTCCTCCAACATTGTTGTCGTCCTCTCCTCTGTTGGAAATATGCCCTAGAGGCAATAATAAAATGGTTATTATTATATTTCCTTGTTCATGATAATTGTCTATTGTTCATGCTATAATTGTGTTATCCGGAAATCGTAATACATGTGTGAATACATAGACCACAACATGTCCCTAGTGAGCCTCTAGTTGACTAGCTCGTTGATCAACAGATAGTCATTGTTTCCTGACTATGGACATTGGATGTCATTGATAACGGGATCACATCATTAGGAGAATGATGTGATGGACAAGACCCAATACTAAGCATAGCACAAAGATCGTGTAGTTTCGTTTGCTAGAGCTTTTCCAATGTCAAGTATCATTTCCTTAGACCATGAGATCGTGTAACTCCCGGATGCCGTAGGAGTGCTTTGGGTGTACCAAACGTCACAACGTAACTGGGTGACTATAAAGGTACACTACAGGTATCTCTGAAAGTGTCTCTTGGGTTGACACGGATCGAGACTGGGATTTGTCACTCCGTATGACGGAGAGGTATCTCTGGGCCCACTCGGTAATGCATCATCATAATGAGCTCAATGTGACCAAGTGTTTGGTCACGGGATCATGCATTACGGTACGAGTAAAGTGACTTGCCGGTAACAAGATTGAACGAGGTATTGGGATACCGACGATCGAATCTCGGGCAAGTAACGTACCGATTGACAAAGGGAATTGTATACGGGATTGATTGAATCCTCGACATCGTGGTTCATCCGATGAGATCATCATGGAACATGTGGGAGCCAACATGGGTATCCAGATCCCGCTGTTGGTTATTGACGGGAGAGTCGTCTCGGTCATGTCTGCATGTCTCCCGAACCCGTAGGGTCTACACACTTAAGGTTTGGTGACGCTAGGGTTGTAGAGATATTAGTATGCGGAAATCCGAAAGTTGTTCAGAGTCCCGGATGAGATCCCGAACGTCACGAGGAGTTCCGGAATGGTCCGGAGGTGAAGAATTATATATAGGAAGTCCAGTTTCGGCCACCGGGAAAGTTTCGGGGGTTACCGGTATTGTACCGGGACCACCGGAAGGGTCCCGGGGTTCCACCGGGTGGGGCCACCTATCCCGGAGGGCCCCATGGGCTGAAGTGGGAGGGGAACCAGCCCCTGGTGGGCTGGTGCGCCCCCCTTGGGCCTCCCCCTGCGCCTAGGGTTGGAAACCCTAGGGGTGGGGGCGCCCCCCACTTGGCTTGGGGGGGAAGCCACCCCTTGGCCGCCGCCCCCCTTGGAGATCAGATCTCCCAGGGCTGGCGCCCCCCCAGGAGGCCTATATATAGGAAGGGGGAGGGAGGGCAGCCGCACCACAGCCCCTGGCGCCTCCCTCTCCCTCCCGTGACACCTCTCCCTCTCGCTGAGCTTGGCGAAGCCCTGCCGAGATCCCCGCTACTTCCACCACCACGCCGTCGTGCTGCTGGATCTCCATCAACCTCTCCTTCTCCCTTGCTGGATCAAGAAGGAGGAGACGTCGCTGCTCCGTACGCGTGTTGAACGCGGAGGTGCCGTCCGTTCGGCGCTCGGTCATCGGTGATTTGGATCACGACGAGTACGACTCCATCAACCCCGTTCACTTGAACGCTTCCGCTCGCGATCTACAAGGGTATGTAGATGCCCTCCTCTCTCTCGTTGCTAGATGACTCCATAGATTGATCTTGGTGATGCGTAGAAAATTTTAAATTTCTACTACGATCCCCTACATCCTCCAACTCCCGCTGCCTCTCCGCCGCCTCCGCCAGAAGTTTCTCTGTTCTATCTCTCTCACTCTGTATAGCAGCCTGCAACACCACTCCTCGTTACCATTTGTAATCATTGATGGAAGCACAGACAATGTAATGGAGAAAGATAGCTGAGTACGTATAACTAACCTTGATGGCGAGTTGGACTGGCCGTTCACGAGGCCTTATCTCAGGAGCGGAGCTCGACTAGCGCGCCTTGATCTCCGGGAGAGTGCTAGGACAACGGATAAGTCCATCTCCAATGGCTATGGAGCCATGGGACCTCCCGCCACCAGATATCATCACCAGCTCTGGATCAGTGGGACCCTGGCTCGGGTTAAAGTCCTCCCCTTTCCTCGCCTTCCCCTCATCTCTATATTTCACGAGCTTGTCGTGGGAGGAGATGTTGGTGAAGTTGTTTGCATCATCGAGGTCAGACGGAGAGAATGCCTTGACTTTCCTGAAAGAGGCAGTGTGGGCCATGGCATACAGGTCCTACACCTCTGGCACCTTATCCGCCTTATTGTAGCATGTCTGAAAGAGAGAAACAAAGTAAATTAGTAATTAAAGGGCTCAAGCTAGCATGATGAATGAATTGCATGAATCATGAAGCAAACCACATACCCAGTTCCGCCCGAACTGATATAAGTTGGAGCTGCCTTGATGGTGTGGCACACCTTCCATTTGGGCACGTTTGTCCTTGTCCGCGTTGTGGACAGCTAGCCATTCTTTTGAGCACCACTCATTGGCCAACACCTCCCAACAATCCATCCGATCCGCACACCATCTTGGAGGCGCCTAAGTTAGCAAATAGAAAGTTGAGCGCTATGGCTATGAATTACTAAATGAAGGAAGTAAGTACAAGGCCTTAAGAATTACCTTCATGTACTGCTCCTTACTCAGGAACTTATCACGGCACGCCGGCTTGGGCTTCTTGATACCACGCAAGGGTTAGTAGTCTCGAACAGCCTGCACCCGAGCCTCGTGCCGTAAGTTCTGTAGTAGGCACTTGCAGACGTTCTCGATAACATTTGCCGCCTCCTCCTCGTATCCCTTCTCACACCTGTAGAATGTCTGCAATCAAATGAGACAATATTGATTAGTACAATTAATAACTAGCTAGTTGAAGATTTTTAAATGTGTAAAGGAGAAATTACCCAGAACTTTCTGATCACCACGTCTGCCCTCGTGTTGCACCAGACACCGTCGATAATCTCACCCGGCGGGGCCGGGGCAGCCAAGTAGTGCTCCCAGCTCAATCCAAGCTCTGGAAGCCGACCCTCACCAGGCAACATGACAAACCCCGGGAAGTTTTGCCGGCAAAGCACTCCAAGGACGAAGTTGGGCCGGCGGACACTATGATGGTAGTCCCAACCCCTACAGCATGACAAGGCCAACACATTAGATATTTGAAGAAACATGAATGCAGAAGGTACAAAAAGATTAAATGCACTTACCTCTCCCCATCAGGGAAAATCAACCACCTCTGCTCACGGGTCACGGGCACGGACGGGAGCCGTGTACAACCACGCTGGTAGACGGTGCCCCCCTCCTCCTCAATATCAGTCGGCTCCCCGCCATCATCAGCATGGCCACTCGGCCCCTCAGGCTCATCCGGCTAGGTACCCCATCTAGACGTGTGCTCCTCCGGGGTCTCGTGGGCCGAAGGCCCGTCGACCCGAGGCTCGTGGGCCAAAGGCTCGTGGACCGGAGTCCGTGTAGCCTCCTCCTCGGACGAGTCCACCCTAGCAGTCACGTGCTCGGAGGAAGTCGCCCTAGCAGTCACCCTACCTCCTCTCCCGCGACCACGTGCTCCAACTCCTCTCTTCTTCCCTCCCTTACATCGTCCCCTGCTGGGCACCGCTGTCGACGAAGAAGGGCCCGACGGTGTCGCCATACTGTCCAGCAACGCTCGACGGAGAGGTGTGTGTGGAATGGAAGACCTCCCACCACGCGCCGACGATGAAGGGGCCTCGGAGCGCTCCCGACCAGCGCCCACCATCTTTCAACACCTGCCATGACAAAGAGTAAACGAAATTAGTACAACATAAAAAAATACCGACATGAATAATAATATGTATATCACTTAAGTGTATCATCATCAAGTACAACATAAAAAAATTGAATACCTGACACTACTAATAATCTCGATCACTATCATCAATAAATGCATAATCATCATCATCACTATAACCAATGATGGGCTCATAGGGTTCAGTCACTTCAAATATATGACCTAACTCATAATTCACAAATATATGACCTCGTCGGCCTCTGGTGTCGTGGGTGTCGTGTCGGGGGTCGGGGTGCCGTGTCGGGGTCGGGGTGCTGTTTCGGGGTCGGGGTGTCGGGGTGGTCGGGGTCGGGGTGTGGGGGGTCGGGGGTCGGGGTGTCGTGCCGGGGTGTCGGGGTGTCGTGTCGGGGTCGGGGTGTTAGGGTGTCGGGGTCGGGTTGTGGGTCGGGGTGTGGTGTCAGGCTGTCGGGGTGTCGGGGTCGGGGTGTCTGGGTGTCGGGGTCGGGGTGTCGGGGTGTCAGGGTACCGTTTTCTTCTTCTTCTTCTTCTTCTTCTTCTTCTTCTTCTTCTTCTTCTTCTTCTTCTTCTTCTTCTTCTTCTTCTTCTTCTTCTTTTTTCCTGTTTTTTCCTCTTCTTCTTCTTCTCTTCTTCTTCTTCTTCTTTTCTTCTTCTTCTTCTTCTTCTTCTTCTTCTTCTTCTTCTTCTTCTTCTTCTTCTTCTTCTTCTTCTTCTTCTTCTTCTTCTGCTTCTTCTTCTTCTGCTTCTTCTTCTTCTGCTTCTTCTTCTTCTTCTTCTTCTTCTTCTTCTTCTTCTTCTTCTTCTTCTTCTTCCTCTTCTCCTTTTTCCTCCTCTTCTTCTTCTTTTCTTCTTCTTCTTCTTCTTCTTCTTCTTCTTCTTCTCCTCCTCCTCTTCCTCCCTCCTCCTCTTCCTCTTCCTCTTCTTTCTTCCTCTTCTTCTTCTTCTTCTTCTTCTTCATCTTCTTCTTCTTTCTTCTTCTTCTTCTTATTTTTCTTTCATAGTTAGGTTATCTCTTTGCCGTCCGCCCCCCTTTGCCATTCGCTTTTCTGCTCTTTGCCGTCTGCTAGCAGACGGCAAAGAGGGGGGCCGTTAGGTTTTTTCTAAGCAGCTCGTTAGTGGGGCCCACCTCTCTCTTTGCCGTCCGCCAACTGACGGCAAAGATTCTTTGCCGTCCGCTAGCAGACGGCAAAGAAATGGCTGATGGCAAAGACCTTCTTTGCCATCAGTGAGTTCTTTGCCGTCCGTTTTCTGTAAGCGGACGACAAAGACCTTCTTTGCCGTCAGCCAGCAGACGGCAAAGAAATGGCAGACGGCAAATAAGCTAATTCCAGTAGTGATGTTATATATGAAATTTGATTAGAAAAATATGTAGAATATGAATATAAGATTATTTTAACCTGTTAAGTATTTATGAATATTATTTTGGAAGATATTTAAGTCAAACAAATGATTTTCTAAATTATATGTATCTTTTAAACCGTAACTCCGATTTTAACATGTTATATATGAAATTTGATTAGAAAAATGTGTGAAATCTGAATATGATGTTAATTTTACCTGTTAAATATTTTTTAGATATTGTTTTGGAAGCAAACTTATAACTATAGCGCACGATCCATTTTTCTTTCGTACAGGTGGCGATCCGGGTTGCAAATAAACACCCACTATAGTCATATAGGGAAAGAAAATATCGAGAACTACACATGCATACCTCTGAATACATTGCAGGGAAAACAACAGATTTCTCATCGCGAGTGTGAGAGAAAGCGAGAGCGAGAGGGGGAGAGGGAGGAGAGAGAGAGACGTCTTAGGATTAACCACATTCAAACACGTTTTGGTTTGTGTGAACACTAAGGCCATCGCCGGCGAGGGTGAGAAGAAGGATAAGTGGCAAGACAAATATGATGCATCGCTAAAATAAAGGAGATGGACCTATTGTGGTCTTGAGTGATGGTTGTTCGGTTAAGAGTGTGTGTTGTGTTTTTTCTCCCGTTGCAACGCACGGGCTCTTTTGCTAGTTACCATTAACATGAAAAGTGACATTGCCTTTGTTGCAATCAATAACAGCCCCTATAGTATTCAAAAAGGGTCTACCAAGGATAATCGACATACTATCGTCCTCGGGAATATCAAGAATAACAAAGTCCATTAAGATAGTAACGTTTGCAACCACAACAGGCACATCCTCACAAATACCGACAGGTATAGCGGTTGATTTATCCGCCAATTGCAAAGATATTTTAGTAGGTGTCAACTTATTGAAATCAAGTCTATGATATAAAGAGAGAGGCATAACACTAACACCGGCTCCAAGATCACATAAAGCAGTTTTAACATAGTTTCTTTTAATGGAGCATGGTATAGTTGGTACTCCTGGATCTCCAAGTTTCTTAGGTATCCCACCTTTAAAAGTATAGTTAGCAAGCATGGCGGAAATTTCAGCTTCCGGTATCTTTCTTTTATTAGTAACAATACTTTGATATACTTAGCATAAGGATTCATTTTAAGCATATCAGTCAAACGCATACGCAAAAAGATAGGTCTAATCATTTCAGCAAAGCGCTCAAAATCCTCATCATCCTTTTTCTTGGATGGTTTAGGAGGAAAGGGCATGGGTTTCTGAACCCATGGTTCTCTTTGTTTACTGTGCTTCCTAGCAATGAAGTCTCTCTTATCATACCGTTGATTCTTTGATTGTGGGTTATGAAGATCAACATCAGGTTCAATCTCTACATCATTATTATTGATAGGTTGAGCATCAACATGAACATCATCATTAACATTATCACTAGGTTCATGTTCATCACCAGATTGTGTTTTAGCATCAGAAATAGAAATATCATTGGGATTCTCATGTGTGTCAACAACAGGTTCACTAGAAGCATGCAAAGTCCTATCATTTTTCTTTTTCTTCCTCGTAGCAGGACTAGGTGCATCAACATTAGTTCTCTGAGAATCTTGCTCAATTCTCTTAGGGTGGCCCTTAGGATACAAAGGTTCCTGAGTCATTTTACCCCCTCTAGTCATAACTCTTATTATTTAATTCATTGAGCAGATCATTCTGAGCTTTAAGCACTTCCTCTACTTGAGTGGTAACCATAGAAGCATGTTTACTAATAAGTTTAAGTTCACCTTTAACTCTAGACATATAATCACTCAAGTGTTCAATCATATAAGCATTATGTTTCAATTGTCTACCAACATAAGCATTGAAGTTTTCTTGTTTAACAGTAAAATTAACAAACTCATCTAAGCATTGGCTAGCAGACTTATAACGAGGAATATCACCTTCATCAAATCTATAGAGAGAATTTACCTTCACTACCCGTGTCGGGTTATCAAGACCATGTATTTCTTCAATAGGTGGTAAATTCTTAACATCTTCAGCTTTAATACCCTTTTCTTTCATAGATTTCTTTGCCTCTTGCATATCTTCAGGACTGCGAAATAGAATACCCCTTTTCTTCGGAGTTGGCTTAGGAGTTGGTTCAGGAAGTGTCCGATTATTTTCATTAGTCAACATATTATTCAATAGCAATTCAGCTTGATCAACTGTTCTTTCCCTGAAAACACAACCAACACAACTATCCAGGTGATCTCTGGAAGCATCGGTTAGTCCATTATAAAAGATATCAAGTATTTCATTTTTCTTGAGAGGATGATCAGGCGAAGTATTAAGTAGTTGGAGAAGCTTCCCCCAAGCTTGTGGGAGACTCTCTTCTTCAATTTGCACAAAATTATATATTTCCCTTAAAGCAGCTTGTTTCTTATGAGCGGGGAAATATTTAGCAGAGAAGTAATAAATCATATCCTGGGGACTACGCACACAACCAGGATCAAAAGAATTAAACCATGTTTTAGCATCACCCTTTAATAAGAATGGAAATAATTTAAGGATATAATAGTAACGAATTTTTTCCTCATGAGTGAATAGGGTGGCTATATCATTTAATTTAGTAAGATGTGCCACAACAGTTTTACATTCGTAGCCATAAAAAGGATCAGATTCAACCAAAGTAATTATCTCATGGTCGACAGAGAAATCATAATCCCTATCAGAAATACAGATAGGTGAAGTAGCAAAAGCAGGGTCATATTTCATTCTAGAATTCAAAGACTTTTCTTTCACCTTAGCTAATAATTTCTTAAGATCATATCTATCATTGCAAGCAAGAAAATCTCTAGCAGTTTCTTCATCCATAACATAACCCTCAGGCACAACAGGCAATTCATATCTAGGGGGAGAATCTTCATCATCACTTTCATCAATATTATCAGTTTCAATATTTTCATTCTCTCTGGCCCTAGGAAGTTGTTCATCAAGAAGTTCACCTAATGGCACAGTAGTATCAAGCATAGAAGTAGTTTCATCATAAGTATCATGCATAGCAGAAGTGGCATGATCAATAACATGCGACATATCAGAATTAATAGTAGAAGCAGGTTTAGGTGTCGCAAGTTTACTCAAAACAGAAGGAGAATCAGGTGCAGAGCTAGATGGAAGTTCCTTACCTCCCCTCGTAGTTGAGGGATAAATTTTGGTTTTCTCGTCTTTCAAGTTCCTCATAGCGATCAGCAGATATAAATCCCAAGTGACTCAAAGAATAGAGCTATGCTCCCCGGCAACGGCGCCAAAAAATAGTCTTGATAACCCACAAGTATAGGGGATCGCAACAGTTTTCGAGGGTAGAGTATTCAACCCAAATTTATTGATTTGACACAAGGGGAGCCAAAGAATATTCTCAAGTATTAGCAGTTGAGTTGTCAATTCAACCACACCTGGAAAACTTAATATCTGCAGCAAAGTAGTATGGAAGTAACGGTAACGGTGGCAAAAGTAATAGTAGCAGTTTTGTAGTAATTGTAACAGTGGCAACGGTAAAGTAACTAAGCAAAGATCAATATGTGAAAATCTTATAGGCATTGGATCAGTGATGGAGAAATATGTCGGATGCGATTCCTCATGCAACAGTTATAACCTAGGGTGACACAGAACTAGCTCCAGTTCATCAATGTAACGTAGGCATGTATTCCGAATATAGTCATACGTGCTTATGGAAAAGAACTTGCATGACATCTTTTGTCCTACCCTCCCGTGGCAGCGGGGTCCTCGTGGAAACTAAGGGATATTAAGACCTCCTTTTAATAGAGTACCAGACCAAAGCATTAACACTTAGTGAATACACGAACTCCTCAAACTACGGTCATCACCGGGAGTGGTCCCGATTATTGTCACTTCGAGGTTACCGGATCATAACACATACACTACAAAAAAATACACTTCCGTGATGATACGTGTTTGTCACAGTAGGTCGTGGTTTTTGTCTTGCATATACATCCATGACGATTTTATGACAGAATCAAGATAGTCATACCTGTGCTGTCGTAGAAGTATTCCATGACATTACCAAAATTATCATCACGGAAGTGTCCACTTCCATGACGATAAATCACGCGTCACAGAAGTGCTTTTGTCAAGGGTGACCGACACGTGGCATCCACCGTAATGGAACGCCGTTAAGCTATCGTGCCCGGTTTTGGATCCGATAACCCGTTAACAGCCCCGACCAATGGGGATTTTCCACTTGTAAAATCATCATTGACTGGAGGAAACACGTGTCGGCTCACTGTTGGGACAGATGTCATCCACTCATTGGACCGAAGACGCCTATGATACGTCGACACGTGGCACGGCCCAACAGAGGCCCATTCCTATGAAAAGGCCGCCCTGTTTGACTTGGTCAAAAGGTGGCGGGCCGGCCCATGGAAAGCCTGTTAACGACATGTTCGCATATAGCCCATTTACAGCCCGCTAACTCACGGCCCGTTATGGCCTACCAAAATTAAGCCCAGTAGTGTCATCTGGGCCGTCCAATATGATTCCAGCCCGTTGTAACTTCCAGCCCATGTATGGCCCATGACGTATTTCGGCCCATATGAGTCCCTTTGTAACTCTTGGGCCATTAACGGCCCGTGGTGGAACCGGCCCGTAATGAACAGTGTATCGCTTTATACCCATTAGCGGCCCCTTATTCCATTGGGTCGTTTCCAGCCCGTGTTACCTTTCGGCCTTCTCAGGGCCCATTTATTCTTGGGCTCATTTCTAGCATTCGGTTACTTACGGCCCGTTACTGGCCTTTTCTGCTTGTGGGCCAAATTCAGCCCGTGGATACAGTCGGCCCATTTGTGGCCCGTTAATCTGTTGGGCCATTTTCATAGCATCATCAAATACGGCCTATTAACGGCCCGTTATGGTCAGCCCATAAAACGTACGATTTCCAATCTAGCCCATTTACGGCCCCTTATACGGCCCGTACAAGGCCCATAGATGAGACGGCCCGTAGAAGGCCCATGGATCCTACGGGATGTAGAAGGCCCATGGATCCTACGGCCCATAGAAGGCCCATTGATCCGACGGCCCATAGAAGGTCCATTGATCCGACGGCCCATAGAAGGCCATGGATCCGGCGGCCCATAGAAGGCCCATGGATCCCACAGCCGATAGAAGGCCCATGGATCCGACAGCCCATAGAAGGCCCACGGATCCGACGGCCATAGAAGGCCATGGATCGTCCATCTCGTAGATGGCCCATGGATCGTACGGCCTGTGCAGGGCCATGGTCACTACATCGTTTGGGCGAGTTGGCCCCCGTTTGAACGATATAGCATATTCAAAGAATTATCCTACTTTATACTATCACCTCTAAAAAACATACACTATACAATAAAGAGACTAAGGCATAGAAACGTAGAATAATCCTACACTATACAATAAAGAAATTACAGCCGGTTATACCCACTGGGCATTATGGTTCGGCACCAGTGATAATAAAGCATACACAAACAGAAATTACATACACTGGGCAAATACAGCTCATACATCATGGACACGCATCAACATAACTTACCATTTGAACTATAATCTCTTCAGAAAATAGGATTGGCCGGATTTAGATAGCACAAATTTCAGTCTGCAAAATCTCCAATTCCTTCATTGTTACCTCAGTGTCTTGTTTCATTTTTGACTCCTGCATCTAATACCTGCATGTCTAGTCTCAACTTGTTGATTGTACGTTGAGAATCATGTACACGTTGTCTTTCCACCTCTAGTTGATGCTCAAGAACATCAGCACATTCCAATTCCAATCCATAATCATTCGGTAACGGCCATGCCGCACTGCTCGCAGATCTTTGTGTTGATGTCACTTCATCCTGAAATGTTTCTGTAAGTACACATGACTAGGGCAAAAATATAGTTACAACAGTGAAGCGAGGAAGACAGACTATTTTGTACATGGCAAAACAGGACTAACAATAATGTTACACGTCATGAAGCATAAGCAGGTGATATTTTAAAATTATAAAAAGGTAGTCTGTGCAGCCTGCATACAGAAATATCTCTTAGCTCACTAGAGGAGCATGATGTTGGGGCCCAATCCAAAACACAGACAAGTTACAAATTTAGACAGCACGTTGCGTAGAAGTAAGCAAGCAGTTGGCCATTCTGTAGCTCAATTAAAGTCTTAGGGAGCATATGAACAGCAGAGGGTTTCATACAAACATACTACATCAAGCAAAACTATGCAATCATTAGCCTAGTATAAACTAGATTGTGAGCCTCATGCAATAATAGTTGGTTAATAGACTTCAAAGCTTCAGGCACACTTCGGCAGAGTAATTAAATGGTAAGGCCTTTAATTATGTCAACTAATAGTTATACAAGTACCCAACATCAGGCATCATTCTTTGGGCATCTCATTAACTGAGGACAAATAAAGCAATTGAAAAGAGCAAATTAACTATGCGTGAAACAAACAAGGAATTGAACTGTTGAGTTGGATAAAGTGACTTACCTTAACTGGTTGAAGAGGCTCAGCACAGCTCCTACTTCTCTTGCAAGGCTCCTTCCTAACATCTTGTACTTGGAAATCCTCAATCTTATCTTCATTGCACCCCCTCTGCAAGGTGACACAAACTAGTTACTCGTCTCAAGATAAATATGCATACTTTCCAGTCTGTGAACACAAAAGGATGAGATTATAACAAAACAACACCACATAATGAAACATGCCGCATCTCTTGGACTTGAACACAATGAAATGAGCATTTACTATGTCTGCACTATGTAAAAACTAGGCATACCTTCGAACTGGATCTCCAGTTACTCTTGGAGAGCCTACTTTAGTGTACAGCCAAACCTTTACATCACCTATGAGTTAGAAAAGGCCCCACTACAGCAACCCTTAGTGTGAGTGTTAGGTCAAGAACAACAAGTAATCAAAGCAAACAATCCTAGTATGGTTGGCTGATGCAAACAAGCAATTGAACAGATGTGTGAGCAAATCTTACATATCAAGAAAAGAAGCAAAGGAGGAGGCTTAAACACCATCACTTGACTGACCAAATTTAAGGGGCATTTAAACATCATGTGCAACGTATGAACTAACATAAACATTGCATAATCCAGATTCTACAATGGAATGCACATGTATTAGGTTATGCCATGTATGATGATGCCTAAATGTACACTATAGCAGGCAGGAGTGATTCATCACTGCACGCACAATTGAATTGCAGGTTAAGGGCCAGTTCTATTCCGCCTTTTAGGGATTATTGTCAAAATAAGCCATAAAAGATGTAAAGAAGTCATTTTTGAGTTATGGGCTTGGGCTTAACTAATTTCGCTTTGGAGGGGGGTGTTGCGGGTAGAACCTCACTAAAAATTGAAGGGAAGGGGAATAGTGAAATGACTCTGTTGTCTCCCTATATTACACTCAAAATGCAACTGCTGACGCCCACGTCACACCTCACCCTCAAGTAAAAACAAACACGCAAGCGTTCATTGCCCTGCCCGCTTGCATCTCCACTCCCCTTTCCCTCTACCTCGATCCCCTGCCTGCAGCACTAGGGTTCCTCCAGCGAGCCGTCGCCACTGGTCCCATCTGGCCTGGTCCTCGATGATGCTCTGTCCACCTAGGCTACATGGCCGGCGGGTAGGGGCAAATCTCCCTGGCTGCTCCTCCCTCTAGCGCCGCCCCTCATTCTCATGGTCTTCAGCAGCTGCTCCACTTTGGTTCGTCCAACGCACTACTCCGGCAGGCACTGCACAACTAGGGCTGATGCCACACTGCGGCAGAAGGCACCTTATTCCCCCTCTCCACCTCCCAGGCCGTGGCCTTGAGGTGCTGTTGAAGGATGAGCTCATCCAACAAGGTGAGGATCTCCTCTGATTTTTTCCCAAATTTTCATTCTGGTCCACTATACGATGAATTGCTATGAGCTGCTTCTACTGATGCTATATGATGCATTGCTATGAGCTACTCCTGCTGCTGCTATATGATGAATTGCTATGAGCTGCTGCTATATGATGAATTGCTATGAGCTGCTACTGCTGCTGCTATATGATGAGTTGCTATAAGCTGCTCCTGCTACTGCTGCTGTATGATGAATTGCTATGAGCTGCTCCTGCTGCTGCTATATGATGAATTGCTATGAGCTGCTCCTGCTGCTGCCATATGATGAATTGCTATGAGCTGCTCCTACTGCTGCTATATGGTGAATTGCTATGAGCTGCTCCTGCTGCTGCTATATTATGAATTGCTACGAGCTGCTCCTGCTGCTGCTATATGATGAATTGCTATGAGCTGCTGCTGGTATATGATGAATTGCACACTGCTGCTGCTGTTGTTGTATGATGAGTTGCTATGAGCTGTTGTTGCTGCTATATGATGCTTTCTGGTGGTGCTGCTATATGATAATAACCAGCCACTTGGACCATCGAGTTTCAATAAATAATTGTTCTTCATTTAAATGTGGGTCATGCGTTCTTTGTTTAAATTAGGCAATGGGATCTCTATGGAAAACATTGACCAAAGTTGATTGTGCCAAGTAGATGGTATCTTTGTATTTACATTTTGAGCAAATAGTGATGGTCTGTTTTCCTATCATATTAATTACTGCACTGGGTTCAATTTGTGATGTTTGCAAGTCAAATTAATTTTCATATGGGTAGCAAAATGAAAAAACATAATGCAATCTAGAAACCACCTGAATGCGCAATCGTCGCCTCAGCGATGGCCTTCATGGGACCCAAGTGGCGGCGGCCTCCTGTGTTCTACTTCTCCTCGATGATGGCGGCGGACACGGAGAAGCTGGCCACTGACTCATCGCTCTCCACACACCCGGCTTCTGTCTCTGCCTGCATGGCGCTGCCGCAGGCACGGGAGGCGCCCCCACAGACACGGGAGGCGCGGCACTGCAGACACTGGTGGCGCGGTACGGCATGGCAGCGACGACGCCCGTACCGGTGTGCTCGCCGCCGTGCCGGCGTGGAGCAACTTGCCACTCCTCATCGAGCTGAACTAGAGCGGCGAGTTGCTGAACCACACGCCTGCTTGGGGCGGCAACTGGATCCGTCGGGCCAAGCGAGGTTGGTGAAGCACCAAGCGGCCTCGCCCGTATCCGGAGGGCTCGGCGGGCCACCCAGCCGGGTAATATACCGCAGAACGGCTCCTCGGAAGCCATCGGAAGAGTGGAGAAAATGGTGAAGGAGGAGATGGGGGAGCGGCGGAGGGGTGCGATTCTTGCCCGCTGTCTGTCTGGCCTCGTGTAAATAGAGGGCGGACGGTAGGAGCTTGGATGGTGTCTGGCCTCGTTTAAACTGAGGGCGGACGGGAGGAGCTCGGTCGGTGTTGCGTTTAATTCCGGCCCGCTCATGAATGGACGTGTGGCCGGAGTAGGTTTCTCAGTTTGCATGCAGGTTTAACGGAGGGGTTTGATGGAGGCGAGGAGGCGTGTTCAGCCGGGCGTGCATCGGGCGGCGCAGTACTATTCGATTTGACAGCGGGCGGTGCAGTTCCCGATACGGCTTAAATGCAGACGAGGGAGGGAGTAGCGCTTCCTAAAATGTTGAACGGCCAATGCATCCTCCTTCAATTAATGCATGAGGGAAGTAATGGGAGGAGGACCAGGAAAAGAGGCTGCACGATGTGAATGCAACGCAGTTTGCCCTCATATAAAGGCGCCCCTCCATTCCAATGCGTCTACCACATCGTACGCACCTAAGCATTTGCCTAAGCACCTACACTAAGCGCAAAAGACCTCACTCCAGACCCATGGCGGCGATGCGCGCGAGCGGCCAGCGGCTGTGCCAGATGGTACACGCCGCCGGCCTGTGGCATGGCGCAGAGGATCGTCTCCAGACGGTGTTGGAGACCCGCTGGTGGATGGCCGCCGTCGACGCCAACTACGACTCTCAGTTGGACCAGATGATCGTTTCCACCACCAACAAGTTCACCGTCCTCAAGAAGCTCGCGGACGACATCTGAAAGAAATATGCCCTAGAGGCAATAATAAAGTTATTATTTATTTCCTTGTATCATGATAAATGTTTATTATTCATGCTAGAATTGTATTAACCGGAAACATAATACTTGTGTGAATACATAGACAAACAGAGTGTCACTAGTATGCCTCTACTTGACTAGCTCGTTGATCAAAGATGGTTATGTTTCCTAGCCATAGACATGAGTTGTCATTTGATTAACGGGATCACATCATTAGGAGAACGATGTGATTGACTTGACCCATTCCGTTAGCTTAGCACTCGATCGTTTAGTATGTTGCTATTGCTTTCTTCATGACTTATACATGTTCATATGACTATGAGATTATGCAACTCCCGTTTACCGGAGGAACACTTTGTGTGCTACCAAACGTCACAACGTAATTGGGTGATTATAAAGGTGCTCTACAGGTGTCTCCAAAGGTACTTGTTGGGTTGGCGTATTTCGAGATTAGGATTTGTCACTCCGATTGTCGGAGAGGTATCTCTGGGCCCACTCAGTAATACACATCACTATGAGACTTGCAAGCATTGTAACTAATGAGTTAGTTGCGGGATGATATATTACGGAACGAGTAAAGAGACTTGCCGGTAACGAGATTGAACTAGGTATCGAGATACCGACGATCGAATCTCGGGCAAGTAACATACCGATGACAAAGCGAACAACGTATGTTGTTATGCGGTCTGACCGATAAAGATCTTCGTAGAAGAAGTGGGAGCCAATATGAGCATCCAGGTTCCGCTATTGGTTATTGATCGGAGAGGTGTCTCGGTCATGTCTACATAGTTCTCGAACCCGTAGGGTCCACACGCTTAACGTTACGATGACAGTTATGTTATGAGTTTATATGTTTTGATGTACTGAAGGTTGTTCGGAGTCCCGGATGTGATCACGGACATAACGAGGAGTCTCGAAATGGTCGAGACATAAAGATTGATATATTGGAAGCCTATGTTTGGATATCGGAAGTGTTCCGGGTGAAATCGGGATTTTTCCGGAGTACCAGGAGGTTACCGGAACCCCCCGGTAACTTAATGGGCCTTAGTGGGCCTAGGTGGAAGAGAGGAGAGGAGGGCAAGGCAGGGCCGCATGCCCCTCCCCCCAGTCCGAATAGGACAAGGAGAGGGGGGTGGCCCCCCCTTTCCTTCCTCCCCTCCACCTCTTCCCCCTCTCTCTCCTAGTCCAACATGGAAAAGGGGGGAGTCCTACTCCCGGTAGGAGTAGGACTCCTCCTGGCGCGCCTCTCCCCTTTGGCCGGCCGAACCCCCCTTGCTCCTTTATATACGGGGGCAGGGAGGCACCTCTAGACACACAATTGATTATTGATCTCTTAGCCGTGTGCGGTGCCCCCCTCCACCATATTACACCTTGATAATATCGTAGCGGTGCTTAGGCGAAGCCCTGCATCGTTAGAACATCATCATTGTCACCACGCCGTCGTGCTGACGAAACTCTCCCTCAACACTCGGCTGGATCGGAGTTCGAGGGACGTCATCGAGCTGAACGTGTGCTGAACTCGGAGGTGTCGTGCGTTCGGTACTTGATTGGTCGGATCGTGAAGACGTACGACTACATCAACCGCGTTGTGTTAACGCTTCCGCTTTCGGTCTACGAGGGTACATGGACAACACTCTCCCCTCTCGTTGCTATGCATCACCATGATCTTGCGTGTGCGTAGGAATTTTTTTGAAATTACTACGTTCCCCAACAGTGGTATCAGAGCCAGGTTTTATGCGTTGATGTTATATGCACGAGTAGAACAAAAGTGAGTTGTGGGCGATATAAGTCATACTGCTTACCAGCATGTCATATTTTGGTTCGGCGGTATTGTGAGATGAAGCGGCCCGGACCGACATTACGCGTACGCTTACGCGAGACTGGTTTCACCGTTGCGAGCACTCGTTACTTAAAGGTGACTGGCAGGTGTCTGTCTCTCTCACTTTAGTTGAACCGAGTGTGGCTACACCCGGTCCTTGCGAAGGTTAAAACAACACCAACTTGACAAACTATCGTTGTGGTTTTGATGCGTAGGTAAGAACGGTTCTTGCTAAGCCCATAGCAGCCACGTAAAACTTGCAACAACAAAGTAGAGGACGTCTAACTTGTTTTTGCAGGGCATGTTGTGATGTGATATGGTCGAGACATGATGCTGAATTTTATTGTATGAGATGATCATGTTTTGTAACCGAGTTATTGGCAACTGGCAGTAGCCATATGGTTGTCGCTTTATTGTATGCAATGCAATCACCATGTAATTGTTTTACTTTATCGCTAAGCGGTAGCGATAGTCGTAGAAGCAATAGTTGGGGAGACGACAACGATGCTACGATGGAGATCAAGGTGTCGCGCCGGTGATGATGGTGATCATGACGGTGCTTCGGAGATGGAGATCACAAGCACAAGATGATGATGGCCATACCATATCACTTATATTGATTGCATGTGATGTTTATCTTTTATGCATCTTATCTTGCTTTGATTGACGGTAGCATTACAAGATGATCTCTCACTAAATTTCAAGATAAAAGTGTTCTCCCTGAGTATGCACCGTTGCCAAAGTTCGTCGTGCCCAGACACCACGTGATGATCGGGTGTGATAAGCTCTACGTCCATCTACAACGGGTGCAAGCCAGTTTTGCACACGCAGAATACTCAGGTTAAACTTGACAAGCCTAGCATATGCAGATATGGCCTCGGAACACTGAGACCGAAAGGTCGAGCATGAATCATATAGTAGATATGATCAACATAGTGATGTTCACCATTGAAAACTACTCCATTTCACGTGATGATCGGTTATGGTTTAGTTGATTTGGATCACGTAATCACTTAGATGATTAGAGGGATGTCTATCTAAGTGGGAGTTCTTAAATAATATGATTAATTGAACTTAAATTTATCATGAACTTAGTACCTGATAGTATCTTGCTTGTCTATGTTAATTGTAGATAGATGGCCCATGCTGTTGTTCCGTTGAATTTTAATGCGTTCCTTGAGAAAGCAAAGTTGAAAGATGATGGTAGCAATTATACGGACTGGGTCCGTAACTTGAGGATTATTCTCATTGCTGCACAGAAGAATTACATCCTGGAAGCACCGCTGGGTGCCAGGCCTGCTGCAAGAGCAACACCAGAGGTTATGAACGTCTGGCAGAGCAAAGCTGATGACTACTCGATAGTTCAGTGTGCCATGCTTTACGGCTTAGAACCGGGTCTTCAACGACGTTTTGAACGTCATGGAGCATATGAGATGTTCCAGGAGTTGAAGTTAATATTTCAAGAAAATGCCTGGATTGAGAGATATGAAGTCTCCAATAAGTTCTACAGCTGCAAGATGGAAGAGAATAGTTCTATCAGTGAGCATATACTCAAAATGTCTGGGTATAACAATCACTTGATTCAACTGGGAGTTAATCTTCCGGATGATAGCGTCATTGATAGAATTCTTCAATCACTGCCACCAAGCTACAAGAGCTTCGTGATGAACTATAACATGCAAGGGATGAACAAGACAATTCCCGAGCTCTTCGCAATGCTAAAGGCAGCGGAGGTAGATATCAAAAAGGAGCATCAAGTGTTGATGGTCAATAAGACCACTAGTTTCAAGAAAAAGGGCAAAGGAAAGAAGAAGGGGAACTTCAAGAAGAACAGCAAGCAAGTTGCTGTTCAGGAGAAGAAACCCAAATCTGGACCTAAACCTGAGACTGAGTGCTTCTACTGCAAGCAGACTGGTCACTGGAAGCGGAACTGCCCCAAGTATTTGGCGGATAAGAAGGATGGCAAGGTGAACAATGGTATATGTGATATACATGTTATTGATGTGTACCTTACCAGAGCTCGCAGTAGCACCTGGGTATTTGATACTGGTTCTCTTGCTAATAATTGCAACTCGAAACAGGGACTACGGATTAAGCGAACACTGGCCAAGGACGAGGTGACGATGCGCGTGGGAAACGGTTCCAAAGTCGATGTGATCGCCGTCGGCACGCTACCTCTACATCTACCTTCGGGATTAGTATTAGACCTAAATAATTGTTATTTGGTGCCAGCGTTGAGCATGAACATTATATCTGGATCTTGTTTGATGTGAGACGGTTATTCATTTAAATCAGAGAATAATGGTTGTTCTATTTATATGAGTAATATCTTTTATGGTCATGCACCCTTGAAGAGTGGTCTATTCTTAATGAATCTCGGTAGTAGTGACACACATATTCATAATGTCGAAGCCAAAAGATGCAGAGTTGATAATGATAGTGCAACTTATTTGTGGCACTGCCGTTTAGGTCATATCGGTGTAAAGCGCATGAAGAAACTCCATAATGATGGACTTTTGGAATCACTTGATTATGAATCACTTGGTACTTGCGAACTGTGTCTCATGGCCAAGATGACTAAAACACCGTTCTTCGGAACTATGGAGAGAGCAACTAATTTGTTGGAAATCATACATAAAGATGTATGTGGTCCGATGAATATTGAGGCTCGTGGCGGATATCGTTATTTTCTCACCTTCACAGATGATTTGAGCAGATATGGGTATATCTACTTAATGAAACATAAGTCTGAAACATTTGAAAAGTTCAAAGAATTTCAGAGCGAAGTTGAAAATCATCGTAACAAGAAAATAAAGTTTCTACGATCAGATCGTGGAGGAGAATATTTGAGTTACGAGTTTGGCCTACATTTGAAAGAATGCGGAATAGTTTCACAACTCACGCCACCCGGAACACCACAACGTAATGGTGTGTCCGAACGTCGTAATCGTACTTTACTAGATATGGTGCGATCTATGATGTCTCTTACTGATTTACCGCTATCGTTTTGGGGTTATGCTTTAAAGACGGCTGCATTCACTCTAAATAGGGCACCATCGAAATCCATTGAGACGACGCCTTATGAACTATGGTTTGGCAAGAAACCAAAGTTGTCGTTTCTTAAAGTTTGGGGTTGCGATGCTTATGTGAAGAAACTTCAACCTGATAAGCTCGAACCTAAATCGGAGAAATGTGTCTTCATAGGATACCCAAAGGAGACTGTTGGGTACACCTTCTATCACAGATCCGAAGGCAAGACATTCGTTGCTAAGAATGGATCCTTTCTAGAGAAGGAGTTTCTCTTGAAAGAAGTGAGAGGGAGGAAAGTAGAACTTGATGAGGTAACTGTACCTGCTCCCTTATTGGAAAGTAGATCATCACAGAAACAAGTTTCTGCGACACCTACACCAACTAGTGAGGAAGTTAATGATAATGATCATGAAACTTCAGATCAAGTTATTACTGAACCTTGTAGGTCAACCAGATTAAGATCCGCACCAGAGTGGTACGGTAATCCTGTTTTGGAGGTTATGTTACTAGACCATGACGAACCTACGAACTATGAAGAAGCGATGGTGAGCCCAGATTCCGCAAAATGGCTTGAGGCCATGAAATCCGAGATGGGATCCATGTATGAGAACAAAGTATGGACTTTGGTTGACTTGCCCGATGATCGGCAAGCCATTGAAAATAAATGGATCTTCAAGAAGAAGACTGACGCTGACGGTAATGTTACTGTCTATAAAGCTCGACTTGTTGCGAAAGGTTTTCGACAAGTTCAAGGGATTGACTACGATGAGACCTTCTCACCCGTAGCGATGCTCAAGTCTGTCCGAATCATGTTAGCAATTGCCTCATTTTATGATTATGAAATTTGGCAAATGGATGTCAAAACTGCATTCCTGAATGGATTTCTGGAAGAAGAGTTGTATATGATGCAACCGGAAGGTTTTGTCGATCCAAAGGGAGCTAACAAAGTGTGCAAGCTCCAGCGATCCATTTATGGACTGGTGCAAGCCTCTCGGAGTTGGAATAAACGCTTTGATAGTGTGATCAAAGCATTTGGTTTTATACAGACTTTTGGAGAAGCCTGTATTTGCAAGAAAGTGAGTGGGAGCTCAGTAGCATTTCTGATATTATATGTGGATGACATATTGCTAATTGGAAATGATATAGAATTTCTGGATAGCATAAAGGGATACTTGAATAAGAGGTTTTCAATGAAAGACCTCGGTGAAGCTGCATATATATTGGGCATCAAGATCTATAGAGATAGATCAAGACGCTTAATTGGACTTTCGCAAAGCACATACCTTGACAAAGTTTTGAAGAAGTTCAAAATGGATCAAGCAAAGAAAGGGTTCTTGCCTGTATTACAAGGTGTGAGATTGAGTAAGACTCAATGCCCGACCACTGCAGAAGATAGAGAGAAGATGAAAGATGTTCCCTATGCTTCAGCCATAGGCTCTATCATGTATGCAATGCTGTGTACCAGACCTGATGTGTGCCTTGCTATAAGTTTAGCAGGGAGGTATCAAAGTAATCCAGGAGTGGATCACTGGACAGCGGTCAAGAACATCCTGAAATACCTGAAAAGGACTAAGGATATGTTTCTCGTTTATGGAGGTGACAAAGAGCTCATCGTAAATGGTTACGTTGATGCAAGCTTTGACGCTGATCCGGACGATTCTAAATCGCAAACCGGATACGTGTTTACATTAAACGGTGGAGCTGTCAGTTGGTGCAGTTCTAAGCAAAGTGTCGTGGCGGGATCTACGTGTGAAGCGGAGTACATAGCTGCTTCGGAAGCAGCAAATGAAGGAGTCTGGATGAAGGAGTTCATATCCGATCTAGGTGTCATACCTAGTGCATCGGGTCCAATGAAAATCTTTTGTGACAATACTGGTGCAATTGCCTTAGCAAAGGAATCCAGATTTCACAAGAGAACCAAGCACATCAAAAGACGCTTCAATTCCATCCAGGATCTAGTCCAGGTGGGAGACATAGAAATTTGCAAGATACATACGGATCTGAATGTTGCAGACCCGTTGACTAAGCCTCTTCCACGAGCAAAACATGATCAGCACCAAGACTCCATGGGTGTAAGAATCATTACTGTGTAATCTAGATTATTGACTCTAGTGCAAGTGGGAGACTGAAGGAAATATGCCCTAGAGGTAATAATAAAGTTATTATTTATTTCCTTATATCATGATAAATGTTTATTATTCATGCTAGAATTGTATTAACTGGAAACATAATACTTGTGTGAATACATAGACAAACAGAGTGTCACTAGTATGCCTCTACTTGACTAGCTCGTTGATCAAAGATGGTTATGTTTCCTAGCCATAGACCTGAGTTGTCATTTGATTAACGGGATCACATCATTAGGAGAATGATGTGATTGACTTGACCCATTCCGTTAGCTTAGCACTCGATCGTTTAGTATGTTGCTATTGCTTTCTTCATGACTTATACATGTTCCTATGACTATGAGATTATGCAACTCCCGTTTACCGGAGGAACACTTTGTGTGCTACCAAACGTCACAACGTAACTGGGTGATTATAAAGGTGCTCTACAGGTGTCTCCAAAGGTACTTCTTGGGTTGGCGTATTTCGAGATTAGGATTTGTCACTCCGATTGTCGGAGAGGTATCTCTGGGCCCACTCAGTAATACACATCACTATAAGCCTTGCAAGCATTGTAACTAATGAGTTAGTTGCGGGATGACGTATTACGGAACGAGTAAAGAGACTTGCCGGTAACGAGATTGAACTAGGTATCGAGATACCGACGATCGAATCTCGGGCAAGTAACATACCGATGACAAAGGGAACAACGTATGTTGTTATGCGGTCTAACTGATAAAGATCTTCGTAGAATATGTGGGAGCCAATATGAGCATCCAGGTTCCGCTATTGGTTATTGACCGGAGAGGTGTCTCGGTCATGTCTACATAGTTCTCGAACCCGTAGGGTCCGCATGCTTAACATTATGATGACAGTTATATTATGAGTTTATATGTTTTGATGTACCGAAGGTTGTTCGGAGTCTCGGATGTGATCATGGACATAACGAGGAGTCTCGAAATGGTCGAGACATAAAGATTGATATATTGGAAGCCTATGTTTGGATATCGGAAGTGTTACGGGTGAAATCGGGATTTTTCCGGAGTACCGGGAGGTTACCGGAACCCCCTGGTAACTTAATGGGCCTTAGTGGGCCTAGGTGGAAGAGAGGAGAGGAGGCCAGGGCAGGGCCGCACGCCCCTGCCGCCCCAGTCCGAATAGGACAAGGAGAGGGGGGCGGCGCCCCCCCCCCCTTTCCTTCCACCCCTCCACCTCTTCCTCCTCTCTCTCCTAGTCCAACATGGAAAAGGGGGGGAGTCCTACTCCCGGTAGGAGTAGGACTCCTCCTGGCGCGCCTCTCCCCTTTGGCCGGCCGAACCCCCCTTGCTCCTTTATATACGGGGGCAGGGAGGCACCTCTGGACACACAATTGATTATTGATCTCTTAGCCGTGTGCGGTGCCCCCCTCCACCATATTACACCTCGATAATATCGTAGCGGTGCTTAGGCGAAGCCCTGCGTTGGTAGAACATCATCATTGTCACCACGCCGTCGTGCTGACGAAACTCTCCCTCAACACTCGGCTGGATCGGAGTTCGAGGGACGTCATCGAGCTGAACGTGTGCTGAACTCGGAGGTGTCGTGCGTTCGGTACTTGATTGGTCGGATCGTGAAGACGTACGACTACATCAACCGCGTTGTGTTAACGCTTCCGCTTTCGGTCTACGAGAGTACGTGGACAACACTCTCCCCTCTCGTTGCTATGCATCACCATGATTTTGCGTGTGCGTAGGAAATTTTTTGAAATTACTACGTTCTCCAACTCCTCTTGCCCGCGCGCCCGGGCTCCTCATTGCCTGCCAACCTAATCGGCCTCCATGGCCGGAACCTCTTTCAAGCACTGGTGGCCCTGCGACTGCCCGCCGACGCCACGAAGAATGTCCACCTGGAGGTCGCGCTTGCTGCGAGGCGCCTCGCCCTGCAAGAATTCGTCGACCTACACATCCACGTGTACGAGCAAATCATGTACATAGGTATCTACAAGGCCAGTGAGGACGCTATGACGTTGGCCTTCCTAAACCGGCTGGAAGCCTTGGATGCCTTTGCTGAGAAGCACCTCTGATACGTCTCCAACGTATCTATAATTTTTGATTGCTTCGTGCTATATTATATTCTGTTTTGGATGATTAATGGGAACTTTTATATTATTTTTGGCACTAACCTATTAACCGGAGGCCAAGCCCAAACTGTTGTTTTTTGCCTATTTCAGAGTTTCGCAGAAAAAGAATATCAAACGGAGTCCAAACGGAATGAAACCTTCGGGAGAGTTATTTTTGGAACGGAAGCAATCCAGAAGACTTGGAGTATACGTAAGGGAAGCAACGAGGAAGGCACGAGGCAGTGGGCGTGCCCACCCCCATGGGCGTGCCCCCACCCTCGTGGGCCCCTCGTGGCTCCCCTGACCGACTTCTTTCGCCTATATATATCCATATACCCTAAAAACTTCGGGGAACAGAATAGATCGGGAGTTCCACCGCCGCAAGCCTATGTAACCACCAAAAACCAATCGTGACCCTATTCCGGCACCCTGCCGGAGGGGGAATCCCTCACCGGTGGCCATCTTCATCATCCCGGCGCTCTCCATGACGAGGAGGGAGTAGTTCACCCTCGGGGCTGAGGGTATGTACTAGTAGCTATGTGTTTGGTCTCTCTCTCTCTCTCTCGTGTTCTTGAGATGATACGATCTTGATGTATCGCGAGTTTTGCTATTACAGTTGGATCTTATGATGTTTCTCCCCCTCTACTCTCTTGTAATGGATTGAGTTTTCCCTTTGAAGTTATCTTATCGGATTGAGTCTTTAAGGATTTGAGAACACTTGATGTATGTCTTGCCGTGCTTATCTGTGGTGACAATGGGATATTCACGTGATCCACTTGATGTATGATTTGGTGATCAACTTGCGGGTTCCGCCCATGAACCTATGCATAGGGGTTGGCACACGTTTTCGTCTTGACTCTCCGGTAGAAACTTTGGGGCACTCTTTGAAGTACTTTTGTATTGGTTGAATAGATGAATCTGAGATTGGGTGATGCATATCGTATAATCATACCCACGGATACTTGAGGTGATATTGGAGTATCTAGGTGACATTAGGGTTTTGGTTGATTTGTGTCTTAAGGTGTTATTCTAGTACGAACTCTATGATAGATTGACCCGAAAGAATAACTTTGAGGTGGTTTCGTACCCTACCATAATCTCTTCATTTGTTCTCCGCTATTAGTGACTTTGGAGTGACTCTTTGTTGCATGTTGAGGGATAGTTATATTATCCAATTATGTTATTATTGTTGAGAGAACTTGCACTAGTGAAAGGATGAACCCTAGGCCTTGTTTCCTAGCATTGCAATACCGTTTACGCTCACTTTTATCTTTAATTACCTTTCTATTTTTATATTTTCAGATTACAAAAACCTATATCTACCATCCATATTGTACTTGTATCACCATCTCTTCGCCGAACTAGTGCACCTATACAATTTACCATTGTATTGGGTGTGTTGGGGACACAAGAGACTCTTTGTTATTTGGTTGCAGGGTTGTTTGAGAGAGACCATCTTCATCCTATGCCTCCCACGGATTGATAAACCTTAGGTCATCCACTTGAGGGAAATTTGCTACTGTCCTACAAACCTCTGCACTTGGAGGCCCAACAACGTCTACAAGAAGAATGTTGTGTAGTGGACATCAAGCTTTTTTCTGGCGCCGTTGCCGGGGAGGTGAGTGCTTGAAGGTATATCTTTAGATCTTGCAATCAAATCTTTTAGTTTCCTGTTTTATCACTAGTTTAGTCTATAAATGAAAACTACAAAAAATAATAATTAAGGGTGCCTCATATGCTTCATCTTTTTAATGTCTTTCGTGAAAATCATGGCAAGGAAAATTGTGCTCAAGTATTAGAAGAAGAATTACATAGAATGCTTGGCATAAAATATGTGAATGATGAGACTGATTGCAATGTTGTTAGTATGAATTCTTTGAATACCCATGATGCTAATGATATGCAAAGCCACAAGCTTGGGGAAGCTATGTTTGATAAAGATGATATTTTTTGTCCCCCAAGCTTTGATGAGCAAATTTACTATGATGAAAGCATGCCTCCTATCTATGATGATTATTGTGATGACATGTATGCTTTAAAGAATAATGATAACCATGAAACTTGTCATCTTGATCTTAATTTTCAATCATATGATAGTTATTTTGTTGAGTTTGCTCCCACTACTATTCATGAGAATAAATTTGCTTATGTGGAGAGTAATGAAAATTATATGCTTGTAGATCATGAAAAGAATGCTTTATGTGATGGTTATATTGTTGAATTCATTCATGATGCTACTGAAAATTATTACGAGGGACGAATATATACTTGTAGGAATTGCAATAATATCAAGTTTCCTCTCTATGTGCTTAAGGTTTTGAAGTTATGCTTGTTTTGCCTTCCTATGCTAGTTGGTTATTGTTCCCATAAGTTGTTTGCTCACAAAATCCCTATGCATAGGAAGTGGGTTAGACTTAAATGTGCTAGTCATATTCTTCATGATGCCCTCTTTATGTTTCAATTCTTATGTCTTATGTGAGCATCATTGAAATCATCATGCCTAGCTAGGGGCGTTAAACGTTAGCGCTTGTTGGGAGGCAACCCAATTTTATTTTTTAATTTTTTTGCTTTTTGCTTCTGTTTAGGAATAAATATTTTATCTAGCCTCTGGTTAGGTTTGTTTTTATGTTTTAATTAGTGTTTGTGCCAAGTTAAACCTATAGGATCTTCTTGGATGATAGTTATTTGATCTTGCTGAAAATTCCAGAAACTTACTGTTCACGAAAACAATTGTTAAAAATTACCAGAACGTGATATAATATTGATTCCAATTGCAGTAGATCAATAAACAAATTATTTAGGTCTTCCTATTTTGGCTGAATTTTTAGAGTTCCATAAGTTTGCGTTAGTTACAGAATACTACAGACTGTTCTGTTTTTGACAGATTCTGTTTTTCGTGTGTTGTTTGCTTATTTTGATGAATCTATGGCTAATAAAATAGTTTATAAACCATAGAGAAGTTGGAATACAGTAGGTTTAACACCCATATAAATAAAGAATGAGTTCATTACAGTACCTTGAAGTGGTGTTTTGTTTTCTTTCGCTAACGGAGCTCACGAGATTTTCTGTTAAGTTTTGTGTTGTGAAGTTTTCAAGTTTTGGGTAAAAGATTTGATGGATTATGGAACAAGGAGTGGCAAGAGCCTAAGCTTGGGGATGCCCATGGCACCCCAATATAATCTAAGGACACCAAAAAGCCAAAGCTTGGGGATGCCCCCCAAGGCATCCCCTCTTTCGTCTACTTCCATCGGTAACTTTACTTGGAGCTATATTTTTATTCACCACATGATATGTGTTTTGCTTGGAGCGTCTTGTATGATTTGAGTCTTTGCTTTTTAGTTTAACACAATCATCTTTGCTGTACACACCTTTTGAGAGAGACACACATGATTCGGAATTTATTAGAATGCTCTATGCGCTTCGCTTATATCTTTTGAGCTATATAGTTTTTGCTCTAGTGCTTCACTTATATCTTTTAGAGCACGGCGGTGGTTTTGTTTTATAAAAACTATTATTCTCTCATGCTTCACTTATATTATTTTGAGAGTCTTAAACAGCATGGTAATTTGCTTAAATTGGGAAATTAATCCTAATATGTTAGGTATTCAAGACCAGTAAAAAAACTTTCTTATGAGTGTGTTGAATACTAAGAGAAGTTTGATGCTTGATGATTGTTTTGAGATATGGAGGTAGTGATATTAAAGTTGTGCTAGTTGAGTATTTGTGAAATTGAGAAATGCTTGTGTTGAAGTTTGCAAGTCCCGTAGCATGCACGTATGGTAAATGTTATGTAACAAATTTGAAACATGAGGTGTTCTTTGATTGTCTTCCTTATGAGTGGCGGTCGGGGACGAGCGATGGTCTTTTCCTACCAATCTATCCCCGTAGGAGCATGTGTGTAGTGCTTGGTTTTTGATGACTTGTAGATTTTTGCAATAAGTATGTGAGTTCTTTATGACTAATGTTGAGTCCATGGATTATACGCACTCTTACCCTTCCATCATTGCTAGCCTCTTCGGTACCGTGCATTGCCCTTTCTAACATTGAGAGTTGGTGCAAACTTCGCCGGTGCATCCAAACCCCGTGATATGATACGCTCTGTCACACATAAACCTCCTTATATCTTCCTCAAAACAGCCACCATACCTACCTATTATGGCATTTCCATAGCCATTCCGAGATATATTGCCATGCAACTTTCCACCGTTCCGTTTATCATGACACGTTCATCATTGTCATATTGCTTTGCATGATCATGTAGTTGACATCGTATTTGTGGCAAAGCCACCGTTCATAATTTTTCATACATGTCACTCTTGATTCATTGCCTATCCCGGTATACCACCGGAGGCATTCATATAGAGTCATACTTTGTTCTAGTATCGATTTGTAATCATTGAGTTGTAAATAAATAGAAGTGCGATGATCATCATTCATAGAGCATTGTCCCAATAAAAAAAGAGAAAGGCTAAAAAAAGGAAGGCCCCCCCAAAAAAGGAGAAAATAAAAAGGGACAATGCTACTATCTTTTTTTCCACACTTGTGCTTCAAAGTAGCACCATGATGTTCATGATAGAGAGTCTCTTGTTTTGTCACTTTCATATACTAGTGGGAATTTTTCATTATAGAACTTGGCTTGTATATTCCAACAATGGGCTTCCTCAAATGCCCTAGGTCTTCGTGAGCAAGCAAGTTGGATGCACACCCACTTAGTTTCTTTTGTTGAGCTTTCATGCATTTATAGCTCTAGTGCATCTGTTGCATGGCAATCCCTACTCCTTGCATTAACATCAATCGATGGGCATCTCCATAGCCCGTTGATTAGCCGTGTTGATGTGAGACTTTCTCCTTTTTTTTTCTTCTCCACATAACCCCCATCATCATATTCTATTCCACCCATAGTGCTATATCCATGGCTCACGCTCATGTATTGCGTGAAGGTTGAAAAAGTTTGAGATTACTAAAGTATGAAACAATTGCTTGGCTTGTAATCGGGGTTGTGCATGATGAGAGCATTCTTGTGACGAAAATGGAGCATGACTAAACTATATGATTTTGTAGGGATGAACTTTCTTTGGCCATGTTATTTTGAGAAGACATAATTGCTTAGTTAGTATGCTTGAAGTATTATTACTTTTATGTCAATATTAAACTTTTATCTTGAATCTTTCGGATCTGAATATTCATACCACAATTAAGAGGGTTACATTAAAAAAATTATGCCAAGTAGCATTCCGCATCAAAAATTCTGTTTTTATCATTTACCTACTCGAGGACGAGCAGGAATTAAGCTTGGGGATGCTTGATACGTCTCCAACGTATCTATAATTTTTGATTGCTTCATGCTATATTATATTCTGTTTTGGATGATTAATGGGCTTTGTTATACACTTTTATATTATTTTTGTGACTAACCTATTAACCGGAGGCCCAGCCCAAACTGCTGTTTTTTTGCCTATTTCAGAGTTTCGCAGAAAAAGAATATCAAATGGAGTCCAAACGGAATAAAACCTTCGGGAGAGTTATTTTTGGAACGGAAGCAATCCAGAAGACTTGGAGTATACATAAGGGAAGCAACGAGGAAGGCACGAGGCAGGGGGCGCGCCCACCCCCCTGGGCACGCCCCCACCCTCGTGGGCCCCTCGTGGCTCCCCTGACCGACTTCTTTCGCCTATATATATCCATATACCCTAAAAACTTCGGGGAACAGAATAGATCGGGAGTTCCGCCGCCGCAAGCCTCTGTAGCCACCAAAAACCAATCGGGACCCTGTTCCGGCACCCTGCCGGAGGGGGAACCTCTCACCGGTGGCCATCTTCATCATCCCGGCGCTCTCCATGACGAGGAGGGAGTAGTTCACCCTCGGGGCTGAGGGTATGTACAAGTAGCTATGTGTTTGATCTCTCTCTCTCTCTCGTGTTTTTGAGATGATACGATCTTGATGTATCGCGAGCTTTTCTATGATAGTTGGATCTTATGATGTTTCTCCCCCTCTACTCTCTTGTAATGGATTGAGTTTTCCCTTTGAAGTTATCTTATCGGATTGAGTCTTTAAGGATTTGAGAACACTTGATGTATGTCTTGCCGTGCTTATCTGTGGTGACAACGGGATATTCACGTGATCCACTTGATGTATGTTTTGGTGATCAAATTGCGAGTTCCGCCCATGAACCTATGCATAGGGGTTGGCACATGTTTTCGTCTTGACTCTCCGGTAGAAACTTTGGGGCACTCTTTGAAGTACTTTTGTGTTGGTTGAATAGATGAATCTGAGATTGTGTGATGCATATCGTATAATCATACCCACGGATACTTCAGGTGACATTGGAGTATCTAGGTGACATTAGGGTTTGGTTGATTTGTGTCTTAAGGTGTTATTCTAGTAGGAACTCTATGATAGATTTATCCGAAAGAATAACTTTGAGGTGGTTTCATACCCTACCATAATCTCTTCATTTGTTCTCCGCTATTAGTGACTTTGGAGTGACTCTTTGTTGCATGTTGAGGGATAGTTATATTATCCAATTATGTTATTATTGTTGAGAGAACTTGCACTAGTGAAAGTATGAACCCTAGGCCTTGTTTCCTAGCATTGTAATACCGTTTACGCTCACTTTTATCTTTAGTTACCTTGCTGCTTTTATATTTCATATTACAAAAACCTATATCTACCATCCATATTGCACTTGTATCACCATCTCTTCGCCGAACTAGTGCACCTATACAATTTACCATTGTATTGGGTGTGTTGGGGACACAAGAGACTCTTTGTTATTTGGTTGCAGGGTAGTTTGAGAGAGACCATCTTCATCCTACGCCTCCCACGGATTGATAAACCTTAGGTCATCCACTTGAGGGAAATTTGCTACTGTCCTACAAACCTCTGCACTTGGAGGCCCAACAACGTCTACAAGAAGAAGGTTGTGTAGTAGACATCAGACCTCGCCAAAAAAGCCGCCGCTCCTAGCCGCTGGTCGGTGGCCCGGTGCACTAAGTTGAGGAGGAGGAGGTCGTACGTTGATGGATGCATCTTTCTTCTTGCTTTTGTAACCACCACTGCGATCGCATCATCATCATGGCCTTAATTCTTATTGTGCTATTGCATTCTCGTTCCAGTCAATACCGACATGTGCGATCCCTTTGCTTAATTATATGCATCACTGTAGCTAGTACTCCATCCGTCATTTTATAAGTTGTGCTTACCTTTTCCATGAACTTCGTGCAATGCGCGGGCATCTTGCTAGAAACACTAGAACATGTCGGACCGCGTGTGACCAAACCGACGATGCGCCAACCTAGCTAGTACTACGTACCCTGCTTATCTGGCGGAAATAGCCCCGCCCTAGCGTTTCCAATCGTTATTTCTATCTATCGATCATGCCAAGGAGCAGAACCAAATTTTTACAATTTATACATGTTTCTCTACTCCTACTCCTATAAAAGACTCAGTTGGTGAAGGTGGTGTGTTTGCCATCCATCGTTTCTGACCATTAGATCTGCATCTAACGGCTGTGAGGTAAGTTGTGGCATTTTTGCAACAATAGCCCACTTCTCTGCTCCAATTTGCAGAAATTCCCTTATTATCTCGAAAGCAACCACATCCCTCCCTCACCTCATCAAAACAGTCTGAGAAATATATTTTGAGTGAAAAGTACTCCCTCTGTTCCTAAATATTTGTCTTTCTAGAGATTTCAATAAGTGACTACATACGGAGCAAAATGAGTGAATCTACACTTCAAAATATGTCTATATAATCCGTATGTGATAGTCCATTTGAAATCTTTAAAAAGACAAATATTTAGGAACTGAGGGAGTAATATATTAGGAGTATATCAAAACAAGAGTGATTTCTTTCAAGTTTGTGAACAAGTACTACTATTCTACTACTTTGGATCCGTCGCAACGCACGGGCACATTGCTAGTAAAAGGAAAAGGCCTGCCGCGTTTGCGTCGCACTCCCCCCACACACGCCCGGGAATCGGGAGTACTCCACGGCCCGTCCGGTACGACACATAGCTTAGGGAAGGCGTGTTGCCTAGCATTTTCACTTTCATGTGGGACAGCCGTTGAGCAAACCGACTATTGGCAAACCGCACCCCACCCGCCGCCGGGTTGGAAAACATAAACGAGGGGAAGATCTAGCTGTAGCATGGAAGCCAAGAAATTTTGTGTCGGATGGGGCTCGTTGATGGAGTAGGAGCATTCCGTACTACTCTACTCCTACTAGTACCAAGTTTGTACTATACAACTAGTACTACCACTATACAACTAGTAGGTACGTGCACGGCACAGCATCGTAGGAACAAAAAAGGGGAAGATCTTGTTTTGGATGATTTATCTTTTTTTCAGTCAACGTAGTATGAATAATATGATGTGGGGGGCACCCATGAAGCTTATGTGGCTTGGTTTCATGGCTACGAAAGGATAGAGAAAATAAATAGATAATGTGTTTAGAGTGCACTCCACTAAATAGATATACTTTGGATCCATTGCAACGGGCCGGCACATCTATATGTATACCCCCTATATAGTGTGTGAATAACTTTGAAAGTTGGTCGTTCGATGAAGCTAATCCGATGGTACAAAGATGGCAAATCCGAGCACTACTGGCCGTTGGATATCATCTACATTCCACCAGATTCTGTCACATGTAGAATCTAGAAGACTCCATGGTTGAACTTCGTTCATGACTAACTTTGCCACAACTAAGCTTAGGCAAAGTGTGTCTGCCACAAAAAATGTGGCTAACAAAATGGCCACCACAAGTGTGGCAAGATTTGGCAAGAAGTTGAGTCTATGACATGTGGACCATGTAGCTAGAAAAGTGTGGCAAGCCACAAGTGTAGCAATGAACCAAACACATGATGCTTGGTGTGTTTGGTAGGGTGTATGAAGGGTGCATGATCCCAAGAGTTCCCTTCTCGACCCACTTTTGGGTGTTTGGTAGAGTGTATGGAGGGTGCATGAGTCCACACTAGCTTAGCACAAATACACTAGAAGCATGCATGAAGAGAGCATACATGAAGAGGGGTGTTGAGTTGAGCATGCATGAAGAGGGAACAACTATGCTGAGACGAGAACGCAACCAAACACACTTGTGGCACGGCGTGGCAACCTTAGGCTGCAAACAAAACATCTATACCCCTATATAGTGTGTGAATAACTTTGAAAGTTGGTCGTTGGATGAAGCCAATCCGACGGTACAAAGATGGCAAATCCGAGCACTACTGGCCGTTGGATATCATCTACATTCCACAAGATTTTGCCACATGTAGAATCTAGAAGACTCCACATGTAGAAGCATAATGCACAAACCACCAGAATCTCATGCGTGCAATGCACGTGTACCTTACTAGTAGTTGGTAGTAGTAAGAAACAAATTCCGGGTTTGGCACGAGCTCGTACTATGGGAGCACCACAAGGCCTGCCGTAGGAGTTACCTTTCCCTCTCGGGGCCCACGGGACCGAACTTCAGTGGCTTAGTGCCCGGCCTATGAGTCAATGACATGCGGACCTTAAATGCGGCTGGCCCACATGTCCTTCTCATGGTGGTGGTGTGGTTCGCGACTCACTCGTTCGAGATGAACCGGCCGGTGGTGGCGTGGCCGTGGTGAGGGTGCCACAGCTGGGCGTCGGGGCGTTACGAGGCATAGATGGCCACACCGGCGGGTGCTACCTGTAGTATAGAAGTACTCCAGCTGAGGATTGATGCCCGGGACGAAATGTGTCACAGCCGCTGGACGAAAATTTGATGGTGCGGGAGTACGGATCGGAGCACACCAGCGGAGCAGGCAAACCACGTCAAATCGGGTGTGGCTTTGGTAGAAAGTTGATGGTCGCCGCAGTTCAGCTGGCCCGCATGTCATGCGCACACAGGCAGAGGAGCGGTGGGGCCGAGAGGGATGAGGCGCACGTCGGGGGGTGAGGATCCCCTGACGTGAACAATCCTACCATTCTGCCAATGACATATGGGACCCCCAAGTGTGGGTCCCACCTGTCAGCGAAGGAAAGGCAGGGTAAGGCAGTGATAGCCACATCAGAGGATCCATGTCCACGTCGGGGGACATCATGCTTACAGGTAGGGTTGGAGCGGCGTCGTGGGAATCGCGTGTGGGTGTGGCAGTGGTAGAAACAAGAAACGTGATGGTCACCGGGGTTCAACTTCCATGGACAAGCTGTCATGTCTGCTGACACATGTATTTCAAAACTAGGGTGTTTATATTTCAAGCACGTGAACAAGTATTATTCTACTACTTTGGATCCATTGCAACGCACGGGCCAGCACATTGGTAGTAGTAGTGTCTATCTCTATCTCTAGAGGCCTTCCCTCGTTCATCCTTTTCTCTCACAAGATAAACTACTCATACAAATGCATCTTGATGTTTCCTTGGGGGTCTCTCCAGCGCGGCGTGGCCGTAGTTGCAAGTTGACGCACCTTGAGATGCGGATGTTGAGGGGCGCTCGGATTTCCTCCGATGAGCAGGTAAGATGAGTTTGATCACGTAGTAAATGCATTCTAAAGACTACTTCCGTGTCCATTTCCTATTTCTCCCCCTGCCCACTGTTTCACAGGTTAGGCTCGGTGCGAGTGGAGATTGGCTTGCATATGTATGGGAGGGTACCAACATCAATTTGCACAACATTTACAACGGTGACACTGTTCCCATAGAACCTTTGTCCAACATTGGGATCAGCCATGCAACGGGCCACCGCATGAATTGGTACGATGGAACCACGGTGAGATTGAATAAGATAGCACGAACCTTGCACATGGCGGTCAAAGGTGGACCATGTTGTCTGCGGCCGATTTGTTTCCGTACGAGTACGAAGACGATGTGCTCCTTTCTAACCGCATCTTCGCGGTGACAAACCAGGGGGCTTGTTTCGTATGGGACACATCCTACGATATACTCCCTCTCTCCCAGTTTATTTGTTTTGAATATTTTCGTTTTATAAGTTTCAAATTCAAATTTAGAGCTCCCCATCACATGTTGAGATTACAATGTCCATTAAATCGTTGTGTGCATGTATAGTAAAGAAACAAATCTCGAGTTAGGCACAAGTTCGTGCAGCAGTAGCACCAGCCTGGCGCAAGAGTTACATTTCCTTCTCAGGGCCCTCGGGACTGAGCTTCAGCGCCTTACTACACCTGCCTTTGAGTCAATAACATGTGGACCCGATAGGTGGCTGGTCCACATGTAATGCTCCCGAAGGCAGAGGGGCAGTGGGGCCGAGAGGGGTGAGCCGCAGGTCGGGGCACGTGTGGTGTCATGGGTTCGTGCGGCGTCGTGGGAATCGCGTGTGGCTGTGGTAGAAACTTGATGCTCGCCGCATTTAAGGTGGCCCACATCTCATGCACACAAAGGCAGAGGGGCGGTGCGGCCGAGAGGGGTGAGGCGCACGTCGGGGGCCGTGGTGCCGTGGGTTGGAGCGGCGTCGTGGGAATCGCGAGTGGCAGTGGATGAAACGTGATGGTCGTCGTAGTTGAACTTCCATGGACAAGCTGTCATGTCTACGGACACATGCATTGCATACCGATCACTGGACGAAGGAGTAGTAGAGAAAGCTAGGCGGATAAATAGTTCCTTATAGTCAAGCGGACCCACACTACTACTTGTTCCAAAGACATGCACACCATCGAAATAGTCCATCTATATCAATATACACCGAGAGGGAATATTTTTTTACAAGAGAGGAAATAGTTCATCCATCCATAATGCCCTGCTGCTGGTGCAGCCTTATCTTCTTCTTCTTGTTGTTCTCATTTTCTGTGGGAGACGGCTTCGCAACAAGCTCTTTGGACCTTGCAGCTATCTCGAAACTCACACGGGCATCGAGGGCAGCATATTTTATCCGCCCGTACGTCAAGGGATAATCCTCCCATCCAGGCGACCTTAATGCCACTGTCTCGTCACCCTTCTGAAGATTTGTACCGAGCACAAAATTTGCTACGTCGAATAGGGATGGTGTCTGTTTATCACAATCTTCTACAGGAATTTTGATTCTGGTTTGTAGGTCAGCGATGCTTTTCAAATCAAGGTTGTACGGCTCCAGCTTCTGTTTGTCCCCTTCGATGGCTGCCTCACAGAAGTATATGTCCTCCCGAGACAAGAAATCGTGAAGCTCACCTGGTATGGAGGGTGCGTGTATGATGTGGTACACCAAAACATCATCTTCGAAGCACAGCTAAAGGACAGCGGCGCGTTGGATCTTCCCAGTGGCACGCTCCGTGTACTCTGCGTCAAGACCGGTGACCCTCGTCTCTACGTTTTCGAGGGAGTTGGATACATTGTTGATCCACTTCTGAACAACCCTTGGGTGGACGGTGACGGTGGCAACTATGCTCAACGAGCCTTCGACGAGGACATGTTGGACACTAAAAACCTGCATCTCAACCTCTTTCGCCATTTGGAACCGCTGGAACGGAGGGCTATGGTTTAGAGAATTAGGATTAGATGGCTAGTCTAACTGAAGTAGTAGATGATTATTTAAAGAGGTTAAAACAATGTGAACGCAGTGGGGTTTGGATGCAAATGAAGACGAAGGGGAGGTGAAGAAGCCGAGGAAAATCGGTTCCCGATGGAAAAGTAAATGGGAGAAGTGGCGTGCAGGCAGTTGATTAGACGGCTAGGTAGACTAAACAAAAAGGCTATGCGGGTAGACTGAGGAGTCGTACCTGTTCGTGTACGTGCCCATCCTTCCTGATAGGTGGGACCTATGCAAACAAATAAAAAAATGTGTCATAGCTGGTTCAGATGGATATTGGAGCATGCGTGGGAGACACAACATTCTCTGGTTAAGGAATACACGGTTATCCTCATCAAAAAAGAAAAGGCCCATCTTCGCGCTTCCGCATGCACGAGAATTTGGTTCTTCTTGCAATATGGATGATACCAGCAGGATGAAGTGAACAGGCATGCTAGCACGGGAGACCTATTTCCGCTATACAGTACTGGAGTACTCATGTTCCTACTACTACTAGTAGTAGTACAACTGTGGTACACTTGATGGTCAAAATACTATTCATCCGGTCCTCACAGTGAAGTGACAACACCCTGAGCCTGACACTAGTCCAGGCGGCGTGTTCGGGTTACCAAAGTCAGCCTCACCCTGTGCACTGTGAAGTCTATCACCGCTGCTGTACAGCACATTAGCATGCCTCGCCTCGTCTCCCTCTCCCCTCCCATAGCACCACTCCATCTCCATCTCCGTCTCCATCTCACTGTGCCCCCGTGTACGGTCGCCTCGCTCGCCTCCCCCAGTACCACTATTCCCTCGCTAGCCGCTCCAGCACCTACAGCCTTCTCCCCCGTAAATCAAGCCCCCAAAAACCCCCACCTTCCAAACTCCACCATGGCCGAACGCGAACCACGCAACATCCATATGAGCCACGATTGGAGCAATCTCCCCAGTGACATCCTCGACATCTGTTGTTCGTGTATGGATATGTTGAGCGCCCTGCGGCTGGCTGCATGCTCGAGGGACATGCACACGACCATCATCGAAGCGAGGCCTAAGCTTTTCAAGACACCCTTCTTGCTGCTATCTGGTCTTGCGAGATTGGCTCACCATGATACGGAGGCGTACATGATGCCCCTCGACTTCAATCCGATCTCCATTAGCCGAAACTTCTTTGCAGGTATGTAGTGGGTCGCCGTAAATCATTTCCCTCGACTTCGATCCGATCACCATCGCCCGAAACTTCTTGGCAGGTATGTACTGGGTCGGCATGAACTCCCACTAGATGGCTGCCTTCAGAGAAGACGGTAAAAAGTTGGTGCTCGTGAACTTCCAGACCTCCCATGAGATCATCCTTCCTCCGTTGGATTATATAGAGTTTTACCATCGCGGTCCAAGTCATTTAGATTACCACATCAGTTGGACGGACCTTGTTTTGCAGAAGATTGTAATCTGCCAAGTGCCCACACGACATGTGAATTACGCAGACTTCAAGCTAATTGCCTTGTTCGACCACGGACTCGCCTATCTTTACGCCGGTGCCTTCTTTAGCTGGAGACAACTCAGCTTGCAGTGGATCATCGTCAAATCTGATACACACTTCTGTGATGCCGGTGCCTTCTTTTGCTGGAGACAACTCAGCTTGCAGTGGATCATCGTCAAATCTGATACACACTTCTGTGATGCTATTGAACACAATGACATCATCTACGCGATCGACAAAGAAGATGGCACCACGTATTGCTAGGATGGCGCGTGTAAGTTGTTTCCATCTCATGTTAATGATGACGCCATGACACTATTTGAACTTTTTGTGATGATTGGCATATCCCTGTTTGAGCAGAATTTGAGTAGAACTATGGCAATGTATTAGAGATGCCGTAAATCAGCTATATTTGGAATGAGTTAATTCATGCGATTGTGACCATGTCATTACAGCCAATTTGTACCCCTGAATAATCAAACGGTTAGGAATATATGGATATTCTCCTTATTTTACAGTAATCTATATACTACTACTAAATATGAGTGTGTATCAATGGCCATGTTAGTTTCCTCATTTTCATGATGTAGAAACATGCACCACACTGTTGGTTTCATCTAACCATACATTAGGGAAGTAAATGTGCATATGGAGAACTCTATATTTGGAAGTAGTGAAATCCTGTAATGCTTACCATGTGTACATACCTATATTCGCCCTTCAGCAATCAATGGCTAGAATAATATCCTCACAAAAAATTTGCCCACAGAACAAGAGTATATAACAATGCATGGTCTGTTAGTTACCTTGAAGAATTTGTTTGTGAGGACAGAACATGATTACATAACATGCATGACATGGTAGTTTCCTGTGAAGAATCGATTGCGAGATAACATGATTATAACCATGCATGGCACTTCTATTATTTCGAACCCAGTATACATTTCCCTGTATTTTCCTCCCAGTTCCAACAGGGACATATCAATGCTGTTTCTTGCATTATCCTACTCATACTCTGAACAATGCTGATCTTACATTAACAATGCATGTCCTTTTTGATATGATGCAGTGTCCCTACAGTTACTGCCCTTTGTAATCACACCACCTTTGCCAAAAACAGGGAAGCACAACTGGTTCCTCGCTCGATCAGACGACGGCAAAAGACTGATGAGCATTCGGACACATGAGCCGGAAAAGTTATATTGCAAAAACCCCACTGTATACAAGCACCGTGAAATACATGAGTATCCGGACAATGGCTGTTACGTCTATGAGCAGGATACCAGCTTGTTGGGGCCTTCAGGATTTTTTAGTTGGAGGCGGGTAAACAGCCTTGGTTCACACTCTCTGTTTCTCGGACTCAATTATCCGATTAACCAGGAGATCACCGTTGGCAAGGACCTTGATGGCAGAGAGGCTCTATTTGCTATGGAAAACTGTGTCTACACGGCGAGCCCTAGGAGTTCGGGAGCAAACTCCCCTGATTGTCAATGATACAGCCTGCAGCCAAAAGAAGGTGAGAATAAAAAAGGCATTCGGATTAACTTTGATCCTTGGATGTCTCAATTACGACAGGCAGTGATGTGGTTCAAGCCTTCAGGTTGATAGGTAATTGGGTTGTTGCGTCGAAAGGGTGGAGTACTGGTGTCTCCGGATCATTGGTCGCTGAAGCGGGGCTGCAAATTATGATGGTGTTGGATCATCTCTTCGAATGACTTTGTTGTCTTTGCTGCTTGTTCTGGATGGGTAGTTCTTTCTTTTGTTATGCATATTCCTTGTCATTTGGTCATCCTCGTCTATGTCACTCTTACTATGTAATAGTTGCCTCAGTTTAGAATGTCATTCTCGTCTGGATCACGAGAGTCTTAGCGCTGCAGATGGGTGCATTTTGGTGGTGTAGCAAGACTTCTTATGAACTATCATGTCTTGCTGTTTATGTCAGTAGTAGTCACTAGTCAGTGTTTGAATGTTGTATATATCGTTGTTTCGAACTGTTTATTGTCTCGAACTACTTGTGGGTTAAATGAGGGCATCAGCATTCTCCAGTGTTCAGAGTGTATCTCCTTTTTTCAAGTTATATAATTTGAGCTCATTGTCTTTTCGATGATGTACACTTGTTTGGGACAGTGAGGTGTCGTTGAATATGGGCCGAGTAGTAACGCAATGCCAAACAGGTCAATTATGACTCTCAGGCCGGGCTCTCAAAAGATCCTCGAAAAAAGGCCGGGCTCTCCAAAAAAGAAAGAATAAGGACTCTTAGACCGACATGTGGGCGCCACCGGTGTTTTCGTGCGCTTGCGCGCAGAGAGCATATTGGCACGTGTTCGAAATTCATGCTACCTTTTCATCCCCAATCTCCCGCCCCTCCCCCACCTCTGGAATCTCGATTCCTACTCCAGTTCCCCCAAATCCCCCTCCTATACTCCCTGTACTCAAGCGCACTATCATGTCGCCGGTCAACGCGGATCTCCGAGCCGGAGATCCTGAGGTCCGTCCTGCCTTCGGTCGCTGCGTGCTGTCGCTCAACAGTGGCATGGCGGCGCTTGACGACCAGTTTGCCGGCAATGTGCTGATGGTAACCATCAACGGCGACCGGCCTCCCGTCTCGCCGTACGACCTTGTCAAAGCTCTTGGCATTGCGCACGACATCCAAATAAGTGACTTGCTCGTCGAAGTCTGTCCGCCACCGGCTGATTTCTTCGTCAGGTTCCGGACAACTTTCGACTGCAGTCGTGTGTTCGAATCTTCCCGGCGTTTGTTCTGCGATGGCGCGCTGGTGAGCTTTGGTCGGTGGCACCCAGGATGGGGCTCGGTGACCTCTGAGCTTGAGTTTTTAACAAAGCTTACCTTCCACGGCATGCCTCGACGTGCTTGGAACAGCGAGTCCATGAATGAGCTTATCAACGACCTTGGAGGTGAGCGCGTAAGTATGTTTGTTCCTCCAGACAGCTGGGCTCTGACGGTTATGGCATGGATGAAGAAGCCGTCCACCATACCGAAGGTGATTGGTGTTGAGATACCGGTGCAGGAACCGGGGTTATACTATTCGTCGCCACCAAGGCCGCCGCGGACCACGTTAGGGATGTACCTGTATCGAGTGTTCGTGCATGTCGAAGAAGTGGTCAATCCATCAATCGAAGTCCTGCGCCACCGCTGGTACCAGGGTCCGTTGACGACGTCCATTACAGGAGTCAACGTCAGACTTTCCCCGTGTTGCTCGGAACGATGGATGGCACAGGGCCTACTCCATCGCGCGGCGGAGGCCACTGCTTCTTTGGGAGAAGAGGCAGGGCTGGCTGCCTGGATGTGCTCTAATTTGAGGTAACAATTGAATCTTGTCAGATACTAGTTAAATCCGAGCTATGGGTGTGAAGCACTGATGTGCCAGTACATTTGATTGTGACCTGTTCTAATTTTGTACCTGAACTTTTTTTAGAAAGGGTTGTACGTCGACTTAATGTGCTAGCAGAACTTATTGTGTTATCTGTCTGTTTTCTTTGCACAGCATTCAAGATATTTCCCCGTCATTGATAAAGACGATGAACCGTTATGTACGAGTTCGTTGGTTTCAACATAGCCCTAACCGTAGCGATCCACTGCTTCCATCCTGATTGTGTCGCCTGCGTGAAATTTTTGTATGGAAGTTCAGTGTGCTATGATGTTCTATATGATTGTGTCAACTATTTAAGTTTTGACTGAGCATCAGCAATGCATCTGGCTGAAAGATGTATTTACGAGCATCAACCGATGGGTCTCTCTCTCTCACATGCACACACACACACACGCACACACGCACAAGTGGGACCCGTTGAATTATTTCTTTGCTCGTGACAGCTTTTAATTAGGTTCCACTGTAATCTAACCTTTTTCTTAAGTTATTAATTGAGCTCAGTGACTTCAAAAAGTTGTACAAAAGCCTTGTGTGGGCCTTTCCGGCGTCGCTGAATGTGGGCTGAGTAGCCATGTTAGGTTGTACTGTACTACACAGGCCTTTTTTCAACATCAGCAATGCAACTGGGCCGACAGTTGTACACAATATCCGGGTCAACTTGTTATTCTCTGCCCCGCTGGGTTGCAAACTTTCCTATGAGGTATGCATTAGGCTTAACAAGAAAATGGACTTTAAGAAATAATAAATGGGATGTAATTATAATAACCGGGCCGCTGGCACCAAACGCGTAATTAGTTTAAAAAATTTATTATTTTTGGAATTTGAAAATTTTAATTTCATTACCTATTGCGCGCGCAATATTTCGTTGGATTTTAACATAATACAACTTTATTTTGAAATTATATTCAATCTGACTAGAAATTTCGGATAAAAATATTTCGGATCCCATAAAAATGTGGGGAATTTTTTTCAATTCTGTTTTGAGTGGTTGGTTGAAATTATTAATCGTTGTCCTAGCTAGAAAATGGGCTGTACTTTTCACAAACTGTAAATGGGCTGTAGTAAATTCCATTAGAATTAAAAAATGGGTTGTACATTCTTACAAATCGCAAATGGGCTATATGTTCTCTGCCACACACTTGTGGGCCTTCTAAGTTGACGCGTCCCCTAAAAAAACTAAGTTGACGCGTATGCAAGGCTTTGTCAACAACACACGGTTCTCGCAGCTGTGGCCGTTGGATGTCCATCCAACGGATGTCGTGCTTCTTCTTCAATCTCGGATATTCTTGCTTCAACCGCCCAAAAAATGATTCCTCCCCTGACATCTGGGGCGCACCGTTTCGGAGGCTGACCTGTGGGCCTACTAAGTTGACGCGTATCAAGGGCTTTGTCAACTTAGTCAATATAAACGATTCTAGCTGCAGTGACCGTATGACGTCCATCCAACGGCCGTAGTGCTTCTTCAACATCTGGTCTTCTTGCTCCAGCCGCCCAAAGCAGCGCCGGTCGTGCCGCGTGCTCCTGCCTCCCGTGGCCGGCTGTGATGCCGCAGAGGCTGCACCGCCCCCTACTACTCCCACCGCTGGCCAGGCCATTCCTCTACTCACCCACACCCCCTGTTATTCTGCGGCGACGGCAGCCTCACACCGCAGCCGAACCAGTGAACCCTTGTACTCCTCTCCATGCGGGCTTCCACTGTCGCGTCTTCCCCGGCTCCACGTCGTCCCCTTCCTAGGCCTCACCATCGTCCACCGCCCTGGTGCTCTCGGCGCGGCATGGTCAACGTGGTCAAGGAATGGCTTCCATCGGACGTGGACTGTACGTGGAGAGGCTGACAGCTGGGTCCACGGCCGCATCAAGGAAGTGCCTCCTTATTACGCGGAAAATAATGATTCCTCCACCTGACAGCAGGGACCCACCGGACGGACAACCGTATTTCGCAAAAAAAACGTTTCCCCCTGACTGCTGGGACCTACCAGCTACATCTTCGCACACAAGGAAGTGCGTCCGGGCAAAAAAAATGATTCGTCCTCCTGACTGCTGGGACCCACTAGCTACATCTTTGCACGCAAGGAAGTGCCTGACAGTCGGGACCCACCTAGTCGAAGCGTACGTAGCATTGTCATTCTGGTCGCGAATGTGTACGTACATACTGGTCGATGTAGAGGCGCGCACGTATCGTAGTAGAGGCGCGCACGTAGCATGTACACGTACGTACAGCGGTAGTGTGCAAGAAAGAAAATACGGCCACGTACATACATACGGGCTAGGTCTCGAACGCCTACTTGCGCATACGTACGGCCAGGGCTCGTGTACATGGCTGGGTCGGAACAGAGAAACTGTGTCGTCGTCGTGTTCATGGGGAGCCGACCGGCTGGGTCGGAACGGAATGCGTCGTCGTGTTCATCGGGAGGGCTTGGACGGAACAGCCGATGGAAACAAGGCCTGGCGTACTGCAGAACGGAGGAAATGGACTTGTGTTCGACTGGCCATGGTCGAAACGGGATTCTGTTCATCGGGAGGGGTCTGGCGTACCGCAAAACGGAGGAAACGGACCTCCTATGGTCGAAACGGGTACTGTTGATCGGGAGGGGTGTGGCGTACCACAAAACGGAGGAAACGGACTTGTGTTGGAGCGCTACGGTCGAAACGGGGGTCCTGTTCATCGGGAGGGGTGTGGCGTACCGCAAAATGGGACTCCACGGGATACTGTTCATCTCCACTGTCGACCCCCTCCAGCCTCCACGGGCTACTGTTCATCCACCGTCGACCTCCTCCAGCCTCCACCTGCGACTGTTCATCCACGGGCTCCTGCTCATCTAGCCTCCACCGCGCGCTACTCCACTGGCTACTGTTCAACCAGCCCTCTCCACGGGCTCCTGTTCAACCACCCCTCCACGGGCTACTGTTCATCCAGCCCTCCACCGTCTACTATTCATCCAGCCCTCCATGGGGTGGTCCTGTTCATCCAGCCCTCCACGGGTCCTGTTCATCTAGCCCCAACCGGCTCGATCGATCGGGGTCCTGTTCATCCAGATTCAACACCACGGGGTCCTGTTAATCCACCCCCACCGGGAACTGTTCATCCAAGCCCCCCCAGCAACGCTCATTGTTCATCCAGAGGCAGCATCGATCGGCTTCAGTTAGCAGCAGTAGCGAAGGAATCGCTCGATCGGGTTCAGTTAACAGCCATCGATCGATCGCTCGGGTTCAGTAACGCGTAGCCTGCAGTGCAATCGCTCGGGTTCAGTAGGCGAACGCCTCGCTCGGGTTCAGTTAGAGCCCGACGCCTCGCACCCACGCGCGTGCGTGTACGAGAGAAACGCGCAAACCTCCATGCATCGCTCGGCCCCGACCACCCACCGTAACCGGGAACACCCCGATATTTTCCTCGCCGTCGCTTCTACCATGATTTTTTCCGTCATGGACGGCCCAAAGAATGTCATGCAGCTGCGTCTCCGGCCCGCCCAGGACGAAAGGCCCATTTTCTGTCATGATTTTTTGTCATAGAAGAAGGATCCCACCACATCTATGATGATACCGGGTTTTGTCACAATTATCGTCATAGAAGTGTCATAAGTATGACAGGAAAAAAATTCGTTTGGCCCAAAATGTCACGGATGTGTCTTCTTTTTGTAGTGATAGTAGGTGACTAATGACTTACAAGATAGGATCAAGAACTCACATATATTCATGAAAACATAATAGGTTCAGATCTGAAATCATGGCACTCGGGCCCTAGTGACAAGCATTAAGCATAGCAAAGTCATAGCAACATCAATCTCAGAACATAGTGGATACTAGGGATCAAACCCTAACAAAACTAACTCGATTATATGATAAATCTCATCCAACCCATCACCGTCCAGCAAGCCTACGATGGAATTACTCACGCACGGCGGTGAGCATCATGAAATTGGTGATGGAGGAAGGTTGATGATGACGTTTGCGACGGATTCCCCTCTCCGGAGCCCCGAACGGACTCCGGATCAGCCCTCCCGAGAGAGATTAGGGCTTGGCGGCGGCTCCGTATTGTAAAACGCGATGAATCCTTCTCTCTGATTTTTCTCTCCCCGAACGTGAATATATAGAGTTGGAGTTGAGGTCGGTGGAGCACGAGGGGGCCCACGAGGTAGGGGCGTGCCCAGGGGCGGTAGGCGCGCCCCCCACCCTCGTGGACAGGGTGTGGGCCCCCTGGTCTTGATTCTTTCGCCAGTATTTTTTATATATTCCAAAAATATTCTCCGTGAAGTTTCAGGTCATTCCGAGAACTTCTATTTCTGCACAAAAATAACATCATGGCAATTCTGCTGAAAACAGCGTCGGTCCGGGTAAGTTCCATTCAAATCATGCAAGTTAGAGTCCAAAACAAGGGCAAATGTGTTTGGAAAAGTAGATACGATGGAGACATATCAGTACCCTGTTCTGCGAGAAAGCCACGCAACAGTTAGGAGATATACTCTCCAGCAGAGTCAGCACAAAAAAGTATGAATAGGCGTGAAAAACTGGGTGTGAACCATGGCAGCAAATCGTTTGTATATAGAGAGAACCTCGCTACGAGATTTCATGAAGTAGAGCCAAGTGTAGCGAGAGAAATCATCAATAAACAAAACATAGTAGCGATGACCACCTTTCGAATCAAAGGGGGCTGGGCCCCAGACATCAGAATGAACTAAGTCAAAAGGATGTTGAGATACCGAGTGACTGGTAGGATAAGGTAACTGGGTCTGTTTGCCAAGTCTACAACCATTACAAGGTAAAGAAACATCTCCAGATACAGACCCTAAGACACCCTGGTGCACTAAGAAGACAAGCGAGAGCCACAGATGTGACCAAGGCGATGATGCCACTGCTGGAAGGACGCAGACGAAGAGGCAGCAAGAGCATGAGAGATGACTGAAGTGGTGGCAGCGGAAGGAACACAAAGCCAGTCAACTTCCCAAAGACCCTCGGACTCACGGCGCCGGGGGCCAGCACCAACCAAAACCTTGGTGCGACGATGCTGAATAGAGCAAGAATCGGTATCAAGAATGACCCGACAACAAAAACAGTAAGTTAGGCAGCGGAAAAAAGATTCATGGTAAGGCGAGGAACATGTGAAACACTAGGAACAGAAAAGGATGGAGTGGAAAGAATACCACGACTAGCAACCGGAAGAGATGTGCCATCGGCAGTAAGAACATTAATAGGAGAATCAAGAGGGCGAAGAGAAGACAGCGCTGAAGAATCAGAGGACATATGAAAGGAAGCTCCAGAGTCCAGAACCCACGAAGATGTACCTGACGGTGTAGATGCCGGCGGTGATGAAGTGGTGGAAGCAGTCACAGCAGCAGCAGAACCAGTCGATGAGGAACCAGAGGAAGCCAGAAGGCGTTTAAGCCGTACAATGTCCTGGTCAGTGAGTGAGGAGTCGAGGAAGATCCAGGAGTCCCACTGGGAGAGGAGCGCCTCTGGTCTCACTTCTTCTCACGGCAATCAGACTCTGGGTGACTTGGCCGAGAGCAGTAGCCACAGAAGGTGTCACGACGCGACCGCCCCTTCTCAGCAATAAGGAGGGCGACCCACCCCCCTAAGGTGTAGGTAGGAGCGGTGGAGCAATGAGCCAAGCATACGACACAGGAGCTCGAGCAGCCAACACAGACGGAACCGCCAGCAACCCCGCAGAGCGAAGGCGGGTCTCCTCAGCATGAAGCTCGGCAAGTACCTCCGAGAGAGGAACACGGCCACGAGCAAGCAAGTGAGCCGTCGAGGCTCAAACTCAGAGCGGAGACGAGACAAGAACTCATGAACCCGCTGAAACTCCAGGTCAGACCGCGTAGTCTGACAGCAACGGTAAGTTCCACAAACAACTGTCCGCAGTGAGTCAAGCTGACGCCAGATGGCAGAGCACTGAGAATAGAACTCATCAACAGACGAATCACCCTGCTGAAGAGCATGCTCCTGACGCACTACAGAGAGGTATAGAGCATTGCCAGAAGGCTGATAGTGCTGACAAAGATAGGACCACATTGCTGCAATAGTGCCAAGGCCCATGAACTCCGAAGCAAACTGAGGGAGGACAGTCGCAGTGAGAATAGCAGCAGCCCGAGCATCATCATTGCACCACTGAGTGTAAGTAGACAGATCATCCCGGTAGACAGAAAGAGCATCAGAATAGGCGGATACCTACTGATCATAAGCGTCAACTGCAGCATCATCAACATCCTTGGCTGCATCCCGATCAGCCTAAGAAGCATCAGCAGCAAGCACCAGCGGTACTGGCAGGATAGGAGCCACCGGAGCAATAGGGCAAGGCGGACTGGGTACCTCGCCAGAGAGAACGCCCCACAGCAGAAGACCGCGCATATGGATATGCATGAAGCCTGCAAACTCAGCATAGTTGGTGCCATCAAAGATCACCGAGCACCAAGGAACAGCGACATAGCCAGAAGAAGACATGTTGTATACTCCTCTCTCTCTCTCCTTTTTTTTTGAGAAGTCAACGGACCTAGAAAAACTCGATCTGGATCGAGCACTCGAGGCGGGGGATGAGCGAGGGCGCTCGAGGCGGGGAACGAGCGAGAGCTCTTCGGATCGACCGGGCAGACAGGAGACCACAGCGGCCGGAGGAACACAGCCGCAACAGCTGGATGGGACCGGACCCGCGGGAGGATCGAGGGGAAGGCGGGCGTCCGATCCAAAAGCCGCTAGCCAGCCTCGGTAGCGCTAGCCAGAGGCGGAGCCGAGTGGGACAACGGCCGCAGCGGAGTCGAGCGGGACAGGGCCGGGCGGCGGTCGAGGCAGCGGCCGCTGATGCTGGACGGGGCGGCGGACGAGGCAGTGGCCGCAGCTGCCGAATGGGGCGGCGAGGCAGCGGCCGCTTGGACGAGACGGCGTCCTGCTGGAGGAGCAGCAGACCGGGCCGGAGAAGCAGCGGCCAAACGGCCGGACGACCGGAGACGAGCAGGCTAGGAACGAGGGGCACAGAGTTGCAGCGTGTGGGAGGGCGTGCGGGAGGAAGGGGCTAGCCTAGCATCTGATACCATGTTGGATAATGAGCAACTTACTTTACTGAGGGCCAGAGGCCAGAACATATACATGTGTGGTAAAGTGCAAAAAAGCCCCTTATACTATGGGGATGTACAGAGAGGAACTATACACATCTAACACTAATCACCAAATCAAGGAAAAAACTCAGGGGCTTCAGTAGCAACACTCAGAAAACTATGTGTGTCGACATCCTCCGTCATTCTACGAAAATTGATTGCTAGCATTTGGCATGTGCCTTGATTGAAGGCTGAGGTAGAGGCACTCCATTCTGTCTAAACAAACATTGGGCCCAATTGATTTCAAATCAAACGTGCATCTAAGCACAAGCTGACAAGCTGTCATTGCCATTTGAATGGCAAGTCCACAGAGCAAAACAATATTCAGGTTCCTCTTCACCTCAATTTTTCTCACATCATATACAGGAGATGTGTTAGCAACGAGTGAGCCTCTTATTAGCAGCCATACTAGCTATGCAGATTTATGTCAAATTAACATCATGAGAAAATTTATAGGTGCAAAGGTGACAAAAAAGTGCTTCTCTGCATAGATTTGAAAAACAGAATGTAAAGGTCATATCTATCAATAGAAAAGCAGACAAGGTGAGGCATGTCTGACTGGAGTGAATCCAAAGGAGAACTGGTTGTAGACCATTTGTTCAAAATAATTCATGTCCATGAGGCCTCCATAATAACGCTACTTATATATAGTGTGCCATATCCTTTGTTGTAATTATCTACTTATCTAGTAACCTCAAGTTGGCAAATATAGATTTAACAAACAAATAAATTGCAATTATGCTGCTCAGTTTGAGTAGCCTTGCCGCAAGCACAGACGAATTAACAACAATCAAATCATGTAAAGAAGAATTGCCAATGATAATAATGAACTATATCAAGCATCAGACAAGTTGTGTGATAAAAAAAAACAGATAGCTAGGATGGAGCAGAATATATACCACTTGATATTGTTGGTAATGACAACAATAATGGTGGGAAGTTGATATATGGATGCAGCTTGTACAAGTCAGGGTGTCTAACATGGCACGCCTTCTCAAGCTGGAACGTTTGTATATCCAGCGTGAAACAACCTGGCTCAAGCGACACTAGTAGAAAAAGAGGTTTCCATACGCCCCCATTAGTCCCCAAAATAATCGAACCGCGACAAAAGGGTTCTTTAGTCGCGGTTCGGGAGGAGACCCGCGACCAACTATCTGGGCCCAGCGCGCTCGGTCGACAGCTGGCGGACGGGAGGGGCTTTAGTCCCGGTTGGCCTGGCCAACCGGGACTAAAGGTCCTCAGGCTGGCCCGAAGGCCTTTAGTCGCGGTTGGTCAGGCCAACCGGGACTAAAGGTTAGTCCTTTAGTCCCGGTTGGTGCCACCAACCGGTACTAATGGGATTTGAGGCATTAGTATCCCCCCCTGTGGACCGCCTTTTCAGTTTTAGAAAAATCAAAAGAAAATGATGGAAATGTCAAAAAAATAAAATAAAATAAGTTTCTCATGTGATATGTGGTCTATTTGTTGGGAAAATTAACAAATATGAATTTCGACTTTATTTGCAAAATCTCTCTGGAATTTTTAAAATGGGCATAACTTTTGCATACGAACTCGGATGAAAAAGTTTTTTATATGAAAAATCATCTACTCGAAAAGTTACATCCGAATTTAACTTGAGGTAAAATTTGAGGTGGCGAGCTTGAATATTATTTTGTTCCATAGACTTGAGGTGGCGAGCTTGAATATTATTTTGTTCCATGGACTTGCCATTCAAATAGCAAGAACAGTTTGTCAGCTTGTGCTCAGAAACCTTTTGATTTGAAATCAGTTGGGCACCTATGTTTGGTTTACCAGCATGTTTTTCTGTCTCAGGCACATGCCAAATGCAAGCAATCAGTTTTTCTTGGATGACAGATCACACGCAGTTTGTTGAGTGCCTGTTTGTGAGGCCCATGAGCATTTTTTCTTGAGTGAGAAAATTTGGTAACAACCAACTTTAACCTGTGAGGTCCCGCGACAGGAAGGCACCGTTTCTCTACAACTATTATTAAGTTCTTTTAGGACTGCTAATTACACTGGTCAACGCATAGAAGAGAGTGTTTGAGACTCTGGTCAATGAACCAATTTGAACATGGGTAACAAGAGTTCCAAATGTTGTTTTCCTATGTGCTGTGTTTCTGCCCATGTTTTTTCTGCAAGCAATTTACCAAGTGTTGCCTGTCGTTTTGTTCCTCTTTGCTCACAAGCTTTTGAATGTCTGCAACTCGAATGCTCCTAATTTTGAGATACTAGGCAGGTGTTGAGAACTTGGCCGAGGAGACGCTGGAACAAGGGTGCATTGCAAGCTGAAGTGCATAGTCTCCACTCTCCAGGGTTAGAATATGCTGAGACGAATGCAAGAGATCAGGCTGATTTGTTGATGATAAGATGGTGATGCGGTTGTTATGCAACTCGATAATTGACCACTAAGTTGGTCTGCGTTTGCCCTTTGGTCTGTAATATCTAATATGGCCATCCGGAAGGATAAAATAGAACCTGTAGTATTTTATCTTGCATTCCTTGGTCTGGTAGTGATTGATGCGTTTGTTTATCGGACAAGGTAGCGAGAGCAGTACCGAAAGTTTAGTTTCTCTAGGATCATTAGGTTAACTAAGGCCCTGTAAGAAGTCAAAGTAAGTCAGTACCTGCCATTTCTAAGTTCAAGCTTGTGGAATAGAGCTTTCCAGGTCTCAGGATTAAGAACGAAATGATATATTAAATTCCTACCGTTTACAATCGTTTCAGTTTTTTCAATATGCCAGTGAAGGGAAAAAGAAGTTAGCCTAGAGATGAGATGATCACCTCTAATGTGAATTAGGTTCCGTTGTGTTAATTTTCTTAGGATTCACGTATTCATGTTTGCAATCATTTTTATCTGGCTGTTCATCCATCGTCGTTGCAATTTACAAATGAGACTTTCTTCATTTCAGATTCTCTCCTTATATGTAGTTGGGATTTATCTTGTGTGCGTTTGATCTGGGCAGTGATCGGTCCAGTTGCCAAATGGGTAGGCAAAAGGATCAGTATGTTATCCTGGATCTTGGAGACGGCTCAGAGTGTCGATGTCGTGCTTGGTGCTTGGTGCTTGGCTGTCTTCTCCGACTGATCAGCGAGGAGGTGGTGATTCTGCTCTTTCAACGGTGTTTTCATCATGTCTCTCTCGACATGCCTCCATGGCAGCATTTCAAAGCCTATGGTGGCTTTTCTGTCGCCTTTGGTGGCGTTGCTGAGGGACAGCGCTGGTGCTACGACTACTTCAGGATTGCACTCGGTTGCTTTCCATAACAGCCAACTGATGGAGACGTATGGGTGTTTTTTTTCAGAAAAAAAAGAGCCAAATGATGAAATTGCTATAGACGTTAGGACATCAAAAATGATCTAAGATCATGGGCTACTGCAAATTTATCTATGTCCTGATATTTCATGACAAAAGAGGGCTTCACAAGTGACGTTGTCCTAGCAAAACTGCAGGATGAATTGCCAACTTCATGTCCTCTGCCATCTTACACCAGAACAGTAATGCGGCTTCACCTCGTCATCCACGCTTAGATTGTTCAGCAGCAACAAAAGCCTGTGCATTCAAGGACATCGATACTGTTGTGTGACAATTTGGGATTCCAAATCCCCTTGTTGGCAAATCATCATGTTAGGATGCACATTGTTTTCGGTTGGCTGGTCAGGTCAGGCCAGGCAATTTGGTTTTCGTGGCAAAAAAGGTACGGAGTTGGTCTTGTTTGAGTCAGCTGGCCAAGAAATACATAGCTATAGATAAGTAGGAAGCGGCCAGCCAGCAACATACCAAGCTGGCCCAAGTGCTTTTTTCTTCTCAGAACAACCTTGCAGCAGAATCGAGCTAAATACATTGTATTTTCAGCAAAGGTTTAGGAAACTTCAAACAGATGACATTCAGTTTGTTACACAAACAGATAGCATTCGGTTTAGTACACAGTAGGGAAATTTGACAAAAGTGGCAAATAAGCACACATAAATAAGTGACGGTATAATCCAGAGGCTGAGTGCGCTAATTCAGAGTCCAATGCCGTCAGTACCTTAGCCTCGCCCATCCTCCAATTCACAGGAAAATTGGCAAGGAAGAGAGATCATCAGACAAATAGAATTCCAAATCCAACTTGTCGAAAAATTATAACAGAGCCATTATCGATCGATTAAAGCAAAGCTATAATGCAGCAAGGTAGTAAAGTGACCATGTTGTTTTTAGGAACCAATGGAGAACAACTGAAAGGCCGATGCTTATTAGTGCAAGAATTTAACCAGGCAGGCCGATGCTGCACCTGAAACCAAATTCCATTTGCTCTGTTTTGCAACACATACTTGGAACGGCAAATAAAATGAGCGTTAGGTATTTATATAACCTGACAGAAGCTCAGTCTCAAAGGCATTTTCCTAAGTATGCCTTTAACAAATACAATTGCCATTGTTGTTCTACCAACAAATGTAGAACTGAAAGACCAGCTTTTTGTAAAGCGAGAAATGACCTGAGCAGGCTACAGTTGAGGTTGGTTATTCAGAAATAAAAATGAAAGAAATCTTGCGGAAACATTTAGAAGGTAGAATAAAGAGGCAACACACAGTATTTGCACGGAAGAAAATATACTGTTGTACCAAATGGTGGCGCCCAAAAGTCATCAATTCTATCATTCTAAAAGCAAAAAAAAATGCATCTAAAAAAAGCACAGCTGTATCATGTGCAACAACCCAAAGGAGTTAGCAAATAAATGATCTAAAGGGTACAAAACATTTCTGAGTAGTTCAATCCCACATCTCATTCTCCTACACAAGCAGCTCACAAAAAAAACGATGACAGCTGGAAATACAGTTGATCTTGTACAACAATGGTAACAGAAATGAGTAACTTTCAAGGAAACAAACAATTTATAAGTAAAATAATCTGACATCTCATTCCCCCAAGAAATTTGAACAAACATGTCATGGATAACCTGACTCTCCCGATGGTAACCTCCTAGGAACCTCAATCTCTGACGGGAAGCAAGCTACCTCAATCCCTGTCGGGAAGCAAGTAACCTCATAGCATGTTTTTTGTAGACACGATGGTTCCTCACTGCATGTTTTTTTGTAGAGATGAAGGCTCGTAACCACCAGTAGTGCATAATTTACAACCACACTCAAGACCTACATAATTAATAGATGGGTACTCTGCACATGACAGATATGAAAATCAATAACGAAAAAGAATTGATGCATCTCTGTCTATTGATATGATATATTATGGGTTGAATATTTTCGCACATATAAGCAACTTCTACCTTGATACTGCATTAACTACTACTGAAGCGCAACGACTATTGGCAAATAGCATGTTGATCAGGAGATATGCAACGGTAACTTATTTTGCTCAATTTTATCAAATCTATCTGAGTATAATCTCTGACGAACAATTTATAGTCTGCACCCCGAAATCTCCCTTTGTTGAATGAAAAATACTTCTAACATTGATAAATATAATCACACATGCAATTGACGTATATACCAGATATCCTACATAGCATGAAGTGCTCTATTGATCAGGAGATTTCCGAGGATAACTTATTTTCCCGATTTAATCAAGTTTGTTTAAGTACAATCTGTGGAGAACAAAGAGCATACAGAAAATCAGGACAAACCGCATGCTTCTAAGGACAAGAGAATCACATCTCAAATAGTATGTATGCCTCGTGCCACAAAATCTTGGCAGACGACATATACAGTGAGACAGTGCAGTACACTATAATATTCTTGCCTGCCAGGTTGCTCAAAATATAGCCTATACGTATGCAGTCACAACCACTTTGACAGACACTTCGCAACAAAAACTTTCAGAAAATGGGTGTAGCAACAGAAGATCAGGCAAACGGAAACTGAAGAATAAGATAATGACTACTAAGCCAGGAAATTATTAATTCCAGTCTTACGACCACACAAGTCATCATGGACCAAAAAGAAAAGTATAAACATGTGAATAAAGAAGGTCAACAGTAGCAGAAATACTGAGAAGATGAAAGAGGGAGCCAATTTTACCAACGGTTACCACCATCTTAACTTAGTAATCTTTGGAAATGTAAAACATTCTTTTGTGAAAGAACAATAAGCATGTAATGAAGGGAAACTTATTACCAATTGAAGGATTTTATCAGCAAGCAAAAGTCTCATTCCAATTTTGAAGCAAGCAGACAAACTCTGTGAATATATATTAAAGTTTAAAGCAGCCTTTGTTGGGTTGTTAGTGCTTGGAACCTCATTATTAGATCTCTGAAAGAACTTGGAAAATAATGTATCCAGTAAGCAAAAATATCATATTAGCACTTTACCAGCAGTTGTTTTCGATATAGAAAATTAAGCACCTCTAGAAGCTCTTGTAAAACATATCTATCCACTGAGCAGTGCACTTTGGGATTACAGGGAGCCCATTAGTATCTTATGATCTTACTACCTACAACAAAATACACCAATCCGTAAGAAATTGCAACCAGCATGAAACTGAACCTCAAATATGATACAACAAAATGTAGCAGAGGATGGCGCAAACACATAACTAGTGGTGTTTCCTTTGACATGGCCTCGCCTCAATGTAGATCTGACCGTGGAAACCTCTTCTGTGCCTCGCCGGTGATGGTTGTCTGCAGCTTCTACCACTGAATCACAGGTCTGCAGCGGGGTAATTTATTAGACCAAATCTCATAGAAGAAAACAAATAATTCATTTATAGATCCCGCTGACTAGATCTCATAGATCAATGTGAAAAATATAGGGAAGTAAATTAGGACCCATTATAACAATCTATGTTATAACATGAAGAATCATAGATAGGGGGAGCCAGAAGGCTGCATTGCTTCCAAAAGTAGTAGTACAAAAAAAAAGTTAAGAAGGTGAGTTTTACCTTTAATTGATTCGAACCATGCTACAGGAACGAAGGTCAGATGAACTTCTATTGCCGCCCGCCACCTCCGGAACCACTCGCCGCTTCTTCCGCTCCCAATTCCAGAAACTGCAAGGAGAGAGAGAGGGGAGGGGAGAGAGAGATGGATGGGGACTCACTTGTGCACTTGGAGGCCGTCAAGACGTGAGCTAATCAAGCACGGACATGTCGGCCGTCGGGAAGAGCGCGGAAGGAGTCTGTGGTGGCTGCAGTCGTGAACAAGGTCGAGCTTAGGAAGAAACAATGTCGATGGAGGCGGAGGATGAGGCAGAGCTACACCGACTGTCGCGCATCAAGAAGAGGGCGGAGCTCGGCGCGGCGAATGACATTACTGACGCACGACCCACCGGAGCCTGTCGTTCTGGTCGGGCACCTCCTCAAGCAGGCTCACAACGGTGAGGGCAAGAGCATGGGAGAGGCGCCAGAGATAGGCGGCACAAGGGAAGATGGAAGGAAGGTCGCGAGGAAGACCCGGGTTAGGTCATGGTCAAGGGCAACGAGGCAAAGATGAGTGGAGTCGGCCACGGGGCTCACGGCCAGGTGGGGATCGCTTCATCCTGATTTTTTTGTCTAGCTACAGTGGCCGCGGGTCGATTCCAATGAACAATTTCACGGGAGCAACAAGGCTACCTAGTGACCCTCTCATACTTTAGGAGTTAAATTTCTTTCCTTACTTTTCCCAATACACCAATCACTCATGTATTGTCTTCCACCACTTATCCCACCGTGTCTTCCCATACTAATGTTGTAGACCCTAGGCCCTCGTCACCTGCAGTTTCAGGAGGTTGCGCCTCATCGCCATGTACAGAAGGTCAGCGCCTCGTCGCCATGTACAGAAGGTCAGCGCCTCGTCACCATGTACAGAAGGCCGGCGGCCCTCAGCTCCAGGAGGCGCAATATTTGAGACGTCCGCTGTTGCAGGTCACGGTCTCCGCTCCTTTTGCTACACGTAGGACCTCAACGCCGGACTTCACCGCCGAACCTTAGACCCATCAACCCGTTCCATCGACTGGCTTCTCTAGGGCACCATGCCCCTACCGTGCGTGCCCTATACACTGCTCTTCCATGATCTGCTGCTCTCTAAGATTGTTCTGTAAAAGAAAAGAGTAGAAGAACAAAGAAACAGGTACAAAGATTGTTCTTAAATTGGACATAGTTTCTTCCTTGGTGTCCGGTGATTGGACTGACTACACTGACCCCACCTCGCACATGTGTCATCCGTCGATGCAGTGTTCCTCCACCTATGAGGTTGCTCCCCCCCCCCCAATCATTTTTATAGGCAGTGATGGTGGCTCCATAGTGACACCTCTTGCGACCTTTGTAAATGGTGATGGTCGCTCTACACAGACTCCCCTCATGGCTTTCGTCGATAGTGTTGGTGCACATCACTCCACCGACTATGTCTCGCACACGCACCTTCCCACGCGTTTGATGTTTGTGTGCCTACGACGCCGTCTCCTCCAACGACTTCTACAACCGGTATTGGTCGTGCTACACCGCCTCCTCTAGCGGCTCACACAGGTGGTGGTGGCGGCCACTCGTCTTTTGGTGATTCTACGTCGACCACTTCAGCGGTATCCTTCACCGGGCAGGAGCTTGGACAACATGGACACCTACTTATTGCTCCTAGTTTTTCATCGTATGATGCTTCTTCGTCGACCTCTTCAGTTAAACCACTGACTATGCCGAAGATTACGAGACTTCAATGTCTGTTAGATGCTACTTTTCGTTCTCCATCAACAGTTTTGTAGGTTTTGCTATTGATTCTTCTGTACTGAGAACACTTTTTGTATAGTCGGGTATATTTCCATGGATATTGGAACATATTTTCATATAACTCATGATTCTTCCAGTTTGTCCTCCATTCAAACCTCTAGCTTCTCCTGTTCATGTTCTTACTGTTGATCGTACTCCCCTCCCATTCGATAGTTGAGGCACTCTTATCACTTTGTCTTGTCATGTTCCTTCTTTTGCTCATCTTCCTTGACTTACCATGTAGCTCATTTCAGGTGGTTAGATTGTTGACTCTGGTTGTAGATTAGGACCGTCACATGGGAGCTCTACTTGGTGCCAATCTCTTCGCCTCTGTTACCTCGACTATCAGCTCTCTATCGCATCATTGTCTTGGTCACTTGTGTGGCTCTCGTCCCTCATCCTTAGTTCGACGTGGATATGTCTCCGGTGTTGGGTCTTTAGACTGTCAGGTTTGTCTGCTTGGTAAACAGTTCTGTTATTTCATCCTCATAGAGAGACGGTTTCTCAACGCCCTTTCGATCTTGTTCACTCTGATGTTTGGGATCCAACTCCATTTGCCTCGAAAATTTCTTTACTATATTATCTTTATAGATGATTTCTCTATAAGAAGTTTGTCGTCATAGTGCATACCCAGTTTTCCACTCCTATCTCATCAACATTCAAACCTCTGCTTTGCAGGGTGACATTTCTATCAAGCATCATTTTGGTCATTCTCATGACTCAGTACTTCGTTTGTTTGGTTGTCGTTGCAATGACGAGCACACAGGCTATCAATGTTGGGATCCTGTCAGTCGTCGAATACACATTTCTCGAGATGTGACTTTTGATGAGTCTCGTCCTTTTCTATCCACGGCTATCCTCCCATTGAGGATATTCCTTTCCTCACTTTTCCTGATAAAACTATCACTCATGTGTTGCCCTCGTCCACCCATCCCATCATGTCTTCCCATATTCTGTTGTAGACACCATGCCATCGTCACATGTGGCTTCACCACCTTGTTTGTTACCTTAGGCAACCTCACCACGCTCGTTCCCCTGTGGCTTCTCTGGTGGTTTCCCCCTCGTCCTCTTATATTTACCACATTGGTCGTCCGCTTGTTGTGGATTCTTCTGATGCGCCATCTCCCTCGACTGCCATGCCTCCTTCTGTTGGCCACGCACCGCTTCCGCCTATTGTCTGCTATTGTTATTCCAGCGCCGTTCTTCTCAAGATGAATGCCCATGACGGTGTTGTTCACCTCGAACTGCAACATGTGATGGCATAGGAGATTGTTGCTCGTGAGTGCATCGACACATGGGATCTCATTCCCCTTCCTCCTCGTGCTCGTCTGTCACTTGTAAGTGTGCCTACAATGTTAAGATGGTTGTCCTAAGTGTTATAAAGCTCGTCGTGTGGCCCATAGTTTTCAGCACAAATATGGCCATGACTACAATGGCAGAGTGCCATGCCATGCCATCACGAGTAGCAGATCCATGTGTAGATATCGAATCTATCCACAATTGTCCACAGTCACGGCCCACACACGGGCATATGCCCTCTTTCTGTCTTCCTCGCTTCCTTGTCGCCATCCCCTCTTCGTTCGGCTCCGGGTCCAAAGACTGGAGGCAATGGCAGTCCCCTCCCGGCAGCGTTTTCACCCTTCCCCACACCTCGAACTGCAACATGCGATGGCATAGGAGATCGCTGCTCGTGAGTGCATTCGACACATGGGATCTCATTTCCCTTCCTTCTCGTGCTTGTTTGTCACTTGTAAGTGTGTCTACTATGTTAAGAGAGATGTCCTAAGCGTTACAAAGCTCCTCGTGTGGCCCGTGGTTTTCAGCACAATATGGCCGCGACTACGATGGCAGAGTGTCGTGCCATGCCCGTGACTACGATGGCACCTCACTCCACAACAACCATGCCATCCATTGTCACGGCCGACACACGAGCATATGCCCTCGTCCTGTCTTCCTCGCATCCTTATCGCCATCCCCTCTTCGCTCGGCTCTGGGTCCAAAGACTGACAGCAATAGCAGTCCACTCCCGGCAGCGTTTTCACCCTTCCCCAACACCTCTCGTGTACTCTCCACTGTCTGCCAGTCCGGCAGGGCATCCTTCACATGTCTGCAAGTTGCTTTGTGTGCTGCCTTCTCCCTACATCCTGTGCTCCCATGCAAGGTGCCCCAATAGCCACAAGCTCAGGCACCACCACTGGCGGAGCAAGAGCACGAGCAGTCGGCACCGTCTCCGTCTTACGCGAGGACGCATAGCACCCAGGAGCACGACGCTACCTGTCGCCAAGGCCAGGGACGACTAGCAATGGAACATGGAATGCAGAATCAAATCCGTGACACACAACCCACAAACAGAGGAAGAACGCCAAGTCGGATCGGCAAGAAATGGAGAGTGTATGGGAGTTATGGGGATGCAATGGAAACGCTGTCAAGGATGGCACGCCCTTGCCATCTGTCTTTTCTTCACATGAACTTGCAAATAGGGGGGTATGAGGAAGCAATGAAAATGATGTCAGAAGCGGAACGCCCTCGCCATCCTCTATCTTTTCTTCACTAGGAACTTGCAAAAACGAACCCTGAGTTGAGCTGCTCGTCCCAGTTTTCCCTCGTGGTATTCTATAAGACTTGTCACTTTCTTTGCCATGGCGCCAAGGGTGGGTCCTTGACTGACGGGGGTTGCCTGCAATCATAACCTCTTGCGAGGTGGCTTCATACCAAAATCATAACCAAGGGTCAAAATCATCTTTCTCCTTACACATCGGGTCTGTTCAAGCTCGATTTTCTTTCCACAACCACCTTGGCACCTACTAGCCCAGCCACCTCAGGCCAAAATGCCAAAATAGGAGTAAGACTTCTTGTTACTAGAAATGTCCAAAAATTATCATATAAGTGTGCTACTACGAGGTTGAGCACTGAACTCATTTCTAGGTGGGAAGCACATCTTTCCATGGATCCTTGAAATTGGAGCGTCTTTTCATGACTCATGCTTCTTCCGTTTGTCCTCCATTCAAACCTCTAGACTCTCATGTTCATGTTCTTACTGCTGATGGTACTTCCCTTCCATTCGATCCAACCACTATTAGCACTGTTGTCATGTTCCTTGACTTACCATGTAGCTCATTTCAAGTGTAAGATTATTGACTCGGGAGTAGTCATCCTCGTCTTTGGCTCTTGTTTAGATTAGGATCGTCATACGTGTGCTTTACTTTGTGCTGGCCCTCGGCGCATTGACTCCCAGGTCCTCTGGGAGCTTGAATGGCTTCACCTGTCTTGCTGCCACCGTCGCTACTCTCTTCACCTATGTTTCCTCCGCTGCCGGCTCTATGTGGCATCATCGCGGGTCACTTGTATGGCTCTTGTCCCTCGTCGTTAGTTTGACGTGGTTTTCTTGAATCTGTCTCAGGTGTTGTGTCTTTGAACTATCAGGTTTGTCAACATGGTAAACAGGTTCGGTTACTTTATCCTCATAACGAGGCGGTATCTCAACATCCTTTCAATCTTGTTCACTATGATGTTTGGGGTCTAGTTTCCTTCGCCTCGGAAGGAGGCCATCGCTACTATATTATGTTTATAGATGATTACTCTCGACACACATGGATATATTTTATATCTTCTTGTAGTGAGATCTTATCTGTAAGAAGTTTATCTCCATTGTTCATACCCAGTTTTCCACTACCATCGGTGTCTTTCATGCAGATTCTGCTCGTGAGTATATCTCTCATTTGTTGTGTGGATTCCTCGTTGAGCAGGGCGCACTTGCTCAGTTCTCTTCTCCTGGTGCTCATGCTCAAAATTGTGTTGATAGCGCAAGCATCGTCACTTTCTTGAGGCAACTCGTGCGTCGATGCTCGTCATCTCTCTTCCACCTCCGTTTTGGGTTGAGATTGTTCCTACTTCCACCCATCTCAGCAACATTCACCCTTCCTCTTCTCTGCAGGGTGACATTTCTCTCGAGCGTCTTTTTAGTCGTTCTCATGACTACTTAGCGCTTCATTTGCTTGGTTGTGGTTGCTACCTTTCCTTCGTCTGTTTCCTTGGCTACCGACTCTCTGCGGCATCATCGTCGGTCACTTGTATAGCTCTCGTCGGTCACTTGTATGGCTCTCGTCCCTCACCTTGGGTCAACGTGATTTTCTTGTATCTGTCTCAGGTGTTGCTTTAAACTATCAGGTTTGTCGGCTTGGTAAACAGGTTTGGTTACTTCCATCCTCATAGTGAGACGGTGTCTCAACATCCTTTCGATCTTGTTCATTCCGACGTTTGGGGTCCAGCTTCCTTTGCCTCGAAAGGAGGACATCACTACTATATTATCTTTAAGATGATTACTCTCAAAACACATGGATATATTTTATATCCTATTGTAGTGAGATCTTATCTATCTGTAAGAAGTTTAATCGCCATGGTTCATACCCAGTTTTCCACTCCTATCAGTGTCTTCCATGTAGATTTTGCTCGTGAGTATATGTATATCTCTCATTTGTTGTGTGGATTCCTTGATGAGCAGGGTACACTTCCTCAATTCTCTTGTCCTGATGCTCATTCTCAAAATGGTGTTGATGAGCGCAAGCATCGTCACTTTCTCGAGGCAGCTCGTGCATTGATGATACTCACCTCTCTTTCACCTCATTTCTGGGTTGAGATTGTTCGTACTTCCACCCATCTTATCAACATACGACCTTCCTCTGCTTTATAGGGTGACCTTTCTCTGGAGCGTCTTTTTGGTCATTCTCATGGCTACTCACACTTCTTTTGTTTGGTTGTGGTTGCTACCTTTTCTTTTTGCACCCCCTACCCCCCGTGAACACACCAAACTGGTTGCTCAATCTATTGAATGTCACTTCTTAGGATCCCGTTGGTCATCGGATGCTCATTTCTCGGGATGTGGCTTTTGATGAATCTCATCCTTTCTATCCACGTCCATCCTCCCATTGACGATATTTCTTTTCTCACTTTTGCAGATACACCTATCGCTCATGCGTTGTCCTCATCCACCCATCCCACCGTGTCTTCCTGTACTAATATTGTAGACCCTATACCATCGTCACATGTGATTCCCCACCTCGTTCATTACATGAGGCTACCTCAAACCTCGCTCGTCCATCTGAGGCTTCTCCAGTGATTCCCCCTCATCCTCTTCTTACCACATTGGTCGTCCACGTGTTGTGGATTATTCTAATTCGCCATCTCCCTCGACTACCATGCCTCCTATTGGCAACGCACCGCCTCCAACTCAACCTACTATGGCTTCCGTGCTCGCCCGCTTCCCTCTATTGAACATTATGGTTATTCTGGCACCACTCTTCTTGAGACGACTTCTTACTTTGACGTTGTCGAAAATGCCTTTCTTAATTGAATGAAGTGACATAAATGAGTGTCCACAGCGTCCGTACCGGCCCTCCATGTTGTATGAATAATTTGTAGTGTATAAAATGAGTGTCAAAAGAGAGCAGCATGCCACAACCAGATATTTGGAATTCCATCATCATGGAAACAAGGCCACACGGCAACTAAACTAGCATGGATATTAAACAATACCAACATGAGTTGAGGATGCAAGTGCATAGCATGGATGGTACACAGACCACATATATGCAGTCAGAATTTCATGGAGGCAGCCAGGGAACAAATAAAGTGGTGATACTACATCCTGAAACGAACAAGACTGCTCCATGTGTGTAGTGGGAAACTACATACATATATGTGCATATATATTCGGGTGTGCTGCCTAGTTGTTGAGTGCGAAGAAGAAGGGTTTCATACTTTGAGTGGGATGGGAATCAACATGAACATGAGCTATATATATTCTATCAGTTCCTGCTCAAAGACATACATATTCAGCAAGTCTCTATCAGGCAGGCTAGTGGCAGCAAGGCAGAGAAACAAACAAACAGTAGCACCATCGTTATGCAAGGGTGTACTGTAGCAGCCTAATCAGACATAGCCATGGTACGATGGCCACGCAGTGCTCAGAGCAACCACTGGAGGCGAGGAGAGGAGCTCACCGTAGCTGTTTCTGTAGCCGCTGCCGCCATCTCACGGAAGCAACGCCGAGGTGCCTGGCACGATGAACCCCTTGTCGTCTGCATCGGTGATGGTGTTGTACCGAATCGAATCCTGCTGCATAAGAAGGGCAAGAGAAATAACAAATAATCTTGAGGTCAAATCGAAAAACGAAACAAGAAGTGATGGGCTTGAGCTTGAAGAAAACATGGGGTGACCTAGTGCAGGTAAGGTACAGCAACAGCAATGACCTAGTTGAGGTAATAAATAAGCATTGTACGCAAATAGGAGGGCAGCAAACCACCTTGACAATAACCAACTCATACAAGAAGAATTCCTTAGCAAAGATAAGAAAATCAGCTCATGTTCATATAAGAACTAAATCCCTGTACATCAACATGATCTCCTAATGTGCAGAACACATTTGCAATACATATACACTTGGTAATTTCCTGCTCACATGAGCACAGCACACACACACACACACACACACACACACACACACACATGCAGGGCTAGAGATGAACAGAGACCACCTACATCGGAAGAGAATTGCTAATAATCATGTTATATGCGTATACGATTAGAGCAATGGCAGCTTGCTCAATAGCTCAGTTAGACATCCTAAACCAGATAACATTTGTGTGGACATGTTCCTAAATCTGAAAGTTGCATGTGGCACCAGATCATCCCATCACCAATCAGGGGCACGAGAGTAACAGAAAACTGAGAGATACAGTGTATTCAATTATTCATTTACAGAAGCAAGCTTGAACTGAGCATGTAGTCAGTGGCGCACCTGCACGTAGAAGATACTATGGGCATGGAGGCCAGAGTTGTGGATGTGGAACTAGTTGTCGCCATGGTGTGGTGCAAGTGGTCGAGGAGTCGTTACGACAATATTGAAAAAAACAGTATGGGGCAGGCTATTAACAACTAAAGTCAGAAGAAAGATTGTTTTTTGAATCTAATGATATGTTCATTTTTCTTGTAGGGTATGGAATTTGCGACTACTTTTGACTAAACATTTCATAACTTGACGGGCAAAGCATTAATGACCCTTCGGAGAACAGGAAAATAGCTCCATATATTCATTATTCACCTTCATGATCAGCAAAGTTTCGAGATGTTTTCTCGAAATAATCTCAACAAAATCAAAGCAGCGAACACCAATATTTCTAAATCATATCTATTCTCAAGCAATGCTGCAAAGGTCTCTAACTTTTCTCTCCCAAGTAACCACCGAATAGATAGATACCCACAAGACGTAGAGTTTCCAATTCACCTCTCAAACACATTACTATTATTACTAGGAAATTGCCCTGTGTTGCAACAGGGGCATAAATATTCTAGCGGTGCAACATTGACTGTGTCAAACATATATCTTTGGGAGGATCAACATGCAGATCAGATGACTTATTTTAATGAAACATAGCCAACCTTTTTGTAATTTTAGTGCAATCAAGGTAAATTTCAGTACAACACTAACAGGGTACATTCAAGTACAAGAAGTCCAAGTATCATGACAAATTTTCAGTAGTAATAAATTTCAGTGCAAGGGGATGTTTCAATAGCTCCAGAAAAGTTCAGTACAGGTGAAAAAATCAATATCCTCGGGGAAGTGTTTGCATGAATATGAACCAAAAATAGTCCTCGATAAGAAAAGGTAATGACAAGGTACATCATGTTATAATCCACATTAAAGGTTATATGTCATGAAATCATGATACCACGGTCATACAAAAAGGTAAACAAACCATTTCTTTGTCACGATTTGTAAAACTGTTCAGAAATTATTCCTAGCCAGGAACAAAGAATGCCTAGCAAGCCAGGAGCAAAAAATATTTATTATGCGGACAAATGAAATTCAGAGAACGTCAAAGAATCCAGCTTAAAGTACAGCAGCAAAGTCTTGTGTCAAATGCCTCCAACACAAGGTGAACATTCTGTATAACTCAAGAAATTTACCTTTCTGGCTTCATCTCTTTGTCCAAATAAAATCTGCAATTCCTTTCTTTCAAAATCCACCAGACTGCAGAAGAGGCAAGATCGATCTTCTTATATGCAATCATCTCGGTCTAATAGGTTCTTGCTCAAGACATATAAATCTTGTCAATAAACACGCGGCATCAGTATAATTCTCCAGGAGCTGACAAAAGAAGCACACACATAGAAAATAATGTATCTATTTGTGTGGAGCACTGTGGTATGAATGTATGATTATTCAGGAACTGATAGCAGGAGAAGCATACTTGGAGAATTTAATTTATCTATTTGTGTGGAGCATGCTAAAACATACATGATAGGCAGGTTCTTGTGGATACCATGATATGAACAGGCAATCAGCAAGTTTTTAATATTCCATGGCAAGGCAATGACTTATGATGTACTCTCTTGGTTTCCTCTCCCTACGGATATATGCTACTGTGACAACAAGCATTGCATAAAACAGCTCTGCCTAATGCCTACACAGTCGGTGTTCAATTCCTTCTCTCATATTCTTCAATTACACTTAGACAGCAAATCAAAAGATCACTTTAACAGGGTCTAGCTATACATATTTGAAGTAGAACATATACACCATGGAAATTGATGGTGTGCACAACAGAAGATCAAATTACCTGTAGTAGATCGAACAGCCCACGCAGAATACTGGCTTCTTTCATTTTCCTCCTTTCAGTACCCTGTTCAGAACAGAAAGACAAATCTGCTTAATTTGGATGTTCCTCCTTTCCAAATCTGCAATTCCTTCCTTTCCAAATCTACCAGACTGCTTAATTATGACTAATTTACAAGCAAAGAAACTTCCGGTTGTCTCAAGGGCTTACACATTTATGGGGAAGAATGCACTGGAGGGGGGCTCACCGGCTGAGGAACGGAGCACCCTGACCCTGAGCGAGCGTTCAAGGAGGAAAGGGGCCTGCGCAATTGGTGGCCGTGGAAGAGGAGCGACGAATCCACTGGAGGGGCGACAGATCAGGCCTACTGCCGTCGATCTCTACCCGTGGCAGCGTTGTCGATCCTTTGGAGCCGCCATCGGCCATTGACACCCGGCCAGATTAACACCAGGCGTCGAGCTCTGTCGCAGCCGCGCCCCAAAAATCACCGATGCGCCCCTTGTTGCTGGAATCCGAAATTCCCCGCCGGCAGATTGAGGTGGAGTAAGAGGCTGAGAGGGGAGGTGGGACGGCGGGAGCAGCGGCTTTCATCTCTGCTCGCTCGCCAGCCGCCGGAGGAGTAGCTAGGGCGGGCGGCCGAAGGGGGGAGCGGCGCCGCGGCGGTGGATTCGATTTGGGGTCGGTTTCGCGTTTCGGCCTGGCGTCTGGTGACTCCTGGGCCGTCGGTGACTCTTAGGCCGTCATTGCTGGTCGCTTGAAAGTAAGTTGTGCGTGTGTTTTTTCACCTTAAAAATAAAAAACCTGTCTTTATTTTAAAATATATATATGTATATCTATACCTCTTTATCTTTTTACCTAATAATAAAGCATCGATCGCTTCTGTCTGCTCATCGTAGTGGTAATTTTGTAAAAAAAAACTCTGTTGTTTTAAGTATTCAACCTGGAGTCCTCCTAATAAGTCAACCGAATCGATACAGACCAGAGAAAAGAAAGAAAATCCGCACGACGACCTTGCCTTCCATCTCCACCTCCAACGCATCACCACCTCCAATGCGCCACCACCCCTGCCACGCCGCTACGCGCTACCGCAGACGGCCTCCTTCGTCGTGCGCCTTCCCCACCCCTGTGACTTTCCACCACCGGCGACACTCGACGCCGATGCCACACCTTCCCCCAACCCCTCTCTCTCGCCACGACCTAACTCTGTCGTCCTCCACCACCAGCCTAGCCCTTGCATGCTCCTCTTCCAGCGACCAGCCTGCCTCCTCTCTTGGCCAACGTCTAGTCTCTACTATTAAAGGAGAATCGAACGTCGTGATGGTTCGACCTCCTACTATCCCTATCGATACATCCCTTCCCACCTCTGATTTTTTTCCCGTAGCGATGCCCTCTCCCACTTACGTTTTGTTTTGGTTCCACCCAGGTACCCACCCACGCACCCCTCCCACGATCCTCCCGATGTTCTCCATGATCTCCCCAACACAGCCTCCTCTTGGAGAGTCACTCCTGGCGCAACCAGCGACATTGCTCCCTGGCACCTCCAAACCATGGCTTCCCCTGCATCTCCTCCAAGCGATGCTGCCACTTCGCTATCGCCACCAATGCCTAGCTGACGGCAGCTTTCCTCATCTTCTTCTTCTCGCGCCGCAGCCTCCGTGTTGCGATGTTGCCGCCCCACAGTCTCGACCGGCGCCGCGCTGGCCGCAGCATCCCGCGCGAATAAGAGGTCGATCGTTCTCTTCTTTGGATCCAGGTAGAGAATCGCGATGGAGGCTGCTATAGAAGTTGGATAATGGTGAGGGGCACATCCGCACATGTCAGTAGAGGAGCAGGCACGGCGGAGAGGCACATGGTGACAGTGTAGGTGGAGGAGTAAAGGGCCGCTGGAGATGGGATCACGTCCAATACATCGGCGTACCGGCGTGCAGTGGCGCCAGGCTAGAGGTAGCTCACGAGGATGTTCAACCTAACCAACCGCTTCACGTTCTTTCTGCGTCATGGCGCGGTCGTCCTCGTCTCCGGCCCAGGTATGTTATCCATCCAAGTCTACTAATTTCTCTTCTTAATCTTATTTTCTGCTGATATAAGTAATCATGTCGATTACTGCATGCAATTTATTTTTGCACACAACTAAGCTTTTCAGTAGTACAGAAGGAACACCAGGAATATAAATAGTTTCAGGAATTCCATATGTTGTAAGATGCTTTGAATAGTCATTATACTATAGCTTCACTGAATTGTATATCTGAACTTACATTTGCATAAATCAACTGCAATCTGTTACAAATTTTCTACAGTATCATATTCAGGTTGAGTTCAATTCATATTTGCCATTCGATGAGCTTTAGTCGGCCGTTCTCTTTTCTCCTATATTTTGATCATCTCATAATGAAGAAAATCCCATTTTTAGTTTGCATCGTCTTAACCAATTAGCCTCTATTCATTGTACTTGAACGCAAAATAAGTTCAAAGTAGGCTATTCATTGCCATCTGCACATATTTTCAGTTGTAATGTTTTTTGTATTTGTGCAGTGCTGGATGCTTACATACAATATGTACACTTATGTAGAAGAGAAGGGTCCCATCACTCTAGGCTGGGTACAGCCTAATATTCTTATGCCACATTATCCGGTCTGGAACATGTCTTACAAGATTAAACTTCGAATTTTGCTTCAGTTTCAAATTTTGCTATATGTCCAAATTCCAAGCAGAATTTTATAGGAATTATGATAAAAACCTCTATGATATCGCTTCGGCACTAAATAACTTTTTGGCTCGGCTAAATAACATTTTCTCCTAACTCCCGCCTTTATTTGTGCAGCTGAATTCATGTGGACAAGTGACAAAACATTGATTTTTGTGGAGAGAGTCAAAGTAATCATGTTGTGAACAAGGCCTTTCTTACAGTTAACTATAAATTCTGAACATGTTGATCCTCCATTTGTGAAGAAGCCGTGGCAAAACTAGAAGTCAAAGGTTGTCCATGGATGCAAGTAACTGAACCCAACTTGGCTTTGCTTTTTACACCTCTCTATTCAGGGATAGTTCGCGTACACATCTTGATTCTTAGTTCTTGTGTTTGTGATTGGCAGTCGATTGTTATGTGTGTGAGTCCTAGCAGATGACGTTGGATTTGGCTCAAGCTAATGTCTTATTTTAGAAGTCTCTTAGGGAGGAAAGGAGGAAGGGAGAATTTTCTTAATTTGGAAGTATAAATATTTGTTCGACACAATCGTAAGACTATAAAGATATTTTCATAATGTCTCAATGTCAAAGGTTTTCCATTGTTAGTGAATGGAATGGATACTGAAATATCATGTTTCAATTATTTTTTGTTGGTCAGCTTGAGTAATATTTTTGTATGTTCCCATTGTTATTTCATATATGCTAGCTTGCTATCCTGTATAACATATTTCATATAGGGGGTCAACCTTAAAAAAGTTATAATGTTAGAGAACCATGTTAATTGAGTTGGCTTGGTATTTTCTCTGTTTCGCTCTCTCTGATCTTGCTAGGGATCAACTCAGCGCACGCACGAAACGCACGCTGGAGAAAAAAACGGGAGAGAGCCCCCAACTGTATCGTTGTAAATAAATGTGTTAGCATCTAAGAGTTCAGTGTCATTCAGTTTTGTTATGCAAAAACTGCATATATCCAGTTTGTTCTGTTTGTTTTTATAGAGAGGTATTTCTCTCTAGAAACTTTGTGTTATCCATGTGAATTCCACTAGATATATCCGTCTTGCTCATAGTAGGACTTGTAGTATAGCCAGATCTATTCACGCGGTTAAGTATATATATACTAAAGTAACTACTGATTCTTAGTTTTGTTTATTGCAGTCTTTGTGCATGCAAAAAATTAGAACAATGACTATGTTGCATGCTGGCATCCCTATGTTCTATATATGTGCTTTACCATAAGAAATAAAATGAGTAACAGGGGATGATCATGAGGAGAATGTACATTCTGTAGCTAGCCGAGGAACTAGCACAAATGGATAACAATACATCATTTGGATGAATTCTGAACTATTTAAAGATGAGGAGATTGAGTAATCACATGCCTTTTGTTACTCTATTGTTCATATTTAGAACTAGAGAGAGGGAAAGACAGTTGCTAGCTCATACTACTTGAGACTAAAGGTCATTAGGACTTAAATTTTCTGTATAGTACCACATATGATGTCATGTAGTTTCAGTATATACATATACTTGAGATGTTTCTGGCTAAAGCTGGAGCTATGAATCTAAGCTTAGCCCTTTTTTACTGCTTTATTCCTTATTCTTTTTAGGGAACACTAATATAGCGTGATCATGAATTCATAAGCTTCCCACATAGTGGAGTATCCCTGGTCTTATAACTTTCTGAGCTCCATAAAGAGAAATGGCAAAGTAATAGTGTTAATAAGGCAAATTCAAAGCCAAATTCATAGGGTGATTTGTGCTTTTTATTTCTAAGCTGTGTTTTATTTACATTAAACAATTCCCAGTCCCTTCACCCCAGCCGAGGCACCGGTTGATGAGAAGCCCGAAACAAATTCGATTGCGTGCGTCACATGTCCTCCTTGATTTAACGTGTGCCCTTCACATGTAAGCATTTCTTGTAGGAAATGACGAGATCTCGGCAACTATTCACTGAACTTGGAAGAAATACACACACAACAAAGAAGCCAGTGTGAGCGCACAGATAAGGAGCGGATAGAGAAGTAGCCAAGCATGAGAAACATCATCAACATACTTTATCTTCTTGTATTTCTGGTGGCACTTAGGTGTGAAGAAATGTACATGGAGATTGCTAGGAAGGGAGTTAAGTGGGAGTAAGGCATAGGACTTTGTGAACAAATTTAAATTTTGAAGGGAAAGACCTTTCGGTTCAATACATGGTCATAAAACTTCACTCTAGGTTGGATATAAAAAATCAGTAACCCATATGCACTAAGATTATTTTTTACATGCCTCTTTGTGGTTCAGATTATGTTTACTGGGCAAGCATATATCAACCGAATTATGTTCACTTTTTATATATCATTATCAGATTTTAGTACGACTTTATCCTGTTTTTTCATCTTCCCAACTCGGCATTCTTTTGCTTCACTCCCTTTGACGAGTTATCACAATGAATTTAGTTTTGGAAATTACATGAAGCATTAGTTTGAATGATCTGGTTAATCAAAAATTTGAATTTTCAGAGAAACGCACACCTAAATATGAGCATTGCCAATCCGTACAAAAAGCAAATGACATGCATCGTGAACACTAACATACCATGTCATATTGGAGCTTTATGGAAGGAAGTAGATGACGACACCGAAGCCAGAGAAAAGGAAGAAGGAGGAGTAACGTTTGTCTTGTCGATAGGGTATGGTGTCCCGTGGCAACGCACGGGAAATCAGCTAGTAATAATAAAAGGGTTACTGCTTCTGCTCGTCCGTCCTACAATTTACCCCTAAAGTTGCCACGAATTACCCACTATGTCATTCATAAGTGAGAAAAAAATGATTCAGTTTTTCCTTCACATGTCGCTGGGCCGAACTTTTGTTTATTACCCGAGATCCACTAAATTAGAACTAGCATGCGAACAGCTCAATCCGGTAGACCGGATTCGGTTCCTGGGTATCCCAAATTTCTTCTTTTTTGTTTAATATTTCTTTTATTGAGCATCTTCAAATACTTCCCAATATTCATATCTTTTAAATTCTAACTTGGAATTTAACATGTTATATATGGAAATTGCTCAGAAAAATGTGTCGTTTTCAAATATGTTATTATCTTTTCAATATTCATATCTTTTAGATTCTTAGTCAAAATCTAATATGTTATATATAAAAATTTCTTAGAAAAATGTGTACATTTCAAATATGTTATTATCTTACATGTTAATCATTTCTAAAATTTGGTTTGGAATGCAACCTTAACTAATACCTTCTTTATACGGAGTATTTTAGAAATGCCTATTATATATTACCTCTGTCACAAAAAATATTGTTTTAGATTTTCCAAATACGAATGTATCTACCAGCTACCATATGTTAAATGTTACAACATGTATATAATCATCCTCTCTATATCACACAGTGCACAATAACCGACCTCTATACGATGATGTACACTAAACTACTGATATGAGCTTTATGTAAACAAGTGGATTAATGTTGCTTTTCATATTGTTTGAAATTGTGCCTATAAAGATTTTTTTTAACAATATCGATGTTTTTTTGCGAGGTAAGAGTATTGATGTTGATATGCAACCTTGAACATATGGTGTGCACGTCCTTATAGATCGATTGTTTTCGGTTGAGCTATCTAATATGCATGTTTGCAATTAAATTAAATCTTCACTTGGATTACAGTTGCAAACACATATATCCGCAAGACAAGCTCTTATGCACAAGTTATCTGTATTTCTCTACTTTTATCCTAATGCAATGTTTGTTGGGCATTACTATGGATGAACAACAACAAAGACGTAAAGAGATAGCGACAACTAGGTAGATATTTTTGTTGTCTAATAAATTGGAGTACACTTCAAAAATCATCACATTTATGTTTTTGCGCAGCACCACTTATCATGTTATTTCGCATGCAGCATCGTGAAATATTTCAAGTGCTTTCCTGATGACGTCGGGTGTGTGTATGAGGGATAAAAAAATTTCTCCCGATGCAACGCACGTCCATGTTTGCTAGTAATAATAAAGGAGCTATTGCTTCTGTTGGTACGTCATCGAGATTGCTCCCTAAGTTGCAAAATATTACCCATCTATGCCACTTATAAGCGATAAAAACGTTTCACATAGGGGAATCTCCGCCTGAGCCGGCTCATGCGGTAGAAACCTTCTATAATGTGCTCCGCGCACTCGGAGAAGACATAGCGCGCCAGTTTGGGCCGGCCCATATCCGGGCGGCCTGTTTTTTAAATTTTGTTTTCCTTTTCTGTCTTTGTTTTTTCCTACTTTAAATAATTTTGGAATTCAAAAAAGTTTCAAATTTTTAAAAATGAGAATTCTGAAATAAAATGTTTAATATTTCATAAATGTTTGTGGATTCAGAAAATGTGTACGATTTTTATTCGCATATTCAAAAATTTAAAACAAATGTTTGGGAAGTCAAAAAATGGACACGATTTATTTAAATGTTAGTGTATTAAAAATGTTAAAGAAATTGAACAAAATTTCATCAATTAAAAAAATGTTCATGAATTGAAAAATATCCTAAAAATTCAAAATCTATTCTTACAAAATGATTTATTCATTCATAAAATGTTAGTTGATTCAAAAAATAAGTTCATTGAATAAAAAAATGTTGTGAATTTCAAAATTTGTTCCCCAATTTCCAAAAAAAATGTTCGTCGATTCTAGAAATGTCCGTATATTCAAGAAAAATGTTTTAAAAAATCTTCAGAATTTTAAAAATAAATGTTTGCATATAGCTTAAAATGTTCATTATTTTAGAGAATATTTTAAAATGTGTAAATATGTTCACGATTTTGAGAAATGCACATGATTTCATATATGTTCACGAGTTTATAAAAATGATCATGATTTTCAAAAATTGTTCACGATTTCACAAAAAATGAGAGTAATAGTGTATCTCGATGATGCAGCAAAAGTGGTAATAGACATTGGAGATAATGATTTTTTTCCTTCCATTGCAACGTACGGGTTGTTTTCCTAGTATATGTAACTTTCTCGGATCACATCCATCTCAAAAATAAAATAAAAAACTATTAAAACTTTTCTCAAAAAGAAAAAGAAAAAAAGTCTCACTTCCATCTTCTAAAAATAATCTCAAAAAAAATCAAAAATTTCTTACCACGGCCAACCAACATGCGCCACATGGCATAGTTGGTTGGCCGCCCTTCCAGTGCGCCTTAATGGGTTTAATTACTACTCTGCCGACATTTTTTATCTCCGGTGAGAGTTTATCACCACTGTTTTCCTCGCACCAGTTAATCCAGGGAGCGGCTACCGCCTCCTTTCATGGAAGGGATTTCGAGTTCTTTAAGGGCGGTGGGGAAGAAAGTGGCGCGGGAGGATGAGCTCACAAAGCACTTGGAGTTGTAGGGTGATTAGCTAGATGATGTAGTCGTGGGAAGAGAGGAATTCAAGAATTTTGAGAAGGAGGCCAGATGGTTGGTGATCGGCCGGTTGAACACAACCGACCGTTCAATCACACTACGATGTTTGAGACTCTGAAGTACAATTGGGGGTAGCACAAACCCCGAAGTATCATTCGCAAAAAAAGTATTGGGAAGCGGGCAAGAATTTGTTCGTCTTTCATGTGTTTTGTCTCGTTGATTGGAAGAAAGTGGTACATGGCAGCCCTTGGCTCTTCTAGGGATATCTCCTACTTGTGGAAGACTATGATGGGCGCACTAATCCGACCACGATCAACCTCGATGGACTATACCTGTAGGCTCAAATTCACAAGATTCCAGATGTTTATAGTCATGAGAGTGTGGTAGATCAACTAGCGAGGAGAATTGGGAAGGTTCGGGGGGTCCAACTAGCCCCATCTATGCAATATGAAGGGGATTATGCTAGGGTTCACGCCAAAGTTCTGAGGGAAGGTGTTGGCTCGCTTTACTCTGTTGTTCGTGGAAGGAGAAGGAAGGCGGCTACTGAAGGAAATATGCCCTAGAGGCAATAATAAAGTTGTTATTTATATTTCCTTATATCATGATAAATGTTTATTATTCATGCTAGAATTGTATTAACCGGAAACTTAATACATGTGTGAATACGTAGACAAACAGAGTGTCACTAGTATGCCTCTACTTGACTAGCTCGTTGAGTTAAAGATGGTTAAGTTTCCTAGCCATAGACATGAGTTGTCATTTGATTAACGGGATCACATCATTAGAGAATGATGTGATTGACTTGACCCATTCCGTTAGCTTAGCACTTGATCGTTTAGTATGTTGCTATTGCTTTCTTCATGACTTATACATATTCCTATTACTATGAGATTATGCAACTACCGATTACCGGAGGAACACTTTGTGTGCTACCAAACGTCACAACATAACTGGGTGATTATAAAGGTGCTCTACAGGTGTCTCCGATGGTACTTGTTGAGTTGGCATAGATCGAGATTAGGATTTGTCACTCCGATTGTCGGAGAGGTGTCTCTGGGCCCTCTCGGTAATGCACATCACTATAAGCCTTGCAAGCAATGTGACTAATGAGTTAGTTGCGGGATGATGCATTACGGAACGAGTAAAGAGACTTGCCGGTAACGAGATTGAGCTAGGTATTGAGATACCGACGATCGAATCTCGTGCAAGTAACATACCGATGACAAAGGGAACAACGTATGTTGTTATGCGGTTTGACCGATAAAGATCTTCGTAGAATATGTAGGAACCAATATGAGCATCCAGGTTCCACTATTGGTTATTGACCGGAGACGTGTCTCGGTCATGTCTACATAGTTCTCGAACCCGTAGGGTCCGCACGCTTAACGTTCGGTAACGATCGGTATTATGAGTTTATGTGTTTTGATGTACCGAAGATAGTCCGGAGTCCCGATGTGATCACGGACATGACGAGGAGTCTCGAAATGGTCAAGACATAAAGATTGATATATTGAACGGCTATATTCGGACACCAGAAGTGTTCCGGGTGGTTTCGGAGAAAACCGGAGTGCCGGAGAGGTTACCGGAAACCTCCGGGGAAGTATTGGGCCTTAGTGGGCTTTAGGGGAGAGAGAGGGCAGCAGCCCAGGAGGTGGCGCGCCCCCTCCCATGGGGAGTCCGAATTGGATAGGGGAGGGGGGGCTCTTTACCTCTCCCTCTCCCTCTCTTTCCTTTCCCCTTCCCCCTTGCTCCTTTATATAGGACTAGGAAAGGATGAATCCTACTCCTACTAGGAGGAGGATTCCTCCTCTCCTTGGGGCGCAACAAGGCCGGCCGGCCTCCCCCCTTGCTCCTTTATATACGGGGGCAGGGGGCACCCTAGGACACACAAGTTGATTGTTTCAAGCCGTGTGTGGTGCCCCCCTCCACCATAATTCACCTCGGTCATATCGTAGCGGTGCTTAGGCGAAGCCCTGCGTTGGTAACTTCATCATCACCGTCATCACGCCGTCGTGCTGACGAAGCTCTCCCTCGAAGCTGTACTGGATCGTGAGTTCGTGGGACGTCGCCGAGCTGAACGTGTGCAGTCCGCGGAGGTGTCGTACCTTCGGTGCTAGTATCGGTCGATCGTGAGGACATACGACTACATCAACCGCGTTGTCATAACACTTCTGCTTACGGTCTATAAGGGTACGTAGACAACACTCTCCCCTCTCATTGCTATGCATCATCATGATCTTGCGTGTACGTAGGAATTTTTTTTAAATTACTACGTTCCCTAACCGCTACTAGTGGTGAAGTATGGAACGATCCCGTTCTTCTGTCAAGCTTGTGGCGTGATGGGTCATGGGCATGAAGAGTGTGGCGACAGAGTTTGGCAGCTAAAGGATAAGCAGTGGGGCACCTGGATGATTGTGCAGAGGCGTATGGTACAATATACACCATTGGCTGGGGAGAGAATGCCTAGTGGCGGTCGTGGACGTGGGTACACATCAACCCAGGAAGCACTCCTCGCAAGATGCTGGCATGGGTAATAGTGATGATTTCGGAGATGCAACCTCCAGTTCGATGATGACCAATATCAATGGTATACAAGGGAAAGAGGTGGATGATGATAGCAATGCAAGGAAGAAACCTTACCTTAATTTGGCGGTTGTTGATGGGAGTAGCGTAGGCAGAATTCCGCCGAACCGACACCTTCGCTTCTGCCAGCATATGTATCAGCGGGAGATGTGAAAAGAGCAAAAAAGGTGCATCACCAAAAAAATCAAATCAGTTACCAATATCGGAGGATGTCCCCGGAGCAGACCGCCGGGCTCAATGAGTATCTTGTGTTGCAACTGTCGTGGGTTGGGCGACCGCGTGATAAGTCCATTTTATGTGATGTTTTTACCCTTGTTTTGTGCCTACATGATAGGTTTTGCTAGGTTTTATTGCATGTCGACGCCACCCGCGGCTAGCGGCATGGGAGTGTCGCCCTGCCCTTCCCTCAACGCCGCCCATCACCGTCCTTATGTGTGCCACCCCGCATCCCTCATCGCCGCACATCATTGTGCCACCAAGCGTCGCCCTGCCTTCCCCTCACAGTCATCCACTGTCATGCTGCAGCCAGGTGTGGTTGAATTGATAACAGAGAAATAACTTTTCAGGTGTAGTTGAATTGACAACTCAACTAGTAAGACTTATAAATATTTTTTGGCTCCCCTTTATGCCGGATCAATAAGTTTGGGTGAAATACTACCCTCGAGGACTATTGCAATCCCCTATACTTGTGGGTCATCATCAACCAAGTTACAAACTTAATTGTATATGAACTGAACCTTCTGAAAGATCAACCAAGTTCCAAACTTAATTGTATATGAACTCCATTCCGGTGTGTATGGCTATAAGCCATTCCTTTGAGCTGGGCACCGCCATCACTTCCTTGTAATGCGTAGGTTCATCTTCCTCTAAGATGAATATCTCATTGTGGGATTATTCAGGAGGTTTATTAACACTTCCTAATCTACGCATTTCAATTATATACTTTAATTCAGAGTTTCTATATCTGATGTAGTAGCTTCCGACTTAGTTTTGCGGATAATGTTCGAAACAACTTCCTGTTTTGTTAATCCTGCTTACTTCCGCTAGAGAATCAATAATCTTGTCAAGCAGTACTGTCCTCCCACTTATTTCTTTAGCGAGAAAACTTCTTCTCAAGAAAGTATTCATTCTTTGTGACAAACACTTTGTATATGAACTTTTGGTAGAAGGAATACCTAATTATATCTTTGAGGTAACCTACAGATTAGCATTTGTGTGTATTTTGTACTCCATAACTCATATGGTGTCGACTTGTCAAACTATAAGTCGGTGCTCTGTTTAGTATCCTTGAGGTTACTAAGCTCCCACGATTTACAGCGTTGTGGTTCATCTAGGTTTTAAGCGGTGTCTGTGGCCCCACCTGTAAGGGAATGGATCCTGGTTTTTGACTTTTGAGTCGGTTGACCACACACATGTTGGTTCCCTGCCCTCTCGAACCTATCCACTGCTTACCTGAATCCCGATCCCCTTCTGTGTGCCCGCTGCTGCGTGCATCGTAGCCCTGCCTCTGCCTTTCGTTGTGTCGTGGTCTCTGGCATTGTGCCCGCCTCCTCTGCGATCCCGTGTAGCACCCCAGCTCTCCTTCCACCTTCGCTACTCCCCGCCCCCGCTCCTCTGCGCCGTTGTGCCGATTGTTGAGCCCCGCCTCTGCAGGTCGGCGGTGTTGGTGCCCTCATCTGCACCGCCACTAATCCACTACCACGCCACCTGACACATCTCTCTCTCTCTCTCTCTCTCTCTCTCTCTCTCCGCTGCGAGGCAATGGCCAACGGCGGTGATGCGAGGGGCCTGAGCAGGCAGCACGGAAAAATTTCCACGGCCCTCGCCCGTGACGCCGTGCACCACGCTGCCGACAGGACGCGTTGCGGCAGTGCGCTGGACGGGGACGTCTGGTGCCTCCAGCGCTTGGCCACTTTTGTGTTCCCAAGAGATTCAAAGGCACGTTGGCTTGTCCCTCTACGACTATGCGGACAAGCTGGCTCTACCCCTCCCCGTTAGGGCGCAGATGGTGAGGTTCTGATTCAACAAATTATTCGACATCTTAATTTTATTTCTCTCATCTCTAAGCTGAGGGTCAGATTTTTGGGCCGTTAAACATGCAGGCATTTTATTAAATCGACAGAAGATCTGATGGGTGCACACAAAGTGTTCATGGAATTGCCTCCACAAGGTTGCAGTACATGAAACAGTTAGTTGTTTAGAAAGCATGCCTTTTTCAATCTCGACTTTGTTTGTAGACTTGCGGTATGATATATATGTGGATGACATCTGATTATGAGTAAGAAAATATCAAACTTCGTTTCCTGTCTCCACTCTCTTGCCATTTTGTGATAGAAGTAGGATCAACTAGAACTAGAGCTAGAGGACTAGAGAAGGCTCCAAAAGTTGTGTGTTCCAAAGGACAAAATCCTCTCCCCATATAGGTTAGAGGGGGGAGGGGCTTCCACCAAGGAGGGAAAGCCCCTCCTTGGGGCGCCGACCAATATGGGGAGGAGGAATCCTCTCCCTTGTCCAATTCGGCCTCCCCTATAGGAAGGATAGGGGGGCGACACCTTCACTTGGGCCCTTGTGGCCCAAGTTACATTCCACCTCTTGGTCTTTTAAGACCCGTTGATATTAAATTAAATATAAAAGCCTTGTAACAATTATTAGAGCCTTTTATTATTAGTTTAACATCACTAGAAACATTTCGCACCTATATATTATTTACCGAGAATACCCGGTATCGCCCGATAAACTCCGAAACCCTTCCAGTGACCCCCAAACGCATCTGATTCCTCTCGAAACTATTCCGAGTATTAATGAAACAAATCCAAAAATAAATCCTCGGTACTCTCATCCTACTAACACTCAGCAGATCAAGATTACCTTAACTTTGTGACCCTTTAGGTTCAGTAAAACATAAACATGAACGAAACCCTTCGTTCAATGGCCGATAACGGAACCTTCACCACAAAAAAAATACACTTCCGTGATGATACGTGTTTGTCACAGTAGGTCACGTTTTCTGTCATTGATATGTCTCCAACGTATCTATAATTTATGAAGTATTCATGATATTATATTATCTGTTTTGGATGTTTATGGGCTCTATTAAACACTTTTATATTATTTTTGGACTAACCTATTAATCCAGAGCCCAGTGCCAGTTTCTGTTTTTTCCTTGTTTCAGTGTTTCGCAGAAAAGGAATATCAAACGGAGTCCAAACGGAATGAAACCTTCGAGAGCGTGATTTTTGGAACGAACGTGATCCAGGAGACTTGGAGTTGAAGTCAAGGAAGCTTCGAGGTGGCCACGAGGCAGAGAGGCGCGGCTGCCCCCCTGGGCGCGCCCCCACCCTCGTGGGCCCCTCGTGGCTCCCCTGACCGACTTCTTTCGCCTATATATATATATATCCATATACCCTAAAAACATCAGAGAACAGAATAGATCGGGAGTTCCGCCGCCGCAAGCCTCTGTAGCCATCAAAAACCAATCGGGACACTGTTCCGGCACCTTGCCGGAGGGGGGATCCCTCACCGGTGGCCATCTTCATCATCCCGGCGCTCTCCATGATGAGGAGGGAGTAGTTCACCCTCGGGGCTGAGGGTATGTACCAGTAGCCATGTGTTTGATCTCTCTCTCTCTCTCTCTCTCTCTCTCTCTCGTGTTCTTGAGGTGATACGATCTTGATTTATCGCAAGCTTTGCTATTATAGTTGGATCTTATGATGTTTTCCCCCCTCTACTCTCTTGTAATGGATTGAGTTTTCCCTTTGAAGTTATCTTATCGGATTGAGTCTTTAAGGATTTGAGAACACTTGATGTATGTCTTGCATGTGCTTATCTGTGGTGACAATGGGATATCACGTGATTCACTTGATGTATGTTTTGGTGATTAACTTGCGGGTTCAGTGACCTTGTGAACTTATGCATAGGGGTTGGCACACGTTTTCGTCTTGACTCTCCGGTAGAAACTTTGGGGCACTCTTTGAAGTACTTTGTGTTGGTTTGAATAGATGAATCTGAGATTGTGTGATGCATATCGTATAATCATATCCACGGATACTTGAGGTGACATTGGAGTATCTAGGTGACATTAGGGTTTTGGTTGATTTGTGTCTTAAGGTGTTATTCTAGTACGAACTCTAGGATAGATCGAACGGAAAGAATAGCTTCGTGTTATTTTACTATGGACTCTTGAATAGATCGATCAGAAAGAATAACTTTGAGGTGGTTTCGTACCCTACAATAATCTCTTTATTTGTTCTCCGCTATTAGTGACTTTGGAGTGACTCTTTGTTGCATGTTGAAGGATAGTTATATGATCCAATTATGTTATTATTGTTGAGAGAACTTGCACTAGTGAAAGTATGAACCTAGGCCTTATTTCATAGCATTGCAATACCATTTACGCTTACTTTTATCGCTTGCTACCTTGCTGTTTTTATATTTTCAGATTACAAATACTCATATCTATCATCCATATTGCACTTGTATCACCATCTCTTCGCCGAACTAGTGCACCTATACAATTTACCATTGTATTGGGTGTGTTGGGGACACAAGAGACTCTTTGTTATTTGGTTGCAGGGTTGCTTGAGAGAGACCATCTTCATTCTACGCCTCCCACGGATTGATAAACCTTAGGTCATCCACTTGAGGGAAATTTGCTACTGTCCTACAAACCTCTGCACTCGAAGGCCCAACAACGTCTACAAGAAGAAGGTTGTGTAGTAGACATCAAGCAGTTTCTGGCGCCGTTGCCGGGGAGGTGAGTGCTTGAAGGTATATCTTTAGATCTTGCAATCGAATCTTTTTGTTTCTTGTTTTAGCACTAGTTTAGTTTATAAAAGAAAACTACAAAAAAAATGGAATTAAGTTTGCCTCATACGCTTCATCTTTTTAATATCTTTCGTGAGAATGATGGAAAGGAAAATTGTGCTCAAATGCTAGAAGAAGTCTATAAAATGTTTTGCACTAAATCTTTGAATGATGAGGATGATTGCAATGTTGTTACTATGAACTCTTTGAATATCCATAGTACTAACGATGATTGCACTAGTCATGATGAGAATGTCTCTTATAAGCATGTCAATTTTTGTGGAGTGCATAAAGCTTGCAAGTACACACCAATTAGGTAAAATAGATTTTGCAAGAGGCATAAGTATTTGGAAACTAAATGGTTGCAAGAGAGGCTAGATGTTAGTGCTGAAAATTTAAAATATCTTCGCCATACTTGTGAACTTTGCAATGAACATGGTCATTTAAATCTCCGATGCAAATTGTTTCATGATCGAATCGTGTCCAAAAATTGTGATGATTGATTTCCCTTGCACATCATAATGAACTTAGTTTTGCTTTTGGGTTATGAAGAAATGAAACGTCAAACTAAGCATATTCCAGAATATAACCTTGAGAAATTCCTCGATATTGATCTAAAAGAAATTTATATGTATTGTGCGGTGAATTGCGTTGAAAATCCTTATATTGCCAATTACATAAAGAAAAAAAAACAAATAGAAGATGAAGAGAATACTAACGAAAGGGAAGAGACTTACCAATATTCCCCTATTATTTCTTACTAGGAAATATGCCCGTGCGTTGCAACGGGGAAAAAAACTTATGAAATGCCCATCCATCCACCACCTATCTTACATCGACCATCACTTACATGAAAACAAACCCCGTCCACTATGAACACCACCACATGCAAGTCCTTTGACACAATGTAGAGGATGTGATGCAACCTCCACTCTATGCCCACGACCCACGGCGTCATTCAATAGCAATGCACAACACTGCTTTACAGAGATTCAAGGAAACATGGGGGAGTTCTTCTTGTCCAAATCGGGATTCAAGATGACAAATAAGCCTTCCATGGAACCAGGATAGTAGTATCTCTCAGTTTCTCTCTTTAGCAGAAGCCTACAAAGCAGATTTAATAATTGATTTCAGATTCAACTAATTTCTATTGGGTAACTGGAATTTGTTACTCCAATAAGTAACAAATCATTAACTACATCTAAAATTTTCATAGCCACACTGAAGTTATACTAATTCCAAGTTTTATGCGGCTACCCCGAGTAACCATCATCCAAACACGCATATTATGTTTTGAAAATTGGCATTTCCATTCCTGTGTGGCACAAATTTCACATACCATGTTTACATACAGATCCTTGCAGCCACCAGTTGCTTGCATGACGCAAGCCTCTCTGCTGCTTCAGCAACCTGCAAATTCCCAACCGAGATATGGACACAGATGAGGCAGTCAGGCAACAAATTTTAGAACATCTTTAGCCAATAGTTGGATTTGATTTGGAGGAAGAGTTCTACTCACCAGTGCAGAGCCTTACAACGTTGTTATTCATGGTGGCACTAATGGATGGCTGTCTCTGTTGCTAGCGTCGCCTTCTGCAGCGATAGCAACTCCATGATCGAGTCGGCCTTCCTCGGCAAACTCTCATGACCACCGCTCATCCACGGAGTTCGTCGACATCTCCTCGACGTCACCTCAAACTGGGTGAACACAGCTCCCGTGATGCTGTTGCCATCGCTGGACACTGCGCCGTCCATCTCGCACTCCCTGACAACGACTTCTATAGTATGAATATTGGAATGATATACCTGTAACCGACAAATGGAAACACCAGTGACAAAATAACGCCTGACATTCTTACTACATCAGAAAAGTTGAATATTGTCAGCTATATGATTCTAAGTACGTACCAGGACATTTGCATGTGAGCTTAATTACAAAAGAGAGGACCTTCAGAACAGTTGAAGAAACTACATGCTCGGAAAAAAAGAAAAAAATACGACTGAATTTCATCAGCTTGAATCATGTTGTTTTGAACTCTGCCAAGAGAGTAAGATGTCAGTATCCACTGTCAGTAGTTGCACTGTGGCAACTAAAGTTGGATATTCAGATTTGTGAGCAGAGTTCCTCCTACAGCTTTAGAAATGATTTATGCAGAGAAGAACGGCATGGTACTAAGGCAGTAATAAGTACTACTGAAATCTTCTCTGCATATCATCTGTAGTATTTGCAGGTTGCGGAAGATTCCCATGAAAGGTCAAGTAGACATAGACAATACTAACGGAAATAGCTTCAGTTCGGTTCCACTTTTGTTTTAAAATCACTTCTAATTTCTAAAGGGTCGTGCAAGCCTCTAGTAAACAACTAATGCGAACCCCAAAAGATATCTTGGGTTTTAACCAACTGATTGAAAGACCAAGGGAGCCAGATTAGAGATGCTTCAGTTCTGTTCCACTGTATGTTTCCTGCATACAATCCGTATGCAGCTGTACTACCCTGTTTTTTTGAGAAACAACATGCATTAAAACGGAGGAAGCATTAGGTGACTGGCTAATTACCTCCAGCAACAGAGGCAAGTATGCGAAAGCATAGGCATCCATGGCTCCGCTCGGCTGTAGCATTAAAGGTTTTTTTTCTTTTGGCATGATACCAGAAAAGGTTGATTCCACTTCTGCAACTTGCAACTTCACGCGGTCAGAAAAGACACAACATGAAAAACTACAGATGACATGTAGCAGCTTCGGCAAGCATGGTCAGATAGCAGGGCCCTGCAAGTTGCCGCTATTTGTAGCTTCGATATAACCGCAGTTGTGGCAAACGATAGTTTTTGAATACAGGCAAGTCAAACATGTCAAAACTTAATTTAAATCCATGTATATTATTTCACTTGAAACTGAAGTGTAGCATATCAAATATTTTCAATCACGGAAACCTATGTACCTAAATATGAATCTTTCAGACTTGAATTAAACAGGAACTTGTTCATGAACTTATATGTTCATGGAGTTGAATCAAACAGGGAGCAGATATGAAATTTAACTGAAGTGTGGTATCTCAAATATTTTCAATCACCGAAACCTATTTACCCAAATATTTTCAAACAGAACAATATGTTAGTAGTATCTAATTAGAAAGTTTTGGGGCCTATTTCAAAAGTTATATCAGATTTAACCAAATGCTGGAACTTTGTCTCTTCACAAGCTCATGTTCTGTAACTAATATGCAGCTAAAGAAATCATCTACCTCACTAATTAAAAACTCTAATTAGACAAGAGAATAAGAACAAGTGCTTCTACCACAATTGTGCAGTATGCATTCATAAACCTGCAAATGTATGTTAGAATTTAGGAACAGTCAACAGGCAATGCATATATATATGTATGGAGCTTATTCTAGAAAGCACATACTTACTTTTAGGCATAAAAGCAAACACCTGTTGGGCAGCCCTGATCTAGATGGATGAGGGAGGATGTAGGCGGAGGTACTGGCTGGCGAGCGGACAGAGGTGCGGCCTCCATGGCCGCTGCCCATGGTGTCCAGACGGTTGACCGCGGGGCTGCAGTAGATGGCGCTGGCACCGTGCGGCCACGGTGTTGCACAGGCGAGGTGGGGGAGACGTGGGAGGAGGCGCAAGGAACTGCGGCCGGTAGCTGCGCAAGAGTCTGGTCGTGGCCACCACCACCGTCCACCGGCACCGAGACAGTCGCGGGGCAGGATAAGGAGGCGGGCGGGGTGGGGAGAAGGAGGCGGGCAGGGAGTGGGGCAGGAGGCGGAAGGGGAGAAAGAGAGGAGGTGGGGTCGTGGGGAGAAGGAGGCGGCAGGCGGCGAAGGCGGAGGACACGGAGGTGTGGATTGAGGAGGAGTTGGGGACAGCTGCAGAGCGAGCAGGAGCGCCAGCGGTGGGAAGGGATGTATCGATGCTGGAGACGGGAGGCCGGCAAGCGGTGCAAGGGGATAGTGCTTGCCATGGGCGCCGGTGGCCGGTGGTGCAGAGGAGAGGGAAGGCGCTGGAGAAGGGGTCGAGGGAGAGAGGAGCGTCGTACGCGACCTGTGGGATCCGTGTGCCTCGCGGCCTTCCATCCACCGCCCAGCCAGAATCCAACGGACAGCAGCACTCCAAGGCAAAAACAACATCCAGATACAGACCAAATCGAGCACGGGTCAGCAGAAAAATCTGGCGGGGAAGGTAAGGAAAAGGCGGGCTTTGGCGCGGCGATTCGCCGGCGTCTCCTCGCCTCGCGGCCTTCGCCGGCCGCCGCCGCCGCCGCCCGCTGCCAGCCTTCGCCACTGAGGAGAGGCAGGGACGAGCGCCATCCGCCGCGGGAGCCGAGGACGAGCGCCGCCGCGGGTCGGGGACGAGCGCCGTCCGCCGCGGGAGCCGAGGACGAGCGCCGCCGCGGGTCGGGGACGAGCGCCGTCCGCCGCGGGAGCCGAGTACGAGCGCCGCCGCGAGCCGGGACGAGCGCCGCCGCGAGCCGGGACGAGCGCCGCCGCGAGCCGGGACGAGCGCCGCCGCGAGCTGGGGACCGTTCATCATCGTCAGCGACCTCTTCTCAGGTCCCCTCTCTCTCTCTCTCTCTCTCTCTCTCTCTCTCTTATTCCATTAGTGCCAGAGGCGGAGCCAGCTCCCGGGCTCGTCCGGCAACTCTTCACTGCAGATTAGTCTGATTACTTGCTTAGTAGTGATTTTTGTTGGGGCAAAGCTAGCTGACATCGCTATGCACGAGCTTTGCCCAGGCTCCTCGCGCTGTCTCTGATTAGTGCACTCAGATGCAGGCAACAAAATTGAAATTGGTATTTGTATACTGGTAGAGCTAACCATAATGTACCTCCTGCTGTGGTATTTGATATAATTGGTTGTCCAGTCACCGGTATATATTTGAATAAATATGGAGACTTGCAGCGAGTTAAGTACTGATGTGCATCTCGATAAGACTATAATCTGCTAAGCTTTGTGGTTTCAACATAGGAACTACTTCTATTTTGAGTCAGCATTACATTTCTGAATAAATATGGAGACTTGCAGCGAGTATTGTACTTCTATTTTGAGTATACACTGTGGAATTTGGCAGAATTGTGCGTCGTGCGATGGGATCGATTGGCAACAGGATACCTGAAGTTGGTATGCGGTTCAGAAATTCGGATGAGGCTTGGGAGTTCTGGGTGCAATATGGAGGTCACATAGGCTTTGATGTGAGGAAAAGAAATACCATCAGAAGCAGAATTGATGGAACAATCACTTCATGTAGATTTGTTTGTTCCAATGAAGACATTCGAAGGAAAAGTCAAATAGATCACGAGCCGAAGCGCATTAGAGCTGAAACAAGAACCAATTGTAAAGTTCGGATGATTGTTTCATTTGATCGAGTGGCCAAATTTTTTGAAGTCACCGAAGTTGATTTGGAACACAATCACCTCCTTCAATTGCCACAAACCTGTCACTTGTTGGCATCACAAAGGAAGATTTCAGATGTGCAAGCTTTAGAGATAGAAATAGCCGATGATTCTGGAATTATGCCAAAAGCTTCACATGAGGTTGCATGTCGTCGAGCTGGTGGGAAGTTCAACTTGGTTACACTTTGACTGACCAAAAGAATCATTTGCGAACCAAGCGGCAGCGGGAGATGGCTTATGGACAGGCCGGTAGTATGTTGAAGTTCTTTCGTGACAAGATTGCTGAGAATCCATCATTCCAATATCATTTGCAGTTGGATTGTGAGGAGCATATAGCCAACATATTCTGGGTTGATGCTAAAATGCTACTTGACTATGCACACTTTGGTGATGTTGTCACTTTTGACACTACATTTGGCACGAACAAAGAGTATAGGCCATTTGGTATTTTTCTTGGGCTCAATCAGTTTAGAGAAACAACCATTTTTGGTGCTGCATTGATGTTTGATGAAACACGCGACTCATATATATGGCTCTTTGAGACATTTCTAGCCGCACACAATGGAAGGCAGCCTAGAACTATCTATACCGATCAAGATGCAGCAATGGGAGGAGCCATAGAGAAGGTCTTCACAGAATCATATCATGGACTGTGTACATTTCATATCATGCAAAATGCTGTCAAACATTTAACTCAAGTGGGAGTGGAGGATGAAGAAAAAGAGCCTCATATTCTCACAGATTTTGGTGCTTGTATGTATGGATATGAGGACAAGGCAGCATTTGAAGAAGCGTTTGACAATATGAGGCTCAAAGTGCATAAGCAAACTTGGTTAGATAGCATCTACAAGGTGAAAGAAAAATGGGCTGAATGTTATATGAGAGATGTCTTTAGCTTGGGAGTGAGAAGTACACAATTAAGTGAGAGCTTCAATAATGCGTTGAAAAATCATTTGAAATCAGATTTTCATATTCTTCGGTTCTTGATGCATTTTGAGAGGACGGTGGAAGTAAAAAGAACAAAGGAATTGGAATCTGAATTCAATGCAAGAAAATATATACCGAGAATTAAGATGTTCACTCCTATGTTGGTGGAAGCAAGCAAAGTGTACACTTCGATTATATTTGAAGCTTTCCAAGGTGAGTATGAAAGATCAATGGCTGCATGTTGTAGAGTATTGGATGGAAATAACAGATTTGTCGTTGCTATTGCGAGTTTGCATGGTGATTTAGAGTTTGAGGAGGAGCGCATAGTGATAGGTGATCCTTTGACCAAAACGGTTTCATGTAGTTGTGGAATGTTCAATAGGACGGGGATATTGTGTGGACATGGTCTAAAAGTCCTTGATTTGATGAATATAAAGACATTGCCGACACATTATGTCTTGAAGAGATGGACTAGAGAAGCTCGCAATGGAAGTATAGAAGATAAGGAAGGAAGGAAAGTGGTAGAAAATCCAAAACTTGAAGCTCAACTTCGGTACAGGGATTTGTCTCATCAGTTTCACAATGTGGCACATAGAGCAGCCAGCTCCCCACGGTGTTGTTTGCTATTGGCTAATGCACTTGCCTCCGTTGCACCTAGCATATAGGAAATACTCAATGCCACTAGTGCTATGGATGAACCATATAAAGACAAAGAGAATGTTGACCCAAATGTGCAGCAAATAGATGAATTGCTTAGAGCCGCATGACTGAAGAAAGAAGAGGTTCCGGCAACAAAATTAAGGAGAAAGCAAACTTGGCTTGATAAGTTACTCAAGGGGAAGCGTATACCATTGAAATCTACCGCGCCGACCAAAACGGGAGAAAATGTATGCTGTGATTGGTACATGATATGTTTTTATTCTTCTTTTGTAAACTAATTACTATACTTTTCATTGGCAGCCAAAAAAGAAGAAGGATGGTGTGCAAAAAAAGAAGGATGGTGTGCAAAAGAAGAAGAAGGATGGTGTGCAACAAAAGAAGAAGGATGATGTACAGCCTCAAGTACTAGTGGAGAAGTGTGACAACACCAAAGGAGTAAATATGGAGTCCCAAGAGTGCAATGCTATCATGAGTTTCACCCAGCTCTTGATGGCTCCGCCTTGTGGTGAGGATGATCTGTTCTAGCGTGCAAGCCCGCTAGAAGTATTTTGGACATAGTTAAGTGTAGTATTTTGGGCTAACTATAGTCGTCTTTTGGGGCCTAAGTGTACAAATCAAATGGCACTAAATGGTTGTTAAGAGCTCACTGAATTCACTGGAAAGTGGTACTGAAACTTCAAATCATGTACTTCTGAATTACTTGTGATGAAGTGGGTTGTCTGAATCTAAATAGTGATGAATGGCATGTCTGAATTTCTTATGAATATGAATGTAAACAATATATTTGACTGTTGTTTGTACTGTTTCCGGACTAAAAGGCTGATGTTTATATTTTGTATTGTTCAAAACTGAATCTCTTGTGAATCTGAGTGCAAACAGTATTTTGACTGTTGCTTGCACTGTTTCCGGACTAAAAGGTTGATGTTTGTATTGTATTTTGTTCAAAACACTTGTTTGTACTGTTGAATGACTAAAAGATTTGTATATGTATCATATAAAGTTCAAAACTGTGAAGTTTCAGAGGGTCTGGGCTGAAAACTATGAAGTCTAAATGTTTTTGCCTTGGAGTGCTGCTGTCCGTTGGATCCTGGCTGGGCGGTGGATGGGAGGCCGCGAGGCACACGGTGACATGCCGTTTGCATGTCACCTGATCTGCATCCGGGATCGAGGGAGAGAGGGAGATGGGGATCGACTCGCTAGGTCTTTTTTTACTTATATACGGGTGGCAGTAGGTCAATATTAGTACCACCTCGCATATATGTTTTAAATTCAAACTGAAAAGAAAGCGAAAGAAAGCGTATTGTGACGGTGAACCCACGGAGTCAATCCATGCTTTATTATTATTAGGGATAGATGATGAATCAGGTAATGAGGAGGAGCCTTCTATTCAACCCATTTCATTAATAAGGAGCTCGAAAAAGAGGGTTAAACCCACATATGATGTGAAGAAGAAAAAGAAAAGACGGAGAAGTAAAGGTAGAAAGGTATCCCTCCCAAATGATGTTGCTCCTATTACTCATTGTGATGATGATAATTGCTATACTATTGGTGCTATCCATACTATTAATGATGAGAGTGATTATGCTTATGATATGAAAAGGCCCAAGCTTGGGGATGCTATGTTTGATGAGAATGACATGTTTGAGAATATATTTGCTGAAATTAATGTTTGTCCCAAGCTTGGGGATGCTATGTTTAATGAAGATGATATTTTTAGCCTCCCAAGTTTTGATATGCAAATTTGTTATGATGATAGCATGTCTCCTACTTATGATGATTATATTGATGAAAGTGGGTTTGGAAGAGTGTCAACTTTAGGAAGTAATGATCCCACTATTTTGGAGGATGTTGAATCTTATTGTGATAATTATGAAAGTGTATTTGGAGAGGTCATAACTTTATTTAGTAATGATTCCACTATCTTGAAAGAGGTTTCAATCAATTATGATGAGAACAAAGTTGCTATTTATGATGATTATTTTGATGATACTTATGCTATAAAAGGCAGTGATGATTATATTTATAAAACTTGTCATGATTATGAGTACCCTTTTTCTGAACATTACTTTTTTAATGTGGAAACAATTTATAGTATTCGAGTTTCTTATGACACTCCCACTATTATTCATGAGAAGAAATTTGCTTATGTGGAGAGTAATAAAATTCTATGCTTGTGGCTCATGAAAAGAATGCTCTAGGTGCTGGTTATATTGTTGAATTCATTCATGATGCTACTGAAAATTATTATGAGGGAGGAATATATGCTTGTAGGAATTGCAATAATATCAAGTTTCCTCTCTATGTGCTTAAAGTTTTGAAGTTATGCTTGTTTTGCCTTCCCATGCTAGTTGATTATTGTTCTCATAAGTTGTTTGATCACAAAATCCCTATGCATAGGAAATGGGTTAGACTTAAATGTGCTAGTAATATTCTTCATGATGCTCTCTTTATGTTTCAATTCTTATCGTTTATGTGAGCATCATTGAAATCATCATGCCTAGCTAGGGGCGTTAAACGATAACGCTTGTTGGGAGGCAACCCAATTTTATTTTAGTTTTTTGCCTTTTGGTTCTGTTTAGGAATAAATAATCCATCTAGCCTCTAATTAGATGTGGTTTTATGTTTTAATTAATGTTTGTGCCAAGTAGAATCTTTGGGAAGACTTGGGTGAAGTCTTTATGATCATGCTGTAAAAAACAGAAACTTTAGCGCTCACGAGATTAGCTAAAACTTTTTACTGGAGAGTGCTATTTAGTTGATTCTTTTTGCAGATGATTACTAGACAAATTCCTCAGGTCCATCAATTTATTTTAGAATTTTTGGAGTTACAGAAGTATACGTTTGATACAGATTACTACAGACTGTTCTGTTTTTGACAGATTCTATTTTCATTGTGTTGTTTGCTTATTTTGATGAATCTATGAGTAGTATCGGAGGGTATGAACCATAGAGAAGTTGGAATACAGTAGATATTAAACCAATATGAATTTAGAATGAGTTCACAACAGTACCTAAGTGGTGATTTATTTTCTTATACTAAAGGAGCTTATGAGTTTTCTATTAAGTTTTGTGTTGTGAAAAAGTTTTGGGTAAAGATTCGATGGACTATGGAATAAGGAGTGGCAAGAGCCTAAGCTTGGGGATGCCCAAGGCACCCCAAGGTAATATTCAAGGACAACCAAGAGCCTAAGCTTGGGGATGCCCCGGATGGCATCCCCTCTTTCGTCTTCGTTCATCGGTAACCTTACTTGAAGCTACATTTTTATTCACTACATGATATGTGTTTTGCTTGGAGCGTCATTTTATTTTCTTTTGTTTTGCTTGCTGTTTGAATAAAGTATCAAGATCTAAAATTCTTAAAATGAGAGATAGTCTTCACATAGCTACATAATTATTTAACTACTCATTAATCTTCACTTATATCTTTTTGGAGTAGTTTGTCATTTACTCATGTGCTTCACTTATATCCTATGAGTAAATGGTTGAATGAATTGAATATCATAAATCTGAAATTATATATGTTCCATATGCTTATCCCATGGGGAGTAATGACTTTACATATAAGAAGTAGAGGTGGTAAATTTATTGAAGGTTAGCAAACATTGTATTGGTCACTTGAACAATTCATGAAAGAATATTGAAGGGAGAGAGATTTCACATATAAATATACTATCTTGGACATCTTTTGTAATTGTGAGCACTCATCAAAATATGACATGCTAAAAGGTTGATGTTGGACAAGGAAGACAACGTAATGGGTTATGTTTTCTTATATCTGAAATAAAGTATATTGTCATGGATCGCCCAACACGTTGAGCTTGCCTTTCCCCCTCATGCTAGCCAAATTCTTTGCACCAAGTAGAGATACTACTTGTGCTTCCAAGCATCCCTTAAACCCGTATTGCCATGAGAGTCCACCATACCTACCTATGGATTGAGTAAGATCCTTCAAGTAAGTTGTCATCGGTGCATGCAATAAAAATTGCTCTCTAAATATGTATGATCTTTTAGTGTGGAGAAAATAAGCTTTATACGATCTTCTGATATGGAAGCAATAAAAGCGACGGACTGCATAATAAAGGTCCCTATCACAAGTGGCAATATAAAGTGACGTTCCCTCGCATTAAGATTTTGTGCATCCAACTATAAAAGCGCATGTCAACCTCTGCTTCCCTCTGCGAAGGGCCTATCTTTTATTCTTGTCTTTTACCTTATTAAAGGGTCATGGTGATCTTCACCTTTCCTTTTTACATTTTATCCTTTGGCAAGCACATTGTCGTGGTTATCTCGCGGATGGGTTCGTGAGAGGACAGATGTCACGGGGTGGCTTGAGGTGAGGGCAAGACTACTTTGGAGATCCGGGGACAGAATTGGGCAAACAGCACGCGGTGGTTTACCCGGGTTCGAAGCTCTCCGGAGAGATAATACTCCTACTCCTGTATGTCTGAATATATATGCGGTGTACATGTCTGGCAGTACAAAGTTGCTCCTGAAGCTGTATCTGGATGAATCAGGAAGCTAGCTACACTTATTCTCTACTCTGCCTCATGTGTGAGTGAGTGTGAATATGTATGTACGTGAGTGGCCTTGTGGCCATGGCTTGTGGCCGAATGAGCATGAGTGTGTAGGTGTGGATGGATGGATGGGTGTGGCGTGAGAGCCAAGTGAGGCTGCCCCCGGCTGTGGGTGGATGGTTGGAGCATATATGGGTGTGGCGTGAGTGGCTTGCTCCCTTGGCCAAGTCAGTGACTTCTTGGCCAAGGGAATATCCTCCTCTCCAAGAAAGTGCTCCCCTGGGTCACTTTATACAATAGTGCCCCGGGACAAGTAACACTCTACATGATGTCGCGCGTGACGGGTGAACAGTGTATGCTTTATCAGCAATAGTGGTTGCGGTATGGCCGTCTTGTCGGTGTCGTGTTGGACGGGACGCCGTAGTTGACTTCGCGTAGCAGCCCGGCTGGAGCAGCCGGACAGGGACCCGGCCGGGCGGCCGGGTTGAGGAGTCTGGCCGGGTTGAGGGACTTGGTCGGGTTGAGCAACCCGGCCAAGTGCGACCTGGATTGAGGGGCGTTGCTGGCCCCGATATTTTTGAAACGTCGTTCGCCGTCTTGGGCCTACCCGGGGGTCATCCCCCGTCAGTAGCCTCCGAGCCTCCGGGCAACTTGGAAAAGTTGTGCGGAGGGTTTTAGCGGGCGTCTATGAAGCAGGCGGCCAGGCGAGGTGCGGACGTCGAGGGAGGAGCGGAGCTGGCCGACTGGCGAGGCGGCCAGGCAGGCAGAGGGCGCAGGCGCGCGGCTGCAGCGGCGCGAGCGCAGAGGCGGCTGGCGGCGTCCGGGAGCCGGCGGGGGTGGGTGCGCAAGTGGCCAGGGCTCACACAGAGCAGCAAGCAGCAGCAACACATCAGGACCATCAGTAGCAAGCAGCGGCAGCGACGGCAGTCGCCGTGGCGCAAACAACAACAGCAAGTAGGCAAGGGGAGGCAGCAGCAACAACTGCGGTGGTGCAAGAGGCATCAGCAACGGCGACGGCTAGGAGCAGCCATAGCAACGGGTGCGCATGGAGGGAAGCGGGCGAGGCCGAGCGCAGTCAGCGACGCGACTCCATGGTGGAGCGGACGTGCAGCGACGCGGTGGAGCGGAGCGGAGGCGAGCTGTGCATGCCCAACATCTGATTTGTGGATGATCGATGTACAGGCAAGGCAATGACCAAGTTGAAGCTGACTAATGCATGGGTAGTGAATAGCCATTATTCGGCCAGTGCATACCCGACCATCGTATCGGCAGTGTGTAGGCAATGCAATGACCATGTATCAGGGATGCGTATGGGTAACGTATGGCTAGCATCTGAATGGTGTTCGGGGCATGAGCAGGAAGGCGAGCAGCAGCACGAGTCGCGGACAGAGAAGGCGCTGCCGAGCACTGATGGTGGTGGAGAACCAGGCCATGGTGGAGATGGTGCAAGTGGCAGAGAGACGCCGGAGGTCGAGGAGGCCGGATGCGGCGCGCACGCGCGCGAACGGAGTCAGACGACGGGGACGCGCCGCCCCGCACGTGTGCGCCGAGGGCATGGTGAAGTCGAGCCCCGAGCGCCGCCGGACAGACGGCAGCGACGTCGCGGCGGTTATGATGAAGAGGGCGAGGCCGACGGCGAGGACGCGCCGCCTCGGGCGGTCTCCCCGGGGACGTGTCGATGTCGGGTCCCGAGCGCTACCGGAGAGACGACGGCGACGCCGTGATGACGAAGAAGACGGCAAGGCCGCTGATGAGGACGCGCCGCCCTACGCGGTCGTCTCGGGGCCGTGTCGATGTCGAGCCCCGAGCGCTACCGGAGAGACCACGGTGACGCCGTGATGATGATGAAGACGGCGAGGCCGACGACGAGGGCGCGCCGCTCCGCACGGTCGCCCCGGGGGCGAGTTGATGTTGAGCCCTCGAGCGCGGCCGGAGAGACGGCGGCGACGTCGCGGCGGAGATGACAAAAATGGTCCCGCCCGGACCGCGGCAGCTTGCCCCACGGTGGGCGTCAACTGTCGTGGTTATCTTGCGGACGGTTTCCTGAGAGGACAGATGCCATGGGGTGGCTTGAGGTGAGGGAAAGACTACTTTGGAGATCCGGGGACGGGATTGGGAAAACAGCACACGGTGGTTTACCCAGGTTTGGAGCTCTCCAGAGAGATAATACTCCTACTCCTGCATGTCTGAATATATATGCGGTGTACATGTCTAGCAGTACAAAGCTGCTCCTGAAGCTGTATCTGGATGAATCAGGAAGCTAGCTACACTTATTCTCTACTCTGCCTCATGTGTGAATGAGTGTGAATATGTGTGTACGTGAGTGGCCTTGTGGCCATGGCTTGTGGCCGAATGAGCATGAGTGTGTAGGTGTGGATGGATGGGTGTGGCGTGAGAGCCAAGTGAGGCTGCCCCCGGCTGTGGGTGGATGGTTGGAGCATATATGGGTGTGGCGTGAGTGGCTTGCTCCCTTGGCCAAGTCAGTGACTTCTTGGCCAAGGGAATATCCTCCTCTCCAAGAAAGTGCTCCCCTGGGTCACTTTATACAATAGTGCCCCGGGACAAGTAACACTCTACATGATGTCGCGCGTGACGAGTGAACAGTGTATGCTTTATCAGCAATAGTGGTTGCGGTATGGCCGTCTTGTCGGTGTCGTGTCGGATGGGACGCCGTAGTTGACTTCCGTAGCAGGCCGGCTGGAGCAGCCGGACAGGGACCCGGCCGGGCGGCCGGGTTGAGGAGTCTGGCCGGGTTGAGGGACTTGGTCGGGTTGAGCAACCCGGCCAAGTGCGACCTGGATTGAGGGGCGTTGCTGGCCCCGATGTTTTTGAAGCGTCGTTCGCCGTCTTGGGCCTACCCGGGGGTCATCCCCCCGTCACACATTGTGTTGGAAAGATTCTGATATATATATATATCCAATTGGATGTAAGGCATCGTGAACTATTATTGTTGACATTAACCTTGAGGTAAAAGGTTGGGAGGCGAATCTATAAGCCCCTATCTTTCGCTGTGTCTGATTAAAACTTTGAACCCATAAATATCGCGTGAGTGTTAGCAATTGTGAAAGACTAAATGATAGTTGAGTATGTGTAGTTTGCTAAATCAAAGCTCTGACATAGACTCTTCCTGAAAATAAGATGAATTGTAATTGTTTGATGACTGATAACACGGTTTGTTAGTTTTCAAGAAAGTTTATGATCTATACTTTAACGTGTGAATAGCTTGTTATTTGATCATGAGAAGCTTTATGAGATGAGCTACTGTTATGATATATAAGGATGCTAGAAAAGGTGATTGAAATTACCATTGATCAAACTTGTGCACCTGCTAGCATTCACACTTCATAAATTATTTCTTTTATCATTTACCTACTCGAGGACGAGCAAGAATTAAGCTTGGGGATGCTGATACGTCTCCAACATATCTATAATTTATGAAGTATTCATGCTATTATATTATCTGTTTTGGATGTTTATGGGATTTATTAAACACTTTTATATTATTTTTGGGACTAACCTATTAACCCAGAGCCCAGTGCCAGTTTCTGTTTTTTCCCTTGTTTCAGTGTTTCGCAGAAAAGGAATATCAAACAAAGTCCAAACGGAATGAAACCTTCGGGAGCGTGATTTTTGGAACGAACGTGATCCATGAGACTTGGAGTTGAAGTCAAGGAAGCTTCGAGGTGGCCACGAGGCAGGGAGGCGCGCCTGCCCCCCGGACGCGCCCCCACCCTCGTGGGCCCCTAGTGGCTCCCATGACTGACTTCTTTCGCCTATATATATATCCATATACCCTAAAAACATCGGGGAACAGAATAGATCGGGAGTTCCGCCGCCGCAAGCCTCTGTAGCCACCAAAAACCAATTGGGACCCTATTCCGGCACCCTGCCGGAGGGGGGGATCCCTCACCGGTGGCCATCTTCATCATCCCGACACTCTCCATGACGAGGAGGGAGTAGTTCACCCTCGGGGCTGAGGGTATGTACCAGTAGCTATGTGTTTGATCTCTCTCTCGTGTTCTTGAGGTGATAGGATCTTGATGTATCGTGAGCTTTGCTATTATAGTTGGATCTTATGATGTTTTTCCCCCTCTACTCTCTTGTAATGGATTGAGTTTTCCCTTTGAAGTTATCTTATCGGATTGTGTCTTTAAGGATTTGAGAACACTTGATGTATGTCTTGCATGTGCTTATCTGTGGTGACAATGGGATATCACTTGAGTCACTTGATGTATGTTTTGGTGATCAACTTGCGGGTGGGTCAGTGACCTTGTGAACTTATGCATAGGGGTTGGCACACGTTTTCGTCTTGACTCTCCGGTAGAAACTTTGGGGCACTCTTTGAAGTACTTTGTGTTGGTTTGAATAGATGAATCTGAGATTGTGTGATGCATATCGTATAATCATACCCACGGATACTTGAGGTGACATTGGAGTATCTAGGTGACATTAGGGTTTTGGTTGATTTGTGTCTTAAGGTGTTATTCTAGTACGAACTCTAGGATAGGTTGAACGGAAACAATAGCTTCGTGTTATTTTACTACGGACTCTTGAATAGATCGATCAGAAAGAATAACTTTGAGGTGGTTTCGTACCCTACTATAATCTCTTTGTTTGTTCTTCGCTATTAGTGACTTTGGAGTGACTCTTTGTTGCATGTTGAGGGATAGTTATATGATCCAATTATGTTATTATTGTTGAGAGAACTTGCACTAGTGAAAGTATGAACCTAGGCCTTATTTCCTAGCATTGCAATACCATTTACGCTCACTTTTATCGCTTGCTACCTTGCTGTTTTTATATTTTCAGATTACAAATACTCATATCTATCATCCATATTGCACTTGTATCACCATCTCTTCGCCGAACTAGTGCACCTATACAATTTACCATTCTATTGGGTGTGTTGGGGACACAAGAGACTCTTTGTTATTTGGTTGCAGGGTTGCTTGAGAGAGACCATCTTCATCCTACGCCTCCCACGGATTGATAAACCTTAGGTCATCCACTTGAGGGAAATTTGCTACTGTCCTATAAACCTCTGCACTTGGAGTCCCAACAACGTCTACAAGAAGAAGGTTGTGTAGTAGACATTAGTCATGCATGTACATCCATGACAAATTTATGACAGAATCAAGATAGTCATACCTGTGCTGTCGTAGAAGTGTTCCATGACATTACTGAAATTATCATCACGGAAGTGTCCACTTCCATGACGATAAATCGCGCGTCACAGAAGTGCTTTCGTCAAGGGTGACCGACACGTGGCATCCACCGTAACGGAGCGCCGTTAAGCTATAGGGTCCGGTTTTGGATCCGATAACCTGTTAACAGCCCGGACCAATGGGGATTTTCCACGTGTAAAATTCTGATCGGCTGATGGAAACACGTGTCAGCTCCGCGTTGGCACAGGTGTCACTCATCCAATGGGCGAGATGCGCCTATGATATGTTGACACGTGGACCGTGTTGGGGAACGTAGTAATTTCAAAAAAATTCCTACGCACACGCAAGATCATGGTGATGCATAGCAACGAGAGGGAAGAGTGTGTCCACGTACCCTCGTAGACCGAAAGTGGAAGCGTTATGACAACGCGGTTGATGTAGTCATACGTCTTCATGATCCGATCGATCCAAAGTACCGAACGCACGGCACCTCCGAGTTCAGCACACATTTAGCTCGATGACGTCCCACGAACTCACGATCCAGCAGAGCTTCGAGGGAGAGTTCCGTCAGCACGACGGCATGATGACGGTGATGATGATGCTACCGACGCAGAGCTTCGCCTAAGCACCGCTACGATATGACCGAGGTGGATTATGGTGGAGGGGGGCACCGCACACGGCTAAAAAATCAACTGATCAACTTGTGTGTCTATGGGGTGCCCCTGGCCCCGTATATAAAGGATGGAGGGAGGAGGAGGCCGGCCCTCATAGGGCGCGCCCAAGTGTGGACTCCAACTAGGACTCCCTAGTCCTAGTAGGATTCCTCCTCCCACATGGAATAGGAAAAAGGGAAGGGAGAAGGAGAAGGAAGGAAGGGGGCGCCCCCCTCCCTAGTCCAATTCGGACCAGTCCATGGGGAGGGGTGCGGCCACACTTTGAGGCCTTTCTCTCCTTTCCCGTATGGCCCATTAAGGCCCAATATGAATTCCCGTAACTCTCCGGTACTCCAAAAAATACACGAAGCACTCGGAATCTTTCCGATGTCCAAATATAGTCGTCCAATATATCGATCTTTACGTCTCGACCATTTCGAGACTCCACGTCATGTCCCCGATCTCATCCTGGACTCCGAACTACCTTCGGTACATCAAAACACTTAAACTCATAATACAAATCGTCACCGAACGTTAAGCGTGCGGACCCCACGGGTTCGAGAACTATGTAGACATCACCGAGACACGTCTCCGGTCAATAACCAATAGCGGAACCTGGATGCTCATATTGGTTCCTACATATTCTACGAAGATCTTTATCGGTGAAATCGCATAACAACATACGTTGTTCCCTTTGTCATCGGTATGCTACTTGCCCGAGATTCGATCGTCGATATCTCAATGCCTAGTTCAATCTCGTTACCGACAAGTCTCTTTACTCGTTCTGTAATGTATCATCCCGCAACTAACTCATTAGTCACATTGCTTGCAAGGCTTATAGTGATGTGCATTACCGAGAGGGCCCAGAGATACCTCTCCGACAATCGGAGTGACAAATCCTAATCTCGATCTATGCCAACTCAACAAGTACCATTGGAGACACCTGTAGAGCACCTTTATAATCACCCAGTTACGTTGTGACGTTTGGTAGCACACAAAGTGTTCCTCCGGTATTCGGGAGTTGCATAATCTCATAGTTATAGGAACATGTATAAGTTATGAAGAAAGCAATAGCAACATACTAAACGATCAAGTGCTAAGCTAACGGAATGGGTCAAGTCAATCACATCATTCTCTAATGATGTGATCCCGTTAATCAAATGACAACTCATGTCTATGGCTAGGAAACTTAACCATCTTTGATTCAACGAGCTAGTCAAATAGAGGCATACTAGTGACACTCTGTTTGTCTATGTATTCACACATGTACTAAGTTTCCAGTTAATACGATTCTAGCATGAATAATAAACATTTATCATGATATAAGGAAATATAAATAACAACTTTATTATTGCCTCTAGGGCATATTTCCTTCAGACCAGCCTAAAAGTGGCCCATAAAGTTTAAATGGGCCGGCCCAACTAAAGGCCCACAAGATTTTGCACTCCATAATGGGCCGGCCCAGCAAAAGGCCCACGAGATTTTGCGGACCATAATGGGCCAGCCCAGCTAAAGGCCCACAAGATTTTGCGGACCATAATGGGCCGGCCCAGCTAAAGGCCCACGAGATTTCGCCGACCATAATGGGTCGGCCCAGCAGAAGGCCCAAAAGATTTTGATGACACTAGTAGGCCGGCCCATTAACAAGCTGCCATGTTTTGGGCCAAATGCCGGCCCATATTTGATCCGGTCCATTAACAGGCTGCCACGTTCCGGGCCTAATAAAGGCCCATATGTGATCCGACCCGTTAAAAGCCTACCACGTTGTGGGCCAAATTACGTCCCAGATCAGGTCCGGCCCTTTGAGAGGCTTTGGGCTAAATGATGGCCCATATCAGATTCGGCCCGTGAACTGGACGCTATCCTTTTGGGCCCACTTGATAAAGGCCCATTTAGTAATTCGGCCTGATATTAGTTTCGGTCTGTTAAAGGCCCGTTTAACATTTCGGCCCTATATATATTTCAGCCTGTTAAAAGCCCATCATATAGTTGCGCCTAACTATGGCCCCGTTTGCATCTGGCATGCTCACAGACGATAATCTGATTGGGCCAAACAAGGACCGAGACAATTTTGGCCTGTTATAAGCCCATGATTTTATTGGCACAATCATGGGTCGGGGTCTATTTCGGCCTGCTGCCGGCCCGTGAGCTGTTCGGCACGTTTCAGGCCCAACCTACTTTTCACCCTCCTAAAAGCCCATTGAGTTTTCTTGGGAAAATAGGGCCGGCGGTGTACTCGGCCTATTAAAGGCCCGAATCTACTAGTGGGCCAGTTTACATTTAGGCCTGTTAACAGACCAAGATGACGGGGCCCATGATGCGGATCATACATGGTGATTTGCATGACGGCCCGATTATGTACCGTAATTTTATGGTTTGGCCGGTTTACTGCGAAGACAGGATATATATATACAGTAAAATAACTGCAGCATCGTGAATAAGAAAAAAACCTAGACTATACAATAAAGAAATTACGGCATATTACATCCACTGGGCATCAAAGTTTGCCACTATGAGTAAAGCACAAGCAGACAACAGATTACATACACTGGGCATCAAAGATCGCCAGCAGTGCAAATAAACACGCTGACAAAATAATATACAAAACCAACAGCACTTCAATAGAGTTCAAGAAAGGTTAGCCCTGCTGGGGAGCTGCAGCGCAAGCAGCTAAGCAAGATGATGAGACTGCGCTTGTTCAACACTTATATCCTCCTCACTCTGAAAGATAAACAAGCAAACAGATGACAGGTTTTGCACATTTAAGTATCAGTGCTGACAATTCATCACATTTCTTACTGACAAATAAAGTGACGCAGTTTAAAATAGCATTAACACAATATGGTATTGTTCAGGTCAAGACATGGCAGGAAATGACATTGTGAAGGAGTTGGCAGCTTCATGACACCACTGGATTACAGATCAAGAACTCATAAGTATCAATGGTTAGTGTGCTGTCAATTTATCCCATTTCGGATTGGCAAAATAAGATCACTTGCTCTGTATAGTTTAATTTACATGGTATGAAGAAGGAACTTGGTTATACAACTGAAAACTTAAATTGAGAAGGACAAACTTTTGTTTATGAACTACTCCCTCCATCCCATAATATAAGAACGTTTTTTACACTACACTAATGTCAAAAACGTTCTTATATTATGGGACGAAGGGAGTACATAATAAACTTTAAACATGCAATTTGATGCAAACACCAAAAATAAACAGCTGTTGCAGTAATGCCTAACCAAATATACACAACAAAGTTTGAAGGCTTGAGAAGGACAAACTTACATTATTGGTGAAGGCAGGCTCTATAAAGCCCTTGTCCATGCTGATGGGGGGGGGCAATTCAAGAAGTTTACCACGGAATTTTCTTCATAAGCATTGCCTTTATTCTACATTTTGTTAAGAGTAAATATAGATGTGACAATATAAGAAAAAATGGAGAATATTTAAGATAAGATGAAGAGTGATGCTACATAACCAAGTAGCTATAAATGTAAGTACAGCGATACAGGCAAAAGGTACCACCAAGAGCAATGCAGAGCTAAACTTCTTCAGTACCATCGGTGTTATCCAACCTTATGGTAAGAGTAAATATAGATCTTATGTGTAGAAAATGGAGGGCAAAGGAAAATAAGCTGCAGAGTGATGGTACATGAACAACTACCTGTCAATATAAGTACACTGATAAAGGACAGCAGGTACTTACAAGAACAATGCAGAGCTAAAAAATGCATTGGCATTGGATATATTCTACACTAATGTAAACATTCATACAGATTAGATAATTTGAGCGAACAATTGATAAGCAAGCTATCATGCATACTGCTGTCACATAATGAACCAGGTATGTATGCAAGTACAGTGATACAGGACAACAGGTACTAACAAGAGCAAAGCAGCGGGCAACATATTTGCAATATCATGTCGTTCTTTTCAAACCGGAATTCTTTTTCGAGCAGATTTCCTGCAAAAAAGATCCATAAGGCACATGCGGAAAAGTAGAAGTTCAAATTGTCATGCGATATCATAGACAGTACCTCATCCTCGGAACGAGACCAATGCATAACAAGGTTTTTCCATTCAATGTCTTCTAAATTTAGCACAGGAGACTTCACCAGAAATTCGTTTATAGACTTGTCATCAAAGTGTGATTTCCTCAGGTAACACCAATACTGCTGCATTGCTTCCTTGAAAAGCGCAAGCAAGCTTTGCTTGTCATGACTATTCAGATTGACCCTCGCCTACTTACAACAATGTAATGTAAACCATTGATGTGTTCAATCAGCAGAAAACAGGAAAATAATCACCATGAATAATAGCACTTACACGTAAGTGGGACAGGAAGATGTGAAAATGGTGTTTGTCTTCACTATAATCTTCCCATGATGGGAATATATGCACGTAGTCCCTAACAACATGGAAAGCATTGTATTTTAAACTGGGAATAACTAGAATGGGGTTCCAATCTGCAGGAATTGGCAGTCTCTGTAGTTGGGATAGGTCTTCGGCCCGTGCACTTGCTATACTTTTTGCTGGAGTGGGATTTTTCTGTGGTACGGCTGGTGCTATGGCAACTGAAATCGGCATACCTTTTGCTGGAGTGCAGGTCCTGTGTGGTGCGGCTAGTGGTGTGGCCAGTGAAGTATGGGTACAGTCTGCTGGAGTCGGTCCTACGTTTTGTGTCACTGGTTGTACAGCCAATATAAGTGGGGTGATGTCTGATTTCTCCGGCACAACCACGTTTTTCAAGGACTTTGCTGGTGCTCCTTCAGGTTCGGCAATCACCCTCTTCCTTTTTGATGTTTGATGCACAAGAACATCATTTGAGTGGAAAAACATGGTATGATGACAGATGGAATATGTATTGATAATGGATGGGCATGGCATCTCAACATATATGATGAGTAAACTAAGCAGATGGCAGTGCAACAAAGTAGAAGAAATGCAAGACACGCGCAATCAATAAAACCTTGCCAAATTAGAACATGCACCTTGAGGGGTGAACAGGACAGGCCATCTGCCTTTGACTCCTCGAGGTTAGAATAGTCATTAGGATCATATTCTGAACAAGAATCAACAGGTGGGGAGCGTATGAGTTTCATTGCATCCAGAATGGCACTCAATGCCTTGGTGCCAATTCTGTAAGTCATTGCAGTGTTTAGCTTCAAGAGTGGACTGCTACTAGTGTGACACAAAGCAACTACACAGATCATAGTGTAGATATAACGGGAAAACCGTAAGTATCAGAGTAAAATCAGCAAAGTGGAACTTGCTGGAATATATGTGCTAGTATTGCCGGTACGGCTAGAAAGGCTTCGGATACCAGCTCTCTTCAACTGAAGGTGCGGTACTGTTAATATCAGTGTAACTCTCAAAGGCGACACAGCTCCCCGCATTTCCCTGCTATTCTTATAGGATTCAAGTGGGCAGGCCACTACAAATCCTATTCCCATGTTTACAAAATCCTACGAATCAAAGAGGCCCGAAGAGTTCAAAGTGTCCATACCAACCGACCGTATAGACCTCTACACTGCAAATGTCCCTGCTCATCTTCACTACAAGGAACATACTGTACTACTATCATACTCCCTTCGTTCCAAAATATAAGTCTTGGTAGAGATTTCCACTATTGATCACATACAGATGTATCCAGATACATTTTAGAGTGTAGATTCGCTCATTTTGCTCCATATGTAGTCCATGGTGGAATCTATACAAAGACTTGTATTTATGAACGGAGAGAGTACTTATTAGAGAAGAAAGGAAGAGGAACATGCTAAAGAAGAGCAAACAGATTTTGGATAATAAAATGTTCGTTGCGCAGTGCCCACACATGATGAACCAGAGCGCATTAAGAAAGCAACTCCCTGCTGTCTCTCTATATGTGGTGCACGTGCTTTTTTGAAAGTAAAGTAGGAACATTAGCTGACCAATTAAATGTTATCTGTTTTAGTAATATCATATCAGATTCGTACTTGAGCAACAAGTTTGGAATTATGAGTGGCACGTTGTTTAGCTTGATGGATTCAGGAGCAGTGCTAAGCAGGTACGATGATGGTACTGAATATAAAGGCATGTCTGCATGCAAGTCGCGTGCCTTTTGTCATTTGGGTCAGTCGACCATTTCAGGTGGTTGGATGACGATCCTACGTCTCCTAACCCTTCTTCTTCCTCGTCTCTGATTCTTCCCATACAGAACACCGCACGGGCCGCCGGCCGGACCACGGGCCCCCACCGCCTGTGTTCCTCCGCCACCCCCACCCCCACCCCCGCCCCCACCCGCGTAGAGTTTTCTTTGTTCGGCGAGGCCCCACCACCGCCCCCAACCAAAGTCCCCACCCGAGCCCCTTCGTTCGCACCGGCGAACTCCGGCGAGCTCTGAAAAATCAACTGACCCAATTTTGAAATTTAGTCTATTGTGATTTAACTAGTGTGGAATATAAAAGGCAAAAACCAAAAGCATTGGGAGTATAGTGTTGAGCGTGCCATGGCGGATCTGAAGGTGCAAACCGGACAAAGGCAACTTCGCAACCAATGTTTTCCTTCAACTAGCAAGTAAGTGATGGACAAGAAATCAGAGTAAAGCAGTGGCGATCTATTTTCTTGCTGCGATAAATAAGTTGAGAAGATACGAAAGAGTACCGCCTCTGGTGCGGCGCCGTGTATGCATCTGCTGAGAATTTGACGGTGCTGCGGTAGCGATGGCTGTCGGCAGCGTGGAAGCAGATCTAGGAGGGTAGACGATGGCGGCGGGGCGCGGTGGACGAGACGGTCGTAGGAGCGGCGCTGGCAAGGTGGACGACGGCGGGGATGAAGCGAGAGGACGGGATGCAAGGATCCCGGTCCGAAGCCGTGGATGAGAGAGGTCGATCTCTTGTAATGGACGGCGGCGTCGGGGTATCAGCTCCGGCATGGTGGAGGAGGACGGCGGTGGATGGGGTGGCGGACGGAGGAGGCTGGGGTGGAGAGGGTGTTTTGGCGCCCACGGAGTACGAATGGGGAAATGGAGGTGGAGAGGAAGGAGGGAACCATGTCTTCAGGGCGCGCTTGTCTCAAATGCGAGGAAATTTACAAACTTAGCCCCCGTTTCAAATTTCCTACATCACAGCAATATTAGTCGGTTGGGGATAGGACGGTAATCTCGCATACACCGAATATTTGCCGACGAGAGTTTGTTTTTGGCGGCCACCGTGTATTAATCGGGGAGGGAGTCGATTTCGGCCGAGGACACACTGTGTTTTGACGCCCACCGTGTATGAATCCGGGTGAGAGGCGGTTATGTTACGTTTGAGTGAAATTACAAACCTACCCCTATCGAAACCTATAGAAATCGAGCAGATAGGCTTTGCGTGGCAGGGATAGGCAGTAGTAATTTCCATCTCGCAGATTTTGGTTTCGGACGGTTACTGCGACTTTCCCCGCTTCGTTCAAATTTTGCAGAGTGCACGTTTACCGTGCCAACTCAATTCGAATCCTGTATGTATTCTATTTTTTTCGGGCGGGATCCATTTTCGATTGGAATAAAATTCTATATACATCATTTTTTATATATACTTTCAAAAGCACAACACCCTTTATACATAAATATGGTTTACAAATGGCATGATCTCAGATTCATAAGGTTGTATCCATCAATTTGGATTTTCAAATATTTGAAACCACTTTATGTTGAAATCCAATGTATGCATTCCTCGCTAGCTGTCTCCAATTAATGTGTGTTTCATGCGGGGCTTTTTTACTTCTCAAACATGTATAATGCGTTTCACACACGCAACATATAGTGTAATCCCGTTTAGACATTAATTGCATATAAACCATGCATTGTTTCTAATTAAAGAATCTATGGATCACCAATATTGATAAACTATATAACATTACACGTGTCCCCAAATTCAAATGAATATGCATGTTTGATACACCAATTTGCGTTATGATATTATCGATGTCGTGATCTCCAGTTTAAATATTTGAATCCCATTTAATCCAGATATTCGTCTCATATAACTATCACTCATGCTTATATAGGACTATCTCTCTAGACCTATACGCGTTCATCGTCTCTCGGGTATCTCTCGTGCTACCTGTATGTCGACAATGATCTTTTATCTTCATAACACAATGACGGTACTCTCTCCCTCAACCTTCATCACTCTATCTCTCTCTAAGTATATCTCGCTCCCTGCTATGTGTCTCTAACTATGATTCTCCATGTGGAATCTCTTTCTCTCACACAAACACAAAACTTTGTCTCCCGGGGTCTCATTTCTCTCTGCTATTCTCCTGTGTGCCACTCGCACACCCCTCATACAGAGATGTCTTTCGCTCCTTAGGTATGAGAACCTACAACTCTTCCTCTTAAATATCTCTTTCTCACACACAAACACAAACTCTGTCTCCCAGGGTCTCATATTTCTCCACTATTCTCTTATATGTCGCTCACACACACTCTCTCTCCCTAGAGATATCTTGCGTTCTCTCATATGTTTCTCTAGCTATCACTCTCGTTTTGAAATATCTTTGTCTCTCGCAGACACAAAACTCCGTCTCTCGGGATCTCATTTCTCTCTGATATTTGTTTGTATGTGAGTCACATGCACCCTTTCTTCATCTCTCTCACACCCACACCCATAACTCAGCCTTCTGATCCACTCGACTCCTATCTCTAATGCACACTAGCTAGCATCTTTATCTTTCTATTTATCTGTTTCTCCATCAACCTTCTTTCATTTATAGGTTGATCTCTTTTGCACAATCGTTGTGCCTCACTCCCTTTGCTCGCCATAGATGCATGCTCCAGCCCACGCCACTATCTCTTAAAGACAAAAACACATGCTCAATTGTCGGACCTTCTTCCCTGCATTCTCGCATGCATGCATATTGTCATACCGATCCGTCTCTCCCATGTCGTTGATCTTAGCTTATGACTTATGTCTTCTTTCTTTTATCTCGATCATGCGCGCGCGCACACACACACATCCCACGTATACATGTATACCTATCACACATGCACGTTGAAGGTCTCTATGTCTCCATACGTAGTTAATTACCCTCAACCCTAACGCCACATCGAATCGTTCTCTTCTTGTGTGCACATAACTTCCGCCTGGATGGGTAAAACACACACTCACACTTAACAATCTCCTTCTAGCTACCCCCCCTCTCACTCTTCCCCTATATCCCTGAAACCAATAAGACCATCCCTTCGTTTAATTCCCGCCTACATGCACCATCGATATATAGTAGTCTTCCTCGGTGTCTCTCGAACAAACACGTTCTCTCGATGTCGACTACTCTCACATGCACACATCTTCTCTTCCCTCTCTACGGGCATTTTCTCTCTCGCACCCCATCGTTGGTGGCCTCTGCCATACACATCACCTCTCTATGATGAAGCCATGCACACTTAAATTACATCCGCCACCGAGGACCCCGCGACACACACACACCCACACACCTACACAAACAAACACACACACACACACGCACGCACCCACCTACCCACCCACACACACACAAACACACACACACACTAAGACTCCATCACACACACACGCACGCACCCACCCACCCACCCACACACACACAACACACACACACACTAAGACTCCATCACACACACACACACACACACACACTAAGACTCCATCTCTCTCTCTCTCACACACACACCCACCCACCCACACACACACACTGAGACTCCATCTCACACACACATGCTCTAGGCGGAGCATTTGTTCCTACCACCCTTCATCCACCCTTACCCGTATAATAAACAATCACCTTAATTTACTTGTATAATATGGACAAATTCCACTTTACTTTAGTAGTTAGCAAACTTATCATCTGTACCCTTATAAAAAACTGAGTTGGCGATGATGGTGTGCCTGCCATCTTGTAATATAGACCGTCTGATCTATATCTGACGGATAGAAAGCAAACTATGATAATTTTACAAAAGATAGCCGCACCTCTCTCCACATCCTTATCTCCCACAACCTCATTGCTGAGCAATTAAAAAAGAAAGTCTCTGGAACAATCTAGCATGGTGGCCGCTGCCGCCTGCCGGCGCCGTCCATCCCCATGCCTCCGCCCATTCCGACCACCAGTCACCACCACGCTCCACTCCACCTCACCTTATCTCTCATCTTTCATTTTTTCGATGACATTCTCGAGATACCAGTTTTTCGATAAAATTCTCGAAATATCATTAGTTTTTACACATGGGATTACTCCTGCATGGGTAAATCACAACAGGTGTTTTGTAAAAAAATGCATATTGATGTTCCATGCAATGCACGAGCATCTTGCTTGTAATTATATAACGCAAATCACGGGCAGGAAGTGACATTTTTTACACAACCACGTTAACATGGCCACGTAAATCACTAGCTAAAGTAAATACCATTATACTTATATCCCGATGCAAAAGGTTGAGTACATGTCCGAAGAGTAGAGTCTCACACACGCACTCTGTCTCTCAGAATCTCTCACACACACACCAGTTACGTGACGCCCACTTAAGCAGACACGTATGTTACAATTTGTGCACCCGCGGGTACACGTGAAGTTGCGCATTTATTTAAGCCGGACGGCGAACCCAAACAGTAGCTGCATTGATTCCCTTCCCGCCGCCTCTTCTTTGGTCGTCATCGCCCGGTAGGATGAGGATCCCCTGACGTGAACAATCCTACCATTCTATCACTGACATGTGGGACCCCCAAGCATGGGTCCCACCAGTTAGCGAAGGAAAGGCAGGGTAAGGCTGTGATAGCCACGTCAGAGGATCCATGTCCCGCCCGGTAGCCATGGCCCGGCCGAAGGTAACAACATACGCCATACTCCCGCCGGAGCGGCTCTTTAATCTGGAAATTTAAGTGGTCATGCATGCATCTTTTTGTGCTAACACTCCTATATAAGGGTTGACCGGTCGCTTCCCGCGGACGTGCGCGGGCGGTGGAAGAGGAAGGAGAAGGGAAGCGGGCTGTGGAGTAACGTTTTTTACCACAATTTCTTAGGAAACTGAGTGCAATAATTGAGTAGTTTTGCAAACTACCAGTACTACACCTGAAACGGTTCAAAACCTATACTCCCTTGCCAGCACGCGCTTCCCGCGTGAAACGGTCAGCGTCGCCCTGGAGCGTCAGTGCCGCATTAATACCCGGCCAGAGCGGAGGCAACCTCCCACTGGCGCCGGCTTTTAAGCGGCGCGACGGCCGAGAGAGCGCTGCTTCCCGGTGCACCGACTGCTCTGCGTCGAGGCTGGCCATAGGCCCTGTTTGGATGCATGGGTTAGAGTTAGTTTGAGCTAGTTGGGGCTCAAATAGCCCTAAAGTATCCAAGCATGAGGGTTTAAATTGGAGCAAGTTGCACGGAACCCACCAAAAAAACTATCCCACCCAAGAGGTGCTAACTGGAGATAGTTCTCATTGGGACCACTGAAAAATCACTTCTCTCTCTCCATCAAGTGCATTTATTGTCAATCTAACCCTGTCACTCAAACACCACTTTGGCTGCAGTTAGTTCAGGGTTAGTCATGAGTTAGTCTAACCTCTAGCTAAGTTAGAGTATCCAAACAGGAGCAGTATAGGACATGCAAGTTGCTCAAAGCATACAGTCAAATTCGTACTTGAAAGGATTTTTTTTTGTTTTTGAAAACGGAACGTGAAAGGAATTTTTTTAGAATGCTCTTGGCATGTCGCTAACATGTGATGAGTTAACCGGCCTCAATAGACGGCAAAAACGCCAGCCCGCCGCACTTTGAGAGAGACGAGGAGGGAGAAGCGATACGGGCTGCTGGATTACTAGAGATAGGTGTCGCATGGAAGCCAAGAAATATGATGATAGCGTGGGTTAGCCATGTACTAGTATGATGTAACTACACTGGGCTGCCGTGTTTCGTACTCTTCCAGTCCACTATGGAGATGATTGGTTGATTTTATATCGCTGAATAATATAAAATATTATGAGTGCAGACGCTCCACCCCGAGGTTCCTTGCTCCTTCTCGGTCGTCGGGAATCTATGTTCTTCCACTCTATTTTTTTACGTGAGCTTTGTTCATCCTTTTGCCAACATGCGACACATCTAGCATCAAGGTGCGCGTGTCATGCAAGGATCGTTCCATCTATATGAAGAATACGTGGGACTGGAACTACGAGACGGACATGTACCCAGGAGTGGACGTGTGAACCTGTGTAATGTAGCGCAGTAAGTGAAGTAGAAAGGCACAAATAGTATGAACATGCGTGGCATATAGGCATTTGTCTCTTACTACCACTAAATGTTGTACGTGCAATGCCCGGTGATGTTATGGAGTACGTGACTAAGTACTCTACTACTACTATATTAATTGGAGGCACATATTAGGTTTTATATTTGTTTACGTGTATGCCCCGAGACCTTCCAACTAGACGTGTCTTTCTCTCCGGGTCGCACTTTGTATCGTTCATACCACTAGTACAGTAGTACTACTACGTGTGGTCTCTGACCCAGAAGTGGAGACGCTCTACCACGCTGTTCATGTCCCACTCCTTTCGCTGACGTGTGCGACGTCCAGCACGTGCCGTGTGTTTGGCGCTCCTTCGTCGTAAGAGTTGAAACGCTAGCATTCATTAGAAATAAAAAATAAATATAAATCACCAGTGATACTATACCACGCGGTTTCCTTGCTCCTCGATATCGGAAAGAATACTTCCGCTCGCCGACATGTGGGATGTTGACCATCCTGGTCCACTTGCCATGCCCGCAGAACTCCAAGGGAGAGTCACCCCGGTCATCGCGCCGCAGTAATTACTAATGAGCCGTCAAATCACATGCCCAACCTTTTACCCACTGTGAAGTTGCTCGGACATAGGAACCATCATGACTTCGTTGAATTCCGCTTCTTGAAGAAAACTACTATACCAGCAGTACTGCTAGCTACAGTAGTTACTCCAGCAGAGGCCTCCTTTGGTTCATAGGATAGGAATTTTATAGGAATATGAAAATCATAGGAAGTGAGATGACATGCATCTCAATTCCTATAGAGAAAGAGATGCCATTTGATGCATAGGATAGGAATTTTTCCATTGAGTCTAGGCTAATGTACTGGTAATTTGCTCTAGAAACTACAGTAGTGACTAGTAGTACTATTACATGCTCGTAATTAATTAAACAAACGTACGGGCGACATAGACACACACACTAACTACTAGTACTACTACTTCTCACATGCTGGCCAGACGCCGTCGTTCTCCTTCCCGGCTTTGTCGGCGACACCCCACCATGCTTGGATCTCCGCCGACCTCTCCACAGCAGCGCGTGCGTCCTCTTCTTTCTTGCGGCGGCGGGCCTCTCTTTTCTTGAGTGCTTTCTGACTTTTCCGCTCCCTCTATGCGGCTTTGGCCGCCTCTTGCTCTACCGCCCATTCGGCCTTGGCAGCTTCAAATTCCGCCCACATAGGTGTGAGGTCGCGAGCGGCGATGAACTCAGCACGGTGGGATGCCACCGTTTGCCTACCATTCTGTGTGTGGTCGTGGGCGGCGAGGAACTCGGTGCGGCGGGATGCCATCGCTTCCTTGCCGGTTAGTGTGCGGCGCGGTGGCATGAACGACGCTTGGTGACAGCTCTGGGGTGGAGTGGCCGGACAACCGTAAAGTGCATTGGTTTGTCAAGAGCTCAAGGATAGAAGACGAAGGAAATTTGGATTCCCCTTCAATCCTGATCATTTATTACCGAGTAAAATGCATTGGCGGTCATTGAACTTGTCTTGATAGCTCACTTTGATCATTGTATACGAGATATGGTGATTATACGATCACTGGCTCAACGTATAGCTCCGTATTTGTCTAGTTGACCAGTCAAACAGTCCGCATGCGCCTCATCAGCTCGTGTTGTTTATCTATCTATCTATGCGGGCCTACCTGTAAGTGGAGAAAGAAATAAAAACCAAAATTATGTGTATGTGACATTACTGTTTAGACGTTTGCTGGAGGCCTCCGCGAACACCGAGCATGTATTCACCTGGCTCAACACCAACGGTCATACTCGTGACTCGGCGCCTTGCTCATGTATATCGTCCATCACAACGACAATCTATAAAACAACCTAGCTAGAGCGGGTACTATGGTGCGGAGTATGTACTACCGTGAGCAACCGATCATAGTGCCACTGCACACGAGTGTGTGCCTGATCGATTCGTCCATTATTCTAAGTTATGTATGGTTGTGTGGTGTCTAATGGTGGTCGTCGAATGCTAGCTGGCGACAAGAGCAGTTGCATGGACGCCTGGTTGTCAATACGTGCCGCATACGCTTCAAAGGCTCGTCATCCATGAGTTCACATTTTACCACCACGCCAGCGTCTGACCGCCCTGGCCTACCGAAACTCCTTCCATCGCTAGCGCGCGCTTCCCGCCTGAAATGATCACCGTCTCTCCAGAACGTCAATGCCGCATTCACCGGCCTTAACTGCATGTGTAGTTGGTGTGTCACTGACATGCGGGCCTGATGCCCGTTGGGCCCACATGTCAGTGAGACAACGCACCTGCGGTTAAGTCATTGAAGCAGCGTCCGCATTCACGCCCGACGCGACCTCTCACTGGCGCCGGCATTGCAGCAGCGCGACGGCCGAGAGAGCGCCACCCGCGCAGCATCCCGGTGCAAGCGACTGCTCCGCGTTAATGACACCATGGCTGTCGACGAACCTACTCCGGTGCCAGTCGTCCATCCGTCTGCCGCGGCTCATTGCCATTCGCCCGCTATATTAACTTGAGCCCCAGCTCCCAGCCATAGCCAAAGACCCACACTCATTCTCCTCCGGTCCCTTCCTTCTATTGGCACCACTCCAACCATGGCCTCCGGGCACTCCAAAGCTCTCTTGGACGTACTGTCGCAGGAGCAGACAAAGGACATCGGTGGCTCCGCTCCGAGCGCGCTCCAAAGCTCTCTTGGACGTACTCTTGCAGGAGCAGACGAAGGAGATCGCCGGCTCCCCCCCCCCAGCCGCACACCGCCGCCACGACCACAAAGCCGGCGCACGTGCGCGGGCGCAGCTGGCAGCAAGGAAGAGTAGTACACGGTAGGTCGCCACCGCTCTGGTCCCAGGAAGGCCACCGCTCCTCCACTCAGTCGACGCCAAGCTTGGTGGGATAAAAATCGGCGGGCCACTTGACGACGACGTGGAGGCGGAAATCTTCATAACCTTGTGCTCCGGAGGAGGAGGTTATCGAGGCAGATAAGGAGGAGGCAAAGGCAATGGCCGGCTTTCTCGGGTTCATGGCCAGACAAGGTGGTCGGGGCCCGGCGATCATTTAGATTAGGTTTACATTAGGTTTTAGTATGGTTTGTGCGAAATATGTAATGAATTTCGTCCAGTTTATAGGAAAAGTTCTCGAACTGTAATGAATTTCATCCGGTCAATTTGAAATTTGCTTTGTTTGCACAAATTTCATCCGGTTAGTTCATATAGTTGTCGAAAGGTATGCGGGCAGCATTGGATGGCATCCATCAGTGTCCTCGGACAGATGCCGGTGTAAATTTGAGGGCCAGCGCTGGAGATGCCCTAACTATCATGTTATAATCGCTAACAGTGCTCCATTATTTCGCAGGGAACAGTTATCCCTCGATCAAAATCAGATCCACCGTGTTTCGCACTCCTCCGACGTAAGAGTGTAGACTCTTGCTTACATAAAAATGGAGCAAGTGGACGGCACTGTAGCACGTCATATCACTCAAACTAGCTCGCCTAATGCGCGGGAAAGCACCGTCCTCATCATTTTGTTCTGGATTTCTATCAATCGATCGCACGAAAATGTTACGCTTTGCAAGTTTAAAAGGAAAAGGCGGCACACTTACAACTCGTATGCGTCGCGTTCACGTCGCACCCCCGACAGTCCGGCTCGCACGCCGCTCACCAGAGGGGACACGCGTTGCTTGCATTTTCACTGACATGTGGGACTGCAATTGAATAAACCGTCGATAGCCGAAATCTAATCGCTCGGCGGGCGTCGGCTGAGAGGAGAGAGACGGGGGTGGGAGAAGAGATCGCCCGCCCGCCGTGCACGGACTCCAAGAAATATGTGGTGATAATGTGAGGTGGGCCATGCGGGAGTCCCTTCCAAGCCCGCTTCTTACCGCCCTGGCCCACTAGAACCCCTCCCCCACCCCACCACCTCCCTGCGCGCGCTCCCCCTCAGAGGCCAGTTGCCCGCATTCATAGCAAGTACTATAGCTCGCACTGGTAAAATTCTGGGCTATAAAGGGCATGTACAATGGTTGATAAGATAGTCTTATCATAAGTCTTGCATGTAATTTAGAGATGACAAAAAAACATGTGTACAATAGATCATCTCTTAGCCTTATCTTCAATAACTAGTTATTCCTAAAAACATGGTGAAACATATTGTGCTAAGAGATCATCTCTTGTCTTCTCGACAAGCCCGCTTATGTGGAGGAGAGAGAGGCATTGACAAAGTCAAGGAGTGGGATCTGCAGGAGCCCGTCTCTACACGTGCTCCTAGGTATAAAAAAACTAATTCTAAAAAAAGAGGCATAAAAACAATTGTGTCTAAAAAAAGAAAGGTAAAAAACATTTGAGAGGAAATAGATAGAGAGAAAGTGAGAAAAAGTTGTAACCTTATAGTCAACGCTATGGTAGTATTACATGAGGAAGGAGGGAGTGGTGCACATGCCAAGTTCACTGGGCTGCCGTGTTTCACACTCCTCCGTCGTAACAGTGGAGACAATAGGTTTCATCAAAAATAAACAATGAATACTCGTTGCTCGTCCACTATATCAGAAAGAATACTTCCATTCGCCGACATGTGGGACGTCGACCATCCTGGTCCACCTGCCATGCACAAAATTATCCTGGTCCACCTGCCATGCACAAAGTTAGTCGGACGAAGGAACCATCATGACTTCGTTGAATTCCGCTTCTTCATGAAAACTTACTCTACCCGCAGTACTGCTACCACATGCGAAGACTGGACGGCACTGTACCACGTCATATCACTAAAACCCACTAGGCCAAACTAGCCCGCCTAGGATTTGTACTCCCTCCGTTTCAAAGTTAGTAGTACAAAGTTGACTCATCTATTTTGGAACGGAGGGACGTCTCTGTACTGCTATGATTTTGTATTGTACGTCCCTGTACTTTTGCTACGATTTTCCTACCCTATGAACCAAATGAGGCCTGAATGTATCTGTGTCGACTATTGTCTGATCGATCGCTAAGCCTACAATTTTAGGAGCTTGGGCTATTGGCTGATCGACGACGGATCAGTATAAGCGTACCACGATCTCATCAGCCCCAACATTTCTCTTCTGTGAGTGTTTTGCAAGTACTATAGCTCGCACGGTAGCTAGCCTACTAACACCAAGAATCATCAAATAAGCTCTGCTGATATGATAAACAGTTCAAACTTACATCTAAGCATGCCATATATTACATCAAAAGCTGGTGAGGATACATCTGTTTCCACAACTCGGAGAGGGTTCGCATGATTCACTATCAAACAAAAGTAGAAAGTATCGCCCACACAAGACAGTGCACTAGCCCTAAGATGGTTTGATAACACGCATCGTTCTGGTAATTAAGAACAGGGCAATGCAAACTACCTGAAGGAATAGCGCGACCAACTATTTCTTGCCATCGATCTCTCGGGCAATGACCACAGCACGGACAGTGGCATGGGAATCGATCTCTGGGGCGATGTCCACAGGACTGACTGCGACATCGGAATCGATCTCTGGGGCGATGTCCATAGGATGGATAGTGGCATCGGAATCGATCTCTGGGGCGATGCCAACAGGACGGACCGCGACATCGAAAACGATCTCTAGGGCATTGTCCATAGGACAGGCCGCGACATCGGAATCATCAAGGACGTCCACCGGCACCTGCACAACCCTAACATATTAGCAAGCACATTGCAAATAATCAAAAACCACAAATTTCGGTAATAAGCCATTATTTTTTACCTTGTGCAGCTCACCGGGGGATCCCATCCCTCCGGGGGCCATCTCCTCGTCCTCGATGGGGGCCATCACCTTGCCATGGGAATACTGCTTCTCAAAGGCGACTATCTCCTCAAACTCGGCCTTGAGCCTCGCATAGGTGGCCATCAGAGTTTCTGGGGTAGGCACGGTGGGGCCCTTGCTGTTCTTCCAACTTTCTTTGAGGAGTTCGTCCGCCAACGTCGTCAACTCTTTGGCCAGTGCTTGTTTCTTGGAGTTCTTCGTCTCCATGGGTTGGCCCGCCAACATGGTCAACTCGTTGGTCGGTGCTCGCTTCCTGGAGATCACTGTCTCCAGTGGGTTGTCCGCCGGCAACTCTTTGCCTAGTGCTCCAGGATCCATCAATGAACTAACAAACAAAAAGCAATCGAAAGGAGACCACAATCGCAATGAAAACGGGAAAAGAATAGGCTGTGAGAATCGATCGGTGCTTCGCAAAAAGAAGATTCTTGGAATGAAAATATAGCAGCATCACTGATTCGCCCACCTTTCCTTCGTCGGTACAGAAGAAAAAGGGCAGAAGTGAGTAGCCTGGAGTGAGGTTTTCTTCAAGAAAGGGGAGAAAGGGCTTCAACGAGCATTCCAGTGAAATGATGGTTGCTTCGTCCAGTCCAACTTTGAGGCCACTTTACCACTGCTGGTAAAGGTCTGGGTTTTGTGATATGACGGGTCATGACGGCCACACCGGGGTGACCGGTGAGTTTCAACTGTAGCACCTCGCTGTGATTTGGTGGATGGCACGCAGGCTCGGATGCTTTGATGTCCCGCATGTAGATAGAGCGGCTAGTCATATAGGAGTGCTCAATATTGTGCACCACGACCAAGGCGGAGAGGAAAACGAGAGAACTATGTAATTAATGCATGAGTTTAATTAGGGTAGTTTTGTAAAGTACGAGATACATTCCTCCAATCGCAAAATGCCTTGGTTGATGAGATTTGAGATTTGAGCCCTATAAACCGGAAGGGAGATTTGAGATTTGAGATACTGCACGCGGTGTAGTCTAGTCACTTGTTGGAATCTCTAGAAAGACTTATACCGCATGATTCTTTGCTCCTTCTTACTACTACGTACTACTTCACCGACATGTGGGACAGCCAGCAGCATCCGGGTCGACGTAATACATGTCATGCACCAGATTAGAGTGCGGAACGGAAGGGGGGCATCACCCCGGTCGTACCCCCTGGCCTTGTTTGGATACTCTAACTCAGTTAAAGGTTAGAGTTAGATTCTAATCCTGAACTAACCCTGAAGTAACTCTAGCGAAAGAGTTGTTTGGATGACAGGGTTAGATGGAGTGCGGATACGGCGAGGTGCCTTCATGGGCGGTGCGAGAGGGAGGGAGGGAGAGGACGAGAAGCTTCGAGGAAGTGGGGAGGGATCTGCTGCGGGGAGAGCGAGAGAAAAATGTGTTTTTTAGTGTCCCGAGAAGAACTATCCCAAATAAGCACCTCTTGGGTGGTTTAGATTTTGTTTTGGGTTAGTTGAGTTCAAACTAACCCAAACTAACTCTAACACATGGATCCAAACAGTAACCCAAACTAACCCTCCTGTTTTGATATTTTTGGGTTAGTTGAGTTCAAACTAACCCAAACTAACTCTAACACATGGATCCGAACAGTAACGCGCCGTCAAATCGCACATCCCGACCTTTCCAGTAGTAAGTAAGTTGAATCCGCTACTCCCTCACCCTCCTCGCCTCTCTGTCAAACCGCCTACGCGAAAACTGCTGCGCGTACTGCCCGGGAAAAGCCCCGCCCTCAACTTTAAACTACGCGAAAATAGTTCGAGCTTGTTCGTTCTATATAAATACTAGTACTGTATGTTTATTCACCCGTGGGGTTGTTCAATGAATGGAGGGCCGGGGAGCACAAGTGAACAATACTACTGCTAGTAGTAGTAAGTAGGAGTCGTACAGGTAGTCACCTTAAATAGAGAGTTTCTTTTCTTTAATGCCACATACACAAATTGAAACGCTTGTTGTGGAGAGAAAAGATAATCACTCCACTATATATGTACGCAGGGGCCTGAGCGCTTGCTGATATGTCTCCAATGTATCTATAATTTATGAAGTATTCATGTTGTTATATTATCTATCTTGGATGTTTAATGGGCTTTATTATACACTTTTATATGATTTTTGGGACTAACCTATTAACCTAGAGCCCAGTGCCACTTTCTGTTTTCTCCTTGTTTTAGAGTATCGCAGAAAAGAAAACCAAACGGAGTCCAATTGACGTGCAACTTGACGGAGATCATTTTTGGACCAGAAGAAGCCCACGGAGTACCGAAAGTAGGCCAGAGGAGTCCCGGGCTGCCCACGAGGGTGGGGGGCGCGCCCACCCCCCTGGGGCGCGCCCCCTGCCTCGTGGACAGCCTGGAAACCCCCCTGACGTAAAATCAACGCCAACACCTCTCATATATACCCAAACTTTCAGAAACAAACCTAGATCGGAAGTTCCACCGCCGTAAGCCTCTGTAGCCAGGAGAAATCAATCTAGGCCCTCTCCGGCACCCTGCCGGAGGGGGCCATCATCACCGAAGGGCATGGAGGAGGATCCCGGAGGGGCCATCATCACCATGAAGGCCAAGGACCAGAGGGGGAGGCCATGGAGGAGGAAGCACAAGGGGGAGAACCTCTCCTCCTCTCTCTCGGTGGCTCTAGAGTGCCATCGGGAGGGGAATCATCGCCGTGGTGATCGTCTTCATCAACATCACCATCATCATCACCATCCTCATCTATTTTACGCGGTCCACTCTCCCGCACCCCGTTGTAATCCCTACTTGAACATGGTGCTTTATGCCGCATATTATGATCCAATGATGTGTTGCCATCCTATGATGTTTTGAGTAGATATCCTTTGTCTTTGGGTTGATTGATGATCTAGATTGGTATGAGTTGTATGTTTTACTTTGGTGCTGTCCTATGGTGCCCTCCGTGTCACGCAAGCATGAGGGATTCCTATTGTAGGGTGTTGCAATACGTTCATGATTCGCTTATAGTGGGTTGGTGAGTGACTGAAACACAAACCCGAGTAAGGGCGTTGTTGTGTATGGGAATAAAGAGGACTTGATGCTTTAATGCTATGGTTGGGTTTTACCTTAATGATCTTTAGTAGTTGCGGATGCTTGCTAGAGTTCCAATCGTAAGTGCATATGATCCAAGTAGAGAAAGTATGTTAGCTTATGCCTCTCCCTCATATGAAACTGCAATAGTGATTACCGGTCTTGTTAACAATTGCCTAGGACAATTCCGCACACCGATCCACCATTATTCCACACTCACTATTTATAATATTTAGTAATATATTCTAACTTTATGATAACAGCACCTACTTTTATATTTTAGCTCTCCGATATCATACAAAGTTATCCTCTTCATATCCACAACATAGTTTTATTTCTCGTTGCTAGTTGGAAGCAAATGTTCGGTGTACGTAGAGTCGTATCTGTGGCATATAGGGCTTGAGAGAATATTGATCTTACCTTTAGCTCCTTGTGGGTTCGACACTCCATACTTATCACTTCCGCCTTTGGAAATTGCTACGATGATTCCTTGCACTTGGGGATTATCAAGCTCTTTTCTGGCGCCATTGCCGGGGAGCAATAGCGTGGGGTTGATATTCTCGTGTGTGCTTGTTTGCTTTCTTCACTAAGTAGATTTTGTTTTTCCTTTTTGTTTCTGTTTAGTTGTGGGTGAAACATACAAAAAACATTAAAAGAATGAAAATACAAAAAAATTTACTTGCCACTCATGCCTAAAGAGTTTTTCAAAAAGAGAAGTGATTGGAAAGTTATGCATTGAAGAAGTGAGGGTCGACCTTGAGCACTTGTGTTCATGCTCACGGAAACAATGTAGAATTTTTCATGGAAGTTTCTCTGTAAATAATTATCCCCTTGTATATATCCATTGTATTATAAAAATAATGTGCCAAGCTTTGGTTTTAGAAATGCTCTTTGTGTGTCAGGACCCCGATTCCAAGTCACACCGATCTAGCCTGTAACACCTCATATAACATTGCGGCCTCACGCACGGTACTCCCACGGGTGTCGCCTTACCATGGCCCGGGACCGTTTGCGCCTTTTGGCTCACGTATATGATAATGTCGCTAGCATCCATATGACAAAGAACCCGGGCCGACATGGCTAGTCGTGAACCCAAAGCGGCACTAACGTATGGGGACAGGCATACATGAATCAACATCGAACGTGTCGGTCAGCAGCGTGTGATTCCGGGCTGTAGCACTGGGCTAACAGGACTCCGGGAACCCGGGCTGTAGCAGGCTAGGCAGGACTCCGGATGTCACCGCGTGACATTTCCCCGAAGGGACAGACACAGGAACGATATGACTCACATGCCGGCCAGTCAGGCGTCCAGAGCAGTAGTGCTGGGCTAGCAGGACTCCGGTGAACCGGGCTGTAGCGGACTACTATGGCTCAAGGAGGCACTAGACTACATTTCCCCATATGAGAGGCTGCTAAAGATAAACAACTAGATTGTCGGATCCCACACATACCAAGCATTTCAAACATACACACAATATGCTCGATATGTGCAAATACAACATGGCATCACAACAAAACTCTACAACTCCAAGTACTTCATTTAAGGGCTCCGGAGAGCCTTACATAACTTGTTCATACAGATAGGGGTCACATGACCCGACTCTCAAGTCATACAATCATACAAGCACATGCGGAAGCAAACTGTCTGGGTACAGACACTAGAAAGAAAGAAGGCTTAACGAAGCCTGTCTATCTACATAGGCCCTTCACAAGCCTAGATCACCACCTGGGTGGCGCGTCACTCGTCGTCGTCGAGTTCTACGTAGAACCCATCAGAAGGGGCGGCGTTGTCGTCTGAAAACAGTAATTAAAGCAACATGAGTACAAAGGTACTCAGCAAGTCTTACAACAGATCCTACTATACATGTTCATTCTCAAGAAGGTAGTGGGGTTATTGCAGCAAGCCAGCTTTGACTCTTGGCTAAGCTATCCTACGATACACCACTTGTGAAATAGTTTTCGCACACGAGTCCACTAATCACCATCTCAATACTCCACCGTGGATCCTCCCTCGTCATCCAACGAGAGGGCCATCCGCGGTACTCACACTTATCTTGAGGCTTTTAGTAGTATCCATTTACTTGTCTATGAACTGCATAAGCGACCAAGTAGTCCTTTACCGCGGACGCGGCTATTCGAATAGTTTCATACCCTGCAGGGGTGTACTTCGTCACACACGCTCTCACCACTTACCGTCGCTACACGACGTGTACTCGGCAACCTTCAAGCGGAAGCCCAACGTGGGTGTCGGCCACAGCCTACCTAAACACTCGAGTCTCTAGTCCAGGTTTATCGCCTATTCAGGTTCCATCCGCAGGGAGTCCGGCCGAGGTTTCCACATACGGCCCCGAACGATGTGTGCAGGGTTCCCGGTCACCAAACGGGCGACTCGGTACACCGTGCCACGAGCCTACCGCATCACAGCCCACCCCTTGGTCAGCGCTGTCCACGGCCTCCAGCTTACTACAAACACCAGAAACTACGTGCAACTTCTGGACAGAGGACAAGGGTGAATAAGAAGCCGAGGGGGTCCATTGGTTTCAGGCCCAATGTGTGGTAGTAGCTGAATCTTAAATCACGCATACAGATCTCAGTTCTTAGGGACGGTCTCAATGAAACAACCCACCATGTACTCCTACATGGCCTCCCATCGATACCTTTACCAAATCGTATTCAACACTTCACTCTCTTTACCGACACACACACTTTCACTCTAGTTCATCACCCTGATGAGCCAGACCTGACACAACTCTAAGCATAGCAAGCACAGCATTGTAGGAACACAACATGGCTCAATCAACTCCTACACATGCTAGTGGGTTTTATCTAGTTACTGTGGCAATGACAGGTCATGCAAAGGAAAGTGGGTTCAACTACCGCAACACACAGCAGTTTGAATCGCGTTGTCTTAATGCAGTAAACGAGAGCAGAAGCGAGAAGATGGGTTTGTATCGAAATGATCAATGGGTTGCTTGCCTGACAGAGTGGTGGTGGGATACTGCCCTTCAGTTGGATACTCGTGAATATCCTCGGAGGCAGGACCTACCACAATGAACACATCGAAACACAATCAACACCAGGCAAGTGCAACAATATGATGCATGCATGAGACATGGCAAAATGGATGTATTGGGCTAGTGCAACTAAGGCCAGAAGGGTTTGGACTAATTTGAATCAAAGATTCAAATTCCAAATTCATAAATGGCCCATATTAGTGCTTTATCTTGTTCTGTATAAAACAGTAGGTTAACTTGCTTAATCATGCATGAAACCAGTACAGATGGATAGAATGGATTTTTCTGATCATTTTTCATATATAAATCTTTTCATTCTGAGCTATAGATTATTTTCTATGATTTTTTGAAGTTTGTGATAATTTCTGGAATTCCCAATATAAGAATAATTCCAGTAAATGCTTTACTGCGTCAGCCTGACGTCAGTGTGACGTCAGCAAGTCAACGGGGTCGTCCAGGTCAAACCTGACGTGTGGGTCCCCTGTGTCAGTGTCACTGTTAGATAATTAGTTAATTAGGATTAGTTTTAACTCTAACCCAGATTTATTTAGCAGGCGGGCCCCACTTGTCAGTGACCCTGGGGGGTCACCCGTGGTCAAACCACACTGAATCGCCGGCGTTTAGCCGCCGGCGACGTCCAGACGCGGCGGTGGTGTGCGGGATTGCTCCTCCGGCGACCAAAAGGACGGCGGAGGGTACCTACGTGTAGCTGGGGGCGAACCGCGTCGACTGGTGGTGGTAGTGGAGCTCGGGGTCGCCGGAATCGACGCCGGCGACGAGCCGGGCGGCTGCCGGGGTACGGGCGTGGTTGAAACCGTAGCTAGAGGGCACGGCGAGGAACGTGCGAGGGTGCTACGGGTTCCTGGCATTGCGGTGAAGCTAATGGCTACGGTGGTGTGGCCGTTGGATGGCCGGAGCCTCGTCGGCGACGAGCTCATGCGGCGGCGCGTACGGTTGGGCTTCGTGCGGTGGCTACAGAGCTCGAGAGAGAGAGAGGGGAGGATGGGAAGGTGGCCATGCTCACGGCGGTTGCGATGGAGCAGGCGGCAAGGTCGGAGACGAGCTGTAGCAGTGGCGACGGCGGAGGGGATCTCCGACGGTGAGCGGCGAAGGCGAGGTCGGTGGCGGAGCTTCGGGGCAAACGAGCGCTCGTGGCTCGGCTTGCTCGAAGGAGTGGGCGACGGCGGTGCTGTAGGACACGGCAGAATGGAACGAGGTCGACGGTGGGCGTGGTTACTCCGGTGGGGTGGCTGCGGCGGCATCGGCCATGGTGGGGAGAAGGCGAGGGAGAGGCGATGGGGGAGAATGACGATGTCCAGGGGCTCGGGGCGCGTCGAGAGAGGTCGGCCAGCTCATCCGCGGCGAGGGCGGCAAGCAGGTGGCGCGGTGGCGAGCTCGCGCTCGCCGGCGTCACCTCTCTGCCTGCTCTGGCGAGAGCAGGCAGCTGCCTGGCGCGGGCCAGCACAGTGCTGGGCCGCCAGGTGGGCTGCCAGGTGAGTTCTCTGCCTTCTGTTTCTTTTCTCTTTTTATTTATTTCTGTACTGTGTTTTGAAATAGTAAAAATACTATTTCATTTGGAAAAACCCTGGAAATATTCTGAGGCACCTTTGAGATTATTCCCAACAGCCTAAAAATACCTTCAAGATTATTTGGGCATTTGAAAATATTTATAGCATTTAAAATGCCCAAATGCAAATACTTATGGCTTGTGCAAAAATCCAAGATGGCCTCCAAAAACATGAAACCATTTTTGGCAGAGGTTTTAGCCAAGACCAAAGGTGGTGAACATTTATGGAGGGCATTTCAGGTTCATTGAAAAGAATTTTAGTAAACCCTAGTTGTTCCAGGGGGGGTGCTGGGGGTTTCTGACATCCCCATTTCAGGTTTCTGTGAAATGTAGACATGATGCAACACTCCAATGCATGAACTAGCTAGGATGTGACAACTCACCCCCACTCAAAAGAATCTCGTCCCGAGATTTAGGATCCGTTGGGAAGAAGGTGGGGTACTCAAGTCGAAGACGATCCTCCCTTTCCCAAGTAGCTTCTTCCTCGGAATGGTGTGACCATTGAACCTTGAGAAACTTGATGTTTTGGCGTCGAGTGGTACGCTCGGCTTGATCAAGGATTCGAACGGGATACTCCCGATATGTGAGATTATCCTGGAGATCTAGTGTTTCGTGGTCCACTCCACGGATAGGATCCGAGAAGCAACGCCTGAGTTGGGAAACGTGGAAGACGTCATGAACCTTCGAAAGATGCGGGGGTAGTTCCAATTGGTAGGCAACTTCTCCTCGCTTGGCAAGAATGCGAAAGGGTCCAATGTAGCGAGGGGCCAATTTGCCTTTGATACCGAATCGATGGGTTCCCTTTAAAGGAGTCACCCGAAGGTAAGCCTTCTCGTCAACCTCAAAAGTCATAGCCTTATGGTTGCGATCATAATGGCTCTTTTGGCGAGATTGGGTTGTTTTCAATTTCTCATGAATAATGCGGACCTGCTCTTCTGCTTCCTGGATCATATCCGGGCCAAAGAGTTGTCTTTCCCCGATTTCCGACCAGTTAAGAGGCGTTCGACATTTTCGTCCATAGAGAACCTCGAAAGGGGCTTTGCCCAAGCTAGCTTGGTAACTATTGTTATAAGCGAACTCGGCAAATGGAAGGCATTTCTCCCAATCCATGCCAAAAGAGATGGCAGAAGCTCGGAGCATATCCTCCAGAATTTGATTAACTCGTTCTACCTGACCACTTGATTGAGGGTGAAAGGCGGTGCTAAAAGAGAGACGAGTCCCCATAGCATTTTGGAAACTTTCCCAAAATCGAGAGGTGAAGAGACTTCCACGGTCTGAGTTAATTTCCAATGGAACACCATGAAGAGACACTATTCGGGAGATGTACAAGTCTGCTAGCTGGCTAGCGGTTATACTCTCATGAACAGGTAGGAAGTGGGCTACTTTGGAAAGACGATCGACAACAACGAAGATAGCATTGTTTCCCCTCTTGGTCCTGGGAAACCCGGTAATGAAGTCCATACCGATTTTATCCCATTTCCATTCAGGAATAGCCAGAGGCTGAAGGGTGCCAGTAGGTCGTTGATGCTCTGCTTTAACACGTCGGCAGACGTCGCAATTAGCAATGTATTGAGCAATTTCTCTCTTCATCCTAGTCCACCAAAACCTCTGGCGTAGGTCTTGATACATTTTAGTACTACCGGGATGAATGGTGAGAGGAGATTCATGAGCTTCCTTAAGGATCAATCGCCTCAGGTTGCGTACCTTGGGAACCACTAGGCGGTCTCCAAAGAACACGACACCTTGGTCATCAACGGAGAAACAATCCGCAACTCCTTTCTTGATGTTTCTCTTAATACGGGAGATTCCCGGATCTACCTTCTGAGCTTTGATGATCTGATCCGTAAGGGTAGGTTTCGCCACCAGGGTGGATAGAAATCCTTGAGGAACAATGTGAAGGTTAAGCTTACAGAATTCCTCGTGGAGAAGTGGTTGTCTTTGTTGTAACATCAAGTTGTTACAATAGGATTTACGGCTTAGCGCATCAGCCATGACATTGGCTTTGCCCGGGGTGTAAGTTATTTCTAAGTCGTAGTCTGAGATCAACTCGACCCAACGTATTTGCCTGAGATTCAAATCCGGTTGGGTGAAAATGTATTTCAGACTCTGGTGGTCGGTGAAAATCTCGCAACGATTACCGAGAAGGTAATGTCGCCATGTTTTGAGTGCATGGACTACGGCTGCAAGCTCTAGATCATGTGTGGGATAATTATCCTCATGTGGACGCAACTGTCGGGAAGCGTAGGCAATCACATGACGGTCTTGCATGAGTATGCAACCTAGTCCTTGTCGCGAGGCGTCGCAGTAGATAACAAAATCCTTAGAAAAATCTGGTGGTACGAGTACGGGGGCAGATGTCAGGCGTCTTTTCAGTTCCTGAAAGCTGAACTCGCACTGTGGGGTCCACTCGAACTTTTTATCTTTCTTGAGGAGTTCGGTTAGAGGTTTAGCAACCTTGGAGAAATTCTCAACGAAGCGGCGGCAGTAGCTCGCTAAGCCAAGGAAACTCCGAACTTGCTTGACCGTTTCAGGGGGAGTCCAGTCAAGGATGGCTTGAACTCGCTCGGGATTGACAGCAATACCTTTACCAGAGATTACATGGCCTAGATAGGTCACTTCTGGCAACCAGAATTCACACTTGGAGAATTTAGCATGAAGGCGATGCTCTCGAAGCTTCGTCAGTACTAGCCTTAGATGCTCGGCATGTTCTGCCTCGTTCTTGGAGTAGATGAGTATATCATCGAGGTATACTACGACGAATTTATCCAAATACTCCATGAAGATTGAGTTCATTAACCGAGAGAAGGTGGCTGGAGCATTGGTTAACCCGAAGGACATGACTGTATACTCGTATTGGCCATAACGAGTAACAAAGGCCGTTTTAGGAATGTCCCCGTTCTTGATTTTGATTTGATGGTAGCCCAACCTCAAATCCATTTTAGAGAAGACTGAGGACCCAGCGAGCTGATCATACAGGTCGTTGATCCTGGGAAGCGGATACTTGTTCTTGATTGTGACTAGGTTGACGGGTCGGTAATCTACAACCATCCGATCCGTACCATCCTTCTTCTTGACGAAGAGGACGGGGCAAGCCCACGAAGAAGAACTAGGACGGATGAAACCCTTTTTCAAGGACTCATCGAGTTGTTTCTTAAGCTCGGCTAGCTCTAGGGGTGCCATCTTATAGGGTCTTCTAGAGATTGGGACGGTTCCTGGAACAAGGTCTATCACGAACTCAACATCCCTGTCAGGTGGAATACCTGGCAGTTCTACAGGGAAGACATCCGGGAAGTCACGGACTACCGGCACATCTTCGAGGTCTGGAAGAGGGTTGGCATTTAATGAGTAGAGCTGACGCTTGGACACTCGGGTCAAAACATTGACTGTCTTGCCCGACGGATGGGTGAGTTGAACAGTTCTAGTAGAGCAATCAATTTTAGCATAATGGGCTGACATCCAGTCCATACCCAAGATGATGTTTATGTCCGAGGACTTGAGAGCTATTAGTGATGCAAGGAAGACCAGTCTGTCAACAAGAATTTCATTGCCATGGCTTACCTTAGAGGTTTGCCACTTAGAACCAGGGGTTTGGATTAACATGGAAGTGGGCATGTCACAGAATGTGGTGTTGTGTAGTCGAGCATAGCTCTCAGAGATAAATGAATGAGACGCTCCAGTATCGAAAAGAACAGTTGCCGGATGGCAATTAACAAGGAGCGTACCAAGGACGACGTTGGGATCCTCATGAGTTTCTTCAGCTGAGACATAGTTGACATGGCCACGTGCAGTGGTGGCTGGCTTGGCGTAGTAAGTCTTTCCTGCTAGCTTACCACGGCCAACGGACTGTCCAGGTTGGTTGAGGTTGTTTCGGGGGCACTCGCGCAAATAGTGGACCGTTTCTCCACACTTGAAGCATGTCACGATATTGGGGCGTGGAGTAGCATTAGCAGCGGGGCCACCATAAACCTTGGGCGGTGCATGCTGCTGGTTGGGGCGAGGCGCCTCGAAGGATGGCCTCGGAGTGAACCTGGGTGGCAGAGCAGTATTTGGAATCCAGACCCGGCGCTTCTGGGATCCGGAGCCAGATGAGGAACCAAAGTCACGAGAGTGCTTGCGTGTAGCGTCGTAGTCGATTTGTCCTGTCTCGGCACTGATGGCCTTATTGACCAACTTCTGGAAAGAGGTGCACTCATGCAGACGGAGATCACGGCGAAGCTCGGGGCTAAGTCCCTTGCGGAACCTTGCCTGCTTCTTGGCGTCGGTGGATACCTCTTCAGGAGCATAGCGTGCTAGATTTCCAAACTCACGGCTGTAAGCATCCACGATCAGTCTGCCTTGGGTGAAGTTGCAGAATTCTTCCCGCTTACGATCTATGAGACCCTCCGGAATGTGATGCTCACGGAAAGCCTCGCTAAATTCGGCCCAGGTGGTGATTTGGCCAGCTGGGCGCATAGCCTCAAAGTTCTCCCACCAAAGGCTAGCAGGGCCTTCGAGGTGATAGGCAGCGTAGGTAACCTTATCAGCTTCAGCTACGTTGGCAGAATGTAGCTTATGGGTGATGCTGCGAAGCCAATCATCCGCATCAAGGGGCTCGACGGAGTGGTTGAACTTCGGTGGGTACAGCTTGATAAAGTCATTGATGGACACCAGGTCATTCCTCTGGTGACGTGCAGTATTCTGCTCAATTCGCTCTAGCAAGCGGTTAGTCTCACGCTTGTTTCTTTCTGCCTCCAGCATAACTTCGGCCAGTGAAGGCGGTTGGGGCAGATCCTCCGCCCTGGCTGCATTGGCTTCATCCTGCGCCTGGACAGCAGGGTTGTTGCGGGTGTTAACCATCCTAGGAGAAACAAAGCAACGGTTTAGACGAGGATGGCTAAATCTTGATAGGGAAAAGCGGAATGTAATGGATATCACGGAATGCAGAGATGACCATCAGTATGACATGGTAACATAGCTACATACATACACCAACGGTCATACATGCCATACATAGTTTAGTACAAGCCCAGGCTAAGGTACAACTACGATGAAAGACGATACATCTCATCAGAGGCATTCCAAGCTCCTATACATTATTTTTCTACACCTCCGGAACGTGATACACACCAAGTCGTATCCCACAAGACACGCAGGACTGTGGAGGTTACAACTGTTACAATACCAGTAGAACTACTACCAACTCAGACGTCTCCGTAGTAATCCTCATAGAAGTCACCACCATGTCCTGGAAGCTGAACATGATCATCTGGAAACAGTCGGTCCTGTGGAGCTTGCGGTCCATAGGGACTCGGGTGTGGCCTTGGTCCAACAAACGGTGGCAGACGGGGTCCACGAGGAGGGGTGATGCCTCCTACATCACGCCATTCCATACATTCTGGCAGACCAGATCGCACGGGGTATATGTCCCTCATGTCCATAAACCCAGCTTGCACGGCAGGTGCAAACCGTGTCAGGGTGGCCCAGTGATCAGCACGAGCATTAAAGAGCTCCATTCGCAGGGCACGATTCTCACGGTCCTTGTCCTCAAGCATCTCGGTGGTGGTACAGAGTAGTGAGCCCTCATGGGTAGAATCACAGTAAGTGGCCTGATAGTACCCCTGTGCCCCAGGGAGTGCTGCTGGCATATAGCAGAAGTCGGTGTTTTGAAGCAAGGCAGTTCTGGCTCGCATGATAGTCATCATTGAGTAAGCTGCATCCTGCACGGACATCTCGATAGTAACCCCAAGTCCATAAGAGCAATGGAGGGGTTCAGTGGCTCCAGGGTAGGATGGGTAAATCCTGACGGTGCAAAGATATTGACTTTGATTAAAGTCTCGGAACTGCTCCTCGACGGTATACTCGGGATACCAACGATAGCCTGTCTCAACCATCACTCGGACCAACATGGCCGTGTGACCAGGTACGCCGATGCACCGGGTCAGACGAACCACTTGGTTCTGGGAACGGGTGGCCATCTGAAAGCACGAAATAATGCAAGGCATTAGTATTTCTAGGAGAATTTGAACAGCATAACGGCTGTAAATGCTCGAAAAAGGATTTGAGACATTCGCAACAGTTTGCAATACCACTCAACAACATCATATCAAGGTTCTGGTTCAACCGATAACATACTAGGGTAGTGGAAGCTGAACCGAAGCATGGAACCAACAATCCTATAAGTTACTACGGATTAGTAACACGTGAACCTGATAGAGAGGAGAGAGCCTAGTCCTTAACCCACGTAGAATGAGAAGAGTATGACTCAGATCAGAGGGCATGAGGTAAAGGAGTAAAAGCACCTTACGTTCCCTCCCACAATCAATTCCCCTACATATAACTAAAGCATTTCTAGACTCGACATCGACCAGTTTGGCTTATCGCACCTACAGGCAGTCCGGCTCTGATGCCAACGCTGTCAGGACCCCGATTCCAAGTCACACCGATCTAGCCTGTAACACCTCATATAACATTACGGCCTCACGCATGGTACTCCCACGGGTGTCGCCTTACCATGGCCCGGGACCGTTTGCGCCTTTTGGCTCACGTATATGATAATGTCGCTAGCATCCATATGACAGAGAACCCGGGCCGACATGGCTAGTCGTGAACCCAAAGCGGCACTAACGTATGGGGACAGGCATACATGAATCAACATCGAACGTGTCGGTCAGCAGCGTGTGAATCCGGGCTATAGCACTGGGCTAATAGGACTCCGGGAACCCGGGCTGTAGCAGGCTAGGCAGGACTCCGGATGTCACCGCGTGACATTTCCCCGAAGGGACAGACACAGGAACGATATGACTCACATGCCGGCCAGTCAGGCGTCCAGAGCAGTAGTGCTGGGCTAGCAGGACTCCGGTGAACCGGGCTGTAGCGGACTACTATGGCTCAAGGAGGCACTAGACTACATTTCCCCATATGAGAGGCTGCTAAAGATAAACAACTAGATTGTCGGATCCCACACATACCAAGCATTTCAAACATACACACAATATGCTCGATATGTGCAAATACAACATGGCATCACAACAAAACTCTACAACTCCAAGTACTTTATTTAAGGGCTCCGGAGAGCCTTACATAACTTGTTCATACAGATAGGGGTCACATGACCCGACTCTCAAGTCATACAATCATACAAGCACATGCGGAAGCAAACTGTCTGGGTACAGACACTAGAAAGAAAGAAGGCTTAACGAAGCCTGTCTATCTACATAGGCCCTTCACAAGCCTAGATCACCACCTGGGTGGCGCGTCACTCGTCGTCGTCGAGTTCTACGTAGAACCCATCAGAAGGGGCGGTGTTGTCGTCTGAAAACAGTAATTAAAGCAACATGAGTACAAAGGTACTCAGCAAGTCTTACAACAGATCCTACTATACATGTTCATTCTCAAGAAGGTAGTGGGGTTATTGCAGCAAGCCAGCTTTGACTCTTGGCTAAGCTATCCTACGATACACCACTTGTGAAATAGTTTTCGCACACGAGTCCACTAATCACCATCTCAATACTCCACCGTGGATCCTCCCTCGTCATCCAACGAGAGGGCCATCCGCGGTACTCACACTTATCTTGAGGCTTTTAGTAGTATCCATTTACTTGTCTATGAACTGCATAAGCGACCAAGTAGTCCTTTACCGCGGACGCGGCTATTCAAATAGTTTCATACCCTGCAGGGGTGTACTTCGTCACACACGCTCTCACCACTTACCGTCGCTACACGACGTGTACTCGGCAACCTTCAAGCGGAAGCCCAACGTGGGTGTCGGCCACAGCCTACCTAAACACTCGAGTCTCTAGTCCAGGTTTATCGCCTATTCAGGTTCCATCCGCAGGGAGTCCGGCCGAGGTTTCCACATACGGCCCCGAACGATGTGTGCAGGGTTCCCGGTCACCAAACGGGCGACTCGGTACACCGTGCCACGAGCCTACCACATCACAGCCCACCCCTTGGTCAGCGCTGTCCACGGCCTCCAGCTTACTACAAACACCAGAAACTACGTGCAACTCCTGGACAGAGGACAAGGGTGAATAAGAAGCCGAGGGGGTCCATTGGTTTCGGGCCCAATGTGTGGTAGTAGCTGAATCTTAAATCACGCATACAGATCTCAGTTCTTAGGGACGGTCTCAATGAAACAACCCACCATGTACTCCTACATGGCCTCCCATCGATACCTTTACCAAATCGTATTCAACACTTCACTCTCTTTACCGACACACACACTTTCACTCTAGTTCATCACCCTGATGAGCCAGACCTGACACAACTCTAAGCATAGCAAGCACAGCATTGTAGGAACACAACATGGCTCAATCAACTCCTACACATGCTAGTGGGTTTTATCTAGTTACTGTGGCAATGACAGGTCATGCAAAGGAAAGTGGGTTCAACTACCGCAACACACAGCAGTTTGAATCGCGTTGTCTTAATGCAGTAAACGAGAGCAGAAGCGAGAAGATGGGTTTGTATCGAAATGATCAATGGGTTGCTTGCCTGACAGAGTGGTGGTGGGATACTGCCCTTCAGTTGGATACTCGTGAATATCCTCGGAGGCAGGACCTACCACAATGAACATATCGAAACACAATCAACACCAGGCAAGTGCAACAATATGATGCATGCATGAGACATGGCAAAATGGATGTATTGGGCTAGTTCAACTAAGGCCAGAAGGGTTTGGACTAATTTGAATCAAAGATTCAAATTCCAAATTCATAAATGGCCCATATTAGTGCTTTATCTTGTTCTGTATAAAACAGTAGGTTAACTTGCTTAATCATGCATGAAACCAGTACAGATGGATAGAATGGATTTTTCTGATCATTTTTCATATATAAATCTTTTCATTCTGAGCTATAGATTATTTTCTATGATTTTTTGAAGTTTGTGATAATTTCTGGAATTCCCAATATAAGAATAATTCCAGTAAATGCTTTACTGCATCAGCCTGACGTCAGTGTGACGTCAGCAAGTCAACGGGGTCGTCCAGGTCAAACCTGACGTGTGGGTCCCCTGTGTCAGTGTCACTGTTAGATAATTAGTTAATTAGGATTAGTTTTAACTCTAACCCAGATTTATTTAGCAGGCGGGCCCCACTTGTCAGTGACCCTGGGGGGGTCACCCGTGGTCAAACCACGCTGACTCGCCGGCGTTTAGCCGCCGGCGACGTCCAGACGCGGCGGTGGTGTGCGGGATTGCTCCTCCGGCGACCAAAAGGACGGCGGAGGGTACCTACGTGTAGCTGGGGGCGAACCGCGTCGACTGGTGGTGGTAGTGGAGCTCGGGGTCGCCGGAATCGACGCCGGCGACGAGCCGGGCGGCTGCCGGGGTACGGGCGTGGTTGAAACCGTAGCTAGAGGGCACGGCGAGGAACGTGCGAGGGTGCTACGGGTTCCTGGCATTGCGGTGAAGCTAATGGCTACGGTGGTGTGGCCGTTGGATGGCCGGAGCCTCGTCGGCGACGAGCTCGTGCGGCGGTGCGTACGGTTGAGCTTCGTGCGGTGGCTACAGAGCTCGAGAGAGAGAGAGAGGGGAGGATGGGAAGGTGGCCATGCTCACGACGGTTGCGACGGAGCAGGCAGCGAGGTCGGAGACGAGCTGTAGCAGTGGCGACGGCGGAGGGGATCTCCGACGGTGAGCGGCGAAGGCGAGGTCGGTGGCGGAGCTTCGGGGCAAACGAGCGCTCGTGGCTCGGCTTGCTCGAAGGAGTGGGCGACGGCGGTGCTGTAGGACACGGCAGAATGGCACGAGGTCGACGGTGGGCGCGGTTACTCCGGTGGGGTGGCTGCGGCGGCGTCGGCCATGGTGGGGAGAAGGCGAGGGAGAGGCGATGGGGGAGAATGACGATGTCCAGGGGCTCGGGGCGCGTCGAGAGAGGTCGGCCAGCTCATCCGCGGCGAGGGCGGCAAGCAGGTGGCGCGGTGGCGAGCTCGCGCTCGCCGGCGTCACCTCTCTGCCTGCTCTGGCGAGAGCAGGCAGCTGCCTGGCGCGGGCCAGCACAGTGCTGGGCCGCCAGGTGGGCTGCCAGGTGAGTTCTCTGCCTTCTGTTTCTTTTCTCTTTTTATTTATTTCTGTACTGTGTTTTGAAATAGTAAAAATACTATTTCATTTGGAAAAACCCTGGAAATATTCTGAGGCACCTTTGAGATTATTCCCAACAGCCTAAAAATACCTTCAAGATTATTTGGGCATTTGAAAATATTTATAGCATTTAAAATGCCCAAATGCAAATACTTATGGCTTGTGCAAAAATCCAAGATGGCCTCCAAAAACATGAAACCATTTTTGGCAGAGGTTTTAGCCAAGACCAAAGGTGGTGAACATTTATGGAGGGCATTTCAGGTTCATTGAAAAGAATTAAAGTAAACCCTAGTTGTTCCAGGGGGGGTGCTGGGGGTTTCTGACATCCCCATTTCAGGTTTCTGTGAAATGTAGACATGATGCAACACTCCAATGCATGAACTAGCTAGGATGTGACATTGTGCTTCACTTAAATCTTTTGAGTCTGGTTTTATAGAATGCTTCATGTGCTTCACTTATACATTTTGAGCTTGGATATTGGTTAGTCTATATTAATTGTAGAATTCTCCATGAACTTCACTTATATCTTTTGGAGTATGAATAATACTATAATTTAAAGTGGGTTTGGAAGAGTGTCAACTTTAGGAATTAGTGATCCCACTATTTTGGAGGGTGTTGAATCTTAGTGTGATATTTATGAAAGTGGATTTGGAAGAGTGTCAACTTTAGCTAGTAATGATTCCACTATTTCGGAAGAGGTTCCAATTGATTATGAGAACAAGGTTTATATTCTTGTTGCTACTGAAAATTGTTATGTGGGAGGAATACATGCTTGTAGGAGTTGCAATAATATCAAGTTTCCTTTCTATGTGCTTAAAGTTTTCAAGTTATACTTGTTTTGCCTTCCTATGCTAGTTGATTCTCGTTCCCATAAATTGTGTGTCACAAAATCCCTAGGCATAGGAAGTGGGTTAGATTTAAATGTGCTAGTCATATTCTTCAAGATGCTCTCTTTCTGTTTCAATTCTTGTCTATTATGTGAGCATCACTGAAATCATCATGCCTAGCTAAAAGGCATTAAAGAAAAGCGCTTGTTGGTAGACAACCCAATATTTACCCTTACTGTTTTTGTGTGTTTAAATGATTAAGCTACTGTAGTAATCATGTTTTATAGCTTTCGTTTCAATAAAGTGCCAAGTAAGACCTTTGGGAAGACTTGGGTGAAAGTTAATGTGATCTTGCTGTAAAAAACAGAAACTTTGTGCTCACGAGAATAGATGTCATTTTTTACAGAAGAGTGATTTTGAGTTGATTATTTTTGCAGAAGATTAATAGACAAATTCCTCACGTCCACCAATTTATTTTATAATTTTTGGAGTAGCAGAAGTATGGTTATTGTTCAGATCATTACAGACTGTTCGGTTTCTGACAGATTCTGTTTTCATTGCATAGTTTGCTTGTTTTCTAGTTTCTATGGCTTATATTCCTCAATATAAATTGTAGAAATGATATGGTACAGTAGGCATTGTGTGAGAACAATTATGAACCTTGTCTTTGACAGTAACAAAGTGAATGGTTTGCTCTTTATCATACTAACCTATCTCATGAAGTTACGTTAAGTTTTGTGTGATTGAAGTTTTCAAGCTTTGGGTGAGATATCGATATGAGGAGAATAAGGAGTGGAAAAACCCTAAGCTTGGGGATTCCCAAGGCACCCCAAGGTAATATTCAAGGAAGACTCAAGCGCCTAAGCTTGGGGATGCCCCGGAAGGCATCCCCTCTTTCATCTTCAAAACTATCGGTATACCTTACTCGGAGCTATATTTTTATTCGTCACATGATATGTGTTTTGCTTGGAGCGTATTTTCAATTTTACTTGCTGTTTGAATAAAATCATTGGATCTGAAATATTGAATGAAAAAGAATCCTCCCATGGCTAGTTAATTATTTGACTACTCAGTGTTCTTCACTCATATCTTTTGGAGTAGTTTGTCATTTACTCATGTGCTTCACGTATATCCTATGAGTAAATGGTTGAATAAATTGAATGTCATAAACCTGAATTTATATATGTTTCATATGCTTATAACATGGGGAGTGATGACTTCACACATAATAAGTATAGGTAGTAAACTTATTGAAAGTTAGCAAACGTAGAATTGGTCACTTGAACAATTCATGAAAGAATATTGAAGGAAGAGAGGTTTCACATATAAATATACTATCTTGGACATCTTTTATGATTGGTAGCACTCATTAAAATATGACATGCTAAAGAGTTCATGTTGGACAAGGAAGACAACGTAATGGGTTATGTTTTCTTATATCTGAAATAAAGTATATTGTCATGGATCATCCAACATGTTGAGCTTGCCTTTCCCCCTCATGCTAGCCAAATTCTTTGCACCAAGTAGAGATACTACTTGTGCTTCCAAATACCCTTAAAACCAGTTTTGCCATGAGAGTCCACCATATCTACCTATGGATTGAGTAAGATCCTTCAAGTAAGTTGTCATCGGTGCAAGCAATAAAAATTGCTCTCTAAATATGTATGATTGATTGGTGTGGAGGAAATAAGCTTTATACGATCTTGTGATGTGGAAGAAATAAAAGCGACGGACTGCATAATAAAGGTCCATATCACAAGTGGCAATATAAAGTGACGTTCTTTCACATTAAGATTTTGTGCATCAAACCCTGAAAGCGCATGGCAACCTCTGCTTCCCTCTGCGAAGGGCCTATCTTTTACTTTTATCTTCTACCTTATGCAAGAGTCATGGTGATCTTCACCTTTCCTTTTTACATTTTATCCTTTGGCAAGCACAGGATGTTGGAAGGATCCTGATATATATATATCTAATTGGATGTAAGTTAGCATGAGCTATTATTATTGACATTACCCTTGAGGTAAAAGGTTGGGAGGCGAAACTATAAGCCCCTATCTTTCTCTGTGTCCGATTAAAACTCCATAACCACAAGTATTGTGTGAGTGTTAGCAATTGTGAAGGACTAAATTATAGTTGAGTATGTGGACTTGCTAAATCAAAGCTCTGACATAGACTCTTCCTGAAAATAAGATGAATTGCAATTGTTTGATGACTGATAACATGGTTTGTTAGTTTTCAAGAAAGTTTACGATCTATACTTTAACATGTGGATAGCTTGTTACTTGATCATGAAATTTTTTATGAGATGAGCTACTGTTATGACATATAATGATGCTAGAAAAGGTGATTTAAATTATCATTGATCAAACTTGTGCACCTGCTAGCATTCACACTTCATAAATTATTTCTTTTATTTATCATTTACCTACTCGAGGACGAGCAGGAATTAAGCTTGGGGATGCTGATACGTCTCCAACGTATCTATAATTTATGAAGTATTCATGCTGTTATATTATCAATCTTGGATGTTTAATGGGCTTTATTATACACTTTTATATGATTTTTGGGACTAACCTATTAACCTAGAGCCCAGTGCCAGTTTCTGTTTTCTCCTTTTTTTAGAGTATCGCAGAAAATGAAAACCAAGCGGAGTCCAATTGACGTGCAACTTGACGGAGATCATTTTTGGACCAGAAGAAGCCCACTGAGTACCGAAAGTAGGCAAGAGGAGTCCCGGGCTGCAAACGAGGGTGGGGGCGCGCCCACCCCCCTGGGGCGCGCCCCCCTGCCTCGTGGACAGCCCGGAAACCCCCCTGATGTAAAATCAACGCCAACACCTCTCATATATACCCAAACTTCCAGAAAGAAACCTAGATCGGAAGTTCTGCCGCCGTAAGCCTCTGTAGCCACGAGAAATCAATCTAGGCCCTCTCCGGCACCCTGCCAGAGGGGGCCATCACCATGAAGGCCAAGGACCAGAGGAGGCAGGCCATGGAGAAGGAAGCACAAGGGGGAGAACCTCTCCTCCTCTCTCTCGGTGGCGCCGGAGTGCCATCGGGAGGGGAATCATCGCCGCGGTGATCGTCTTCATCACCATCACCATCATCATCACCATCCTCATCTATTTTACGCGGTCCACTCTCCCGCACCCCGGTGTAATCCCTACTTGAACATGGTGCTTTATGCCGCATATTATGATCCAATGATGTGTTGCCATCCTATGATGTTTTGAGTAGATATCCTTTATCTTTGGGTTGATTGATGATCTAGATTGGTATGAGTTGTATGTTTTACTTTGGTGTTGTCCTATGGTGCCCTCCGTGTCGCGCAAGCGTGAGGGATTCCTGTTGTAGGGTGTTGCAATACGTTCATGATTCGCTTATAGTGGGTTGGTGAGTGACTGAAACACAAACCCGAGTAAGGGGGTTGTTGTGTATGGGAATAAAAAGGACTTGGTGCTTTAATGCTATGGTTGGGTTTTACCTTAATGATCTTTAGTAGTTGCGGATGCTTGCTAGAGTTCCAATCATAAGTGCATATGATCCAAGTAGAGAAAGTATGTTAGCTTATGCCTCTCCCTCATATGAAACTGCAATAGTGATTACCGGTCTTGTTAACAATTGCCTAGGACAATTCCGCACACCGATCCACCATTATTCCACACTCGCTATTTATAATATTTAGTAATATATTCTAACTTTATGATAACAACACCTACTTTTATATTTTAGCTCTCCGATATCATACAAAGTTATCCTCTTCATACCCACAACATAGTTTTATTTCTCGTTGCTAGTTGGAAGCAAACGTTCGGTGTACGTAGAGTTGTATCAGTGGCAGATAGGGCTTGAGAGAATATTGATCTTACCTTTAGCTCCTTGTGGGTTCGACACTCCATACTTATCACTTCCACCTTTGGAAATTGCTACGATGATTCCTTGCACTTGGGGATTATCACTTGCTTTACTAGGGTTGCTATCTTCATTTTCTCATCCTCTCCAGATATAAACAAGACAGCAGTAGCAACATTTTCTCTCTGCTCACCGCTGGTCACAGATCCAGCCGGATCCCTTCGGCTGGTGTGTGTAGAGGACTAGGTGCATCGTTCACGCGGTCATCACCGGCGAGGGAGGAAACCCACAGCTGCCGGAGGGGCCCGATCCTCTGCCTGTGCCGTTCTCTCCGACACAGCGCCGGCTCGGGAGGTCCTCCGACCCTTCTTCCTCCGTGCCGTATTGTCTGCAGATCCGACCTGCCGCCGCCGACATCCCGACGACCCTCAGGTATAAGTTCTTCGAAAGCGGCCTTGCTCTACTGCCCCAGCTCCCCACGTGTCTGCATGTGCATCTTTTTCTACTCCCATCAGCTCTTCCAAAGCCACCTAAATATTTAGTATTACTAGAGGTAAAGCTACTTCATGCATTCGAATCTAGGGCTTTGTTCAAACAACGAAGAAAGGGGGGAAAGTTGTAGCATGAATCTAGGACTTGATTCAAAGAGGAAATAATATGGTGAAAGTAGTAGAGACCGGATACCCAACCGGTCTCTTGGTTGAAAAGGGAAATAATGGGAAAACGCAGTACAAACTGGATAAGGAATAGATCTATTATTGGTTGAAAAAAGGATAGAAAGTGGCGGCTGGTGGACAAGTCAACAGGGTATGTCCAGGATTAGATTTGTTGCCCTCACATAGTAAAAGGTCTCCAGGATTAGAATTGCTGCCCTCACATAGTAAAAGGTCTCAGGATTAGATTTGCTGCCCTCACATAGTAAAAGGTCTCCAGGATTACATTTGCTGCCCTCACATAGTAAAAGGTCTCCAGGATTAGATTTTCTGCCCTCACATAGTACAAGGTCTCCAAGATTAGGTTTGCTGCCCTCACATAGTAAAAGGTCTCCAGGATTAGATTTGCTGCCCTCACATAGCATGAACAAACTCGGCATCACCACTTTATGCCTCCTTGTAGGTACATTGTGCTGATGCGTCCACTGTCGCATGTCCTTATACCAACCTTTTGTTGTTGTTAATGTAAGGGTGCATGTAAAATGAAGCGATCACACTGTTACCTTACGGACATGTCTAACCAGTGTTATTGTTAATCTAATGCCTCCAGTGATAAGATGCAATTAAAATGTGTTACAAATGACACTCCTGCTGTTTTCCCCAGTATGATAAGTAAGTTGCTCCTTTACGCTGCTGAGTGTCCTGGTGTCCCCACGGTCCCGTGCCCTTAAACCAACTCTTTAGCTGCTGTTCATTTACTGTATCTGGTAAACAAGCAATGCCACCATTAAAGTAATCCCATATTTGAGGAATCTCATTATTGATCGTAATGCTTCTGGTAACATGAAGCATTGCTGACGTTTTAAAATTTCTACTGTCCTTGCATGATTGCCATGAACATAATTAAGATGCTTCTTTTCATTTCGTATATGTTTCATATATTCTTATTGACCAGCAACTGTTTACTTTCTATCTTTTTGTGCAGATAGGGATATCCATTTCACCTTGTTGCTATTGTGACCTTTTGGTGAACTGCACAAAACACTTTTTTCGGAATGAGTGTCTTGTGCAGTTCAACTAAAAATGTCACGTGGGCAACATCTCTCAATTTTGGTGGAACTGCACAAAATGGTGATTGGAGTTTCCAAAATCTCCGTCAAGTTCTGCTGGTAATCTCGTGCAACATTTTATTAGCCTTTGCAAGATGAGCCGTCACTGTCACCACAATGTCACTTTATTTTAGTGGAACTGCACAAAAGGATAAGAAAATTATAGTTGCACCTTACATGAGCCGGACAGCCAACCTTAATGTTCCTCAATTTTAGTGCAACTACTAAAGAAGAACCTGCCAGCTCACGAGAGCAAGTACTTCTTGCTAGCTGAATGATGCAATCTTTGCTTCATTTCAGGTGAACTGCAAAAAAAGGCGCATGAATTGAATCATGGAACTCCAGGCAGGCCTCATCCGAGTGGAGCTGCAGGTTGAGTTCAAGGAGGCCACTATTAAAGTGAAATCATGCTCTTCTTGTTTGTGCTGTGCAAACAGGAATACTCAACTACAGATGTTGTGACAGTCAAGAGCATTCGCCAAGTTCTTCGATTGTATGACATGGCTAGCCAAGATGGATTTAATCCCGATATTCACTTTATCAAAAGGCTCTAATGGGTTGGTTCTGAATCTTGCAAGCTGGGAATCAATGAGATGTGTAGGCATCTTTGTTGTACTTATTATTTGAATCTTATTTGTTGGTTCTGAATCTTGCAAGCTGGGAATCAATGAGATGTGTAGGCATCTTTGTTGTACTTATTATTTGGATCTTATTTGTTGGTTCTGAATCTTGCAAGCTGGGAAACATGGCATGATGATGCAGAGGACAACAACCATAACAAACAGTTCAAACTTGGTAGTATTATCTTTGTGAAAGTGCGACAAATGTGTTGATCGTGTGCGTCCTAAGAATAATAATTCTAATTGTTGTGCATGTTGATCCTGTGGCACTGATAGAACGAGCCAATGCATTGCTTGTTTTAAGTATAAATTTCTATTAAAGCTAATTAAATTTAAGTAAAGTGACCACTAACTCCTGTTATTACAGTACCAATACAGACTCGCTCGTGAACCGACGTGTGGCCGGAGTAGGTTTCTTAATGGAGGCGTTTGAATGCGCCGAGGGTGCATCTTCTGCCGGGCGTGCAGCGGGCGAGGGAGGGGTAGTAACTGTTGTCGTCTGTACACACTTAGTTTACTGTTGAATCCAGTTCCCCAAGAGCTGAAAAACGAACTGCTGCCGCCGCCTACACACTCGTTCACTTGAAGAGACTCCAATGGCGATCCGAGGGGTGAGCCTGCTGGATATGGACTTCAGCAAGGAGTTCCCCTTTGAGTTCGTTGTTCAGTCCTATGGCTGCACCAAGTTGAATGTGATGTACACCAACGATCCGGACTCGCTGAAGCTCTGCTTCTCTGAGTTCAAGCAGTACCTACAGGACGAGAAAGCACAAGGTTGCAGGACTAGACCTTGTGCCCATCCATTCGTCTCCTGACAGGGACCAGCGGATCGCCGTCGCCCAGGTATGTGTGCGGGACGAGGTTCTCATCTACCACTTCTGTAGGGCCATCAGAGGTTCTGGAGCATTCGCCCGTTTCATCGGCAGCGCCGACTGCACCTTCGCTACGGTGGAGAGAAGGAAGAACGCGACGATTCGACCATCTGGTGCAACAAGCTTGTCGACATCCAGAAGCAATACAAGATCATCAGCAACGGGCAGGTGAAGGACTCCGTGGTTGACCTCGCCGAGACCATCATCGACCCCTGATACGCCAACATGAAAGAAGACAACGATACCAAGGACCTGAACACGTGGGAGGTACCTCTGAATCTAGCCTACATAACCTACGCGGCCAAGGATGCATACGCATGCTACGGCATGTACAGGCAGATCTTGGACATGAGGGCGTGTCTGCTTCCCGTAACCGACGAGTACACGGATAGCCGCAGCGTCATGATCAAGCGTGCCAGGAAGGTCTAGATGTTGTACTTTATCTGTTTATAAGCACCTTTATCATCTGAGTGTTTCATGCATTAGCCTATGTGTCATAATTATCTGTTTTGTCCGAAATATTTCTTTTAAGAACCCATTAACCTGTTTGCTTTTTTAGTGGCTATTTGCTTATGTATGTAACTAGTTCACTTGTCCGTTAAAAAAATTAGTTCACTCGGCTGCCGTGCTTTGAATCTCCTTCCTCCCAACATATTCCCCTCCTCAGGTGGACCCAGCAGGTCTCGTACACAGACATATGGGACCAACCACCTATCCATTTGTATTTTCTTATTTTGTTCAATCTTTCGTCCTCTTCCTATACAGCGGCTGGCCATCATAGCCTATGGCGTTGGCCAGGCCATCCCTCCACTACCACACATTGTCCGGCGGCGGTAGCTCCACCGGCCCACCCTGCACCCGAACAACTCAACCCTCGTACTCCCCTCCGCCTGCATCTTCCCCCGCTCCGATTCATTCGGTCCGAGGTCTCGACGTTGTCCTCCGCCTTGGTGCTCTAGTCGCGGCGCCGCCATCTGTCGTTCCCAACATGGTCAGCAAAACAAGAGGAATCGGGAGACAACTGTTCGTCGAGAGGCTGACAGTCCCGGGCCCACCAGGTCCATGGCCTAGGTTTTGTTGTTTAACATGGGCAGCCCACGACATGTTTCAACATTTTTTGGATCCAGTAGGTATCAAGCGGCCTCTGGGCCTCCCAACCTAGCTTGTTTATAACATCAGCAGCCCAAATTATATTTGTTTTTTCAAGACGACGCACAGCTCAGTTCTATTTTTCTATAAGAATGCAAAACTGAACCTGTTTTCTATAAGAATGCAAAACTGAACCTATATTTATATCTTATTTTATTACACACACACACACATATATATATATATATTAGAAACAACATAAGTTTCCGTTAAACCTGTCGTTCGTCCAACCATTTTATAGACCTTCCCACTTCCTTTATTTTTCATTTTTCATTAATCCTATATCTAAATTTTCTCCCACTTTCTTTTTCGATGTAAACTGAGTTTTTTCCCAGTACTTTTCCCTAGAACCAACTCAACTGTCCCACGTCTAGCCTAAAAAATAATAATACCCCACGTACTATTAACTCATCAAATTAAAATGATATTTTATTTCGTAAGTTGAAAGTTCTTACAAAATAATAATAATAATTGCTTATATATAACTTGGCAAGTTAACTCCTAGTGATTGCGTACATAAGCTTGCAAAGATTTTACTGACCAATGCAGTAATAGACGTGCAATCATGTGTTTATGTTTTTATAACATTTCTCCGTCTAGCCCAACATGATATTTTCACCCAGCCCAGCAAGTCTGCAGATTTCGAGAAAAATGCAAACAGGCTTTAAATTCTACCATATATATAAACGGGCTGCATAGATGCTACATCATTGTTTCACCCAGCCCACCAAATGGACTGGCTGACATGTGGGCCAGTAGGTCGAAGCCTAAGAAGGCGTTGGATTTACATCCAACGGCCGGCATTCTTCTTCAATCTCTCGTCTTCTTCCCCCAGCGCTGTCGGGACCGCCTGCTCCAGCCTCCGGCGTCCAGCGGCGTTGTTTTGCGCTCCTCGGCGAACCCTACCCCGCCGATGGCAAGGCCATCCCTCCACTCTGCACCTCCTGTTATTCTCTGCCGAGTGTAGGCCCATCCCGCACCCGAACCAGTCAAGTTTCCCACTCCTCTCCGTCTGCGACTCCACTGCCGCGTCTTCCCCATCTCCGGGTCGTTCCAGTCTGGGGCCTTGCCGTCGTCTACCGCCTCGGTGCACTCGGCGCGGCGTGGTCAACATACGAGAGTCATCGGAAGAGGACTGTACTTGGAGAGCCTGACGGCTGGGACCCACGAGGTCCATGGTCGCACGCAAGGAAAGTTCCTCCTTACTACACAATGTACGTGGACTGTACGTGGGAAGGGCTTCTGTATTTCGCGAAAAAAACGTTCCCCCCCTGACAGGTCGGACCCACCAGCTATATCTTCGCACGCAAGGAAGTGCCTCCTTATTACGCACAAAAAATGAATACCCCCTGCTAGCTGGGACCTACCATAGTGGGTGGCTGACTTGTGGGCCTACTAAGTTGACGGGGACAGAGGGCTTTGTCAACTTAGTCAATCTGAACGATTCTAGCTCCAGTGACCGTACGATGTCCATCCAACGGCCATAGTGCTTCTTCAACCTCTGGTCTTCTTGCTCCAGCGGCCCAAAGCAGCGCCGGTCGTGCCGCCTGCTCCTGCCTCCCGTGGCCGGCTGTGCTGCCACGGAGGCCTCATCGCCCCCATACTACTCCCACCGCTGGCCAGGCCATCCCTCCACTCACCCACACCCCCTGTTATTCTGCGGCGACGGCAGCCTCACACCGCAGCCGAACCAGTGAACCCTCGTACTCCTCTCCGCGTGGGCATCCACTGTCGCGTCTTCCCCGGCTCCGCGTCGTCCCCTTCCTAGGCCTCGCCGTTGTCCACCGCCTTGGTGCTCTCGGTGCGGCGTGGTCAATGTGGTCAATGACCGACTTCCATCGGAAGAGTACTGTACGTGGAGAGGCTGACAGCTGGGTCCACGGCCACATCCTAGTTTTTTTGTGATTTGCCAAGTAAGTCGCTTTGTCAGGCCTGTTGGGCTGCAAATCTTTCAAGACGAGGAGAACTTCATTCGACTGGCCGAGAAAATGGCCTATCAGTAATGAGAAATGGGATGTACATTTCTAAAACACATCAAACCGGCAATTAGTCTCAAATTTCTTTTTTTCATTTCGAGATTTTAAATTGCATTGATTTTTATGCATGGACAATTTGTTGGATTTTATATTAATATACATTTATTTTTAAAATCAGTTTGAATGTGACTCGAAATTTCGGGATTAAAAATAGTTCGGACCCCACCGAAATATGCAAAATTTCGTACAATTTTTTAACCGTGGCCACAATATGGGCTGTAATGCTAACAAAAAGAATATGGGCTCCAAAAAACCTTAAGAATTAGCAAATGGGCTGTAAATTATTAGAAATAATGGCAGATGGGTTGTATGCTGTTTTCCACAGATTTGAGGCTTTCCTAAAAAAGGTTGACGCACAAGCAGTGACCGTTGGATGTCCATCCAACGGCCGTCGTGCTTCTTCACTCTCTGCTCTTCCTGCTCCAGCCGCTCAAACAAGCGCCCGCGGGACTGCCTGCTCCCTCCTCCCCGCGGCCGGCTGTGCTTCCGCGCAGGCCTCACCGCCCCACCGTACTCCCATCGCTGGCCTAGCCATCCCTCTACTCACCCACACCTGCTGTTATTCTCCGGTGACGGCAGACGAACCAGTAAACCCTCGTACAGTCGTACTCCCCTCCGCGTGGGAAACAACTGCCGAGTCTTCCCTGGCTCCGTGTCGTTCCCTTCCTAGGCCTCGCCATCGTCCACCGCCCTGGTGCTCTCGGCGCGGCCTGGTCAACGTGGTCAACGACCGACATGCATCTGAAGTGGACTGTACGTGGAGAGGCGGACAGCTGGGTCCACGGCCGCACGCAAGGAAATGCCTCCTGATTACGCGCAAAATAATGATTCCTCCACCTGACATCTGGGACCCACCGAAAGGGCCTCTGTATTTCGCAAAAAAACGTTACCGCCGCTGACAGCTCAGACCCACCAGATATATCTTCGCACGCAAGGAAGTGCCTCCTTATTACGCACCAAAAAATGAATACTCCCCCTGTTAGCTGGGACCCAGTATATTGGCAGGCTGACTTGTGGGCCTACTAAGTTGACGGGGACGGAGGGCTTTGTCAACTTAGTCAATATGCACGATTCTAGCTCCAGTGACCGTACGATGTCCATCCAACGGCCGTAGTGCTTCTTCAACCTCTGGTCTTCTTGCTCTAGCTGCCCAAACCAGCGCCGGTCGTGCCTCGTGCTCCTGCCTCCCGTGGCCGGCTGTGCTGCCGCGGAGGCCTCACCGCCCCCTACTACTCCCACCACTGGCCAGGCCATCCCTCCACTCACCCACACCCCCTGTTATTCTGCGGCGACGGAAGCCTCACACCGCAGCCGAACCAGTGAACCCTCGTACTCCTCTCCGCGCGGGCTTCCACTGCCGCGTCTTCCCCGGCTCCGCGTCGTCCCTTTCCTAGGCCTCGCCGTCGTCCACTGCCCTGGTGCTCTCGGCGCGACGTGGTCAACGTGGTCAAGGAATGGCTTCCATCGGACATGAACTGTACGTGGAGAGGCTGACAGCTGGGTCCACGGCCGCAGCAATGAAGTGCCTCCTTATTACGCGCAAAATAATTATTCCTCCACCTGACAGCGGGGACCCACCGGACGGGCCACCGTATTTCGTGAAAAAACATTTCCCCCTGACTGCTGGGACCCACCAGCTACTTTTCGCACGCAAGGAAGTGTGTCCGGGCAAAAAAAACGATTCGCCCCCTAACTGCTGGGACCCACCAGCTACATCTTCGCACGCAAGGAAGTGCCTGACAGTCGGGACCCACCTGGTCGAAGCGTACGTAGCGTTGTCATTCTGGTCGCGAACGTGTACGTACATACTGGTCGATGTAGAGGCACGCACGTGTCGTAGTAGAGGCGCGCACGTAGCATGTACATGTACGTACATCAGCCAGTGTGCAAGAAAGAAATTACGGCCCCGTACGTACATACGGGCAGGGTCTCGAATGCCTACTCGCGCATACGTACGGTCAGGGCTCGTGTACATGGCTGGGTCGGAACGGAGAAACAGCGTCGTCATCGTGTTCATGGGGAGCCAACTGGCTGGATCGAAACGGAATGCGTTGTCGTGTTCATCGGGAGGGCTTGGACGGAACATCCGATGGAAACGAGGCCTAGCATACCGCAGAACGGAGGAAACGGCCTTGTGTTCGACCGGCCACGTTCGAAACGGGACCCTGTTCATCGGGAGGGGTCTGGCGTACCGCAAAACGGAGGAAACGGACCTCCTACGGTCGAAACGGGGGTCCTGTTGATCGGGAGGGGTGTGGCGTACCGCAAAACGGACTTGTGTTGGAGCGCTACGGTCGAAACGGGGGTCCTGTTCATTGGGAGGGGTGTGGCGTACCGCAAAACGGGACTCCACGGGATACTGTTCATCTCCATCGTCGACCCCCTCCAGCCTCCACGGGCTACTGTTCATCCACCGTTGACCTCCTCCAGCCTCCACCTGCGACAGTTCATCCACGAGCTCCTGTTCATCCAGCCTCCACCACGCGCTACTCCACGGGCTCCTGTTCAACCACCCCTCCACGGGATACTGTTCATCCAGCCCTCCACCGTCTACTGTTCATCCAACCCTCCACGGGGTGGTCCTGTTCATCCAGCCCTCCACGGGGTCCTGTTCATCCAGCCCCAACCGGCTCGATCGATCGGGGTCCTATTCATCCAGAGGCAACACCATGGGGTCCTGTTCATCCACCCCACCGGGAACTGTTCATCCAACCCCCCTCCCCCCCAGCAACGCTCACTGTTCATCCAGAGGCAGCATCGATCGGCTTTAGTTAGCAGCAGTAGTGAAGGAATCGCTCGATCGGGTTCTGTCGGGGATATACCCCGCGGCGTAAACCGGCCGGAAGTATAACCCGGCCGGACTTGGCGGTTTACTTGAGACCCGGTTGAGACTTGACGATTCACTGGCGACCCGTTTGGACCTAGCGGTTTACGATTCATTGGTAATCCGGCAGGCGGGTCAGAGGAGCGACAAGACCCGGTGGCCCAACGGGCAGTTCATGAAGGCCGGTTCATACTATGGTGGGCCGGTTTACAAGGAAAGGCATAAGGAATATTTGTCTTACAAGGAGTTAAGACCTGGACTTGTATCCGGTTTGTATTAGAGATAGACTAGTCCTAATCCTAATAGGACTCCACATGTAACCCGCCCCTTCAACATTTATAAGGAGGGGCAGGGCTCCCCAAAGGGGGACAAGCAAGAAAGCAAGAAGAAACAATCTCTAGGGCTAGACACAAAGAGCCGGTTTACCGGCGACTCCCTTGTGAGAATAATGAGACCTAGCCTCAAACAGCATGTAGGGCTATTACCGGATGATGTTTCCCGGGGCCCGAAGCTGTCTAAATCCTTGTCTTGTGTGTTGATCCGCCCTGCGTCTCTCGTTCCACTCAACCCCTCTCATGCTACCGTTGGGGAACGTAGTAATTTCAAAAAAATTCTACGCACACGCAAGATCATGGTGATGCATAGTAATGAGAGGGAAGAGTGTTGTCCACGTACCCTCGTAGACCGAAAGCGGAAGCGTTAACACAACGCGGTTGATGTAGTCGTACGTCTTCACGATCCGACCGATCAAGTACCGAACGAACGGCACCTCCGAGTTCAGCACACGTTCAGCTCGATGACGTCCCTCGAACTCCGATCCAGCCGAGTGTTGAGGGAGAGTTTCGTCAGCACGACGGCGTGGTGACGATGATGATGTTCTACCGACGCAGGGCTTCGCCTAAGCTCCGCTACGATATTATCAAGGTGTAATATAGTGGAGGGGGGCACCGCACACGGCTAAAAGATCGTTGATCAATTGTGTGTCTAGAGGTGCCCCCCTGCCCCCGTATATAAAGGTGCAAGGGGGAGGCCGCCGGCCTAGGAGGTAGAGGCGCGCCAGGAGGAGTCCTACTCCTACCGGGAGTAGGACTCCCCCCTTTCCATGTTGGACTAGGAGTGGAAGGGGGAAGAGGTGGAGGGGAGGAAGGAAGGGGGGCGCCGCCCCCCTCTCCTTGTCCTATTCGGACTGGGGGGAAGGGGGCGCGGCCCTGCCCTAGCCTCCTCTCCTCTCTTCCACCTAGGCCCAATAAGGCCCATTAAGTTACCGGGGGGTTCCGGTAACCTCCCGGTACTCCGGAAAAATCCCGATTTCACCCGGAACACTTCCGATGTCCAAACATAGGCTTCCAATATATCAATCTTTATGTCTCGACCATTTCGAGACTCCTCGTCATGTCCGTGATCACATCCGGGACTCCGAACAACCTTCGGTACATCAAAACATATAAACTCATAATATAACTGTCATCGTAACGTTAAGCGTGCGGACCCTACGGGTTCGAGAACTATGTAGACATGACCGAGACACCTCTCCGGTCAATAACCAATAGCGGAACCTGGATGCTCATATTGGTTCCCACATATTCTACGAAGATCTTTATCGGTCAGACCGCATAACAACATACGTTGTTCCCTTTGTCATCGGTATGTTACTTGCCCGAGATTCGATCGTCGGTATCTCGATACCTAGTTCAATCTCGTTACCGGCAAGTCTCTTTACTCGTTCCGTAATACATCATCCCGCAACTAACTCATTAGTTACAATGCTTGCAAGGCTTATAGTGATGTGCATTACCGAGTGGGCCCAGAGATACCTCTCCGACAATCGGAGTGACAAATCCTAATCTCGAAATACGCCAACCCAACAAGTACCTTTGGAGACACCTGTAGAGCACCTTTATAATCACCCAGTTACGTTGTGACGTTTGGTAGCACACAAAGTGTTCCTCCGGTAAACGGGAGTTGCATAATCTCATAGTCATAGGAACATGTATAAGTCATGAAGAAAGCAATAGCAACATACTAAACGATCGAGTGCTAAGCTAACGGAATGGGTCAAGTCAATCACGTCATTCTCCTAATGAGGTGATCCCGTTAATCAAATGACAACTCATGTCTATGGCTAGGAAACATAACCATCTTTGATTAACGAGCTAGTCAAGTAGAGGCATACTAGTGACACTCTGTTTGTCTATGTATTCACACATGTATTATGTTTCCGGTTAATACAATTCTAGCATGAATAATAAACATTTATCATGATATAAGGAAATAAATAATACTTTATTATTGCCTCTAGGGCATATTTCCTTCAGTCTCCCACTTGCACTAGAGTCAATAATCTAGATTACACAGTAATGATTCTTACACCCATGGAGTCTTGGTGCTGATCATGTTTTGCTCGTGGAAGAGGCTTAGTCAACGGGTCTGCAACATTCAGATCCGTATGTATCTTGCAAATTTCTATGTCTCCCACCTGGACTAAATCCCGGATGGAATTGAAGCGTCTTTTGATGTGCTTGGTTCTCTTGTGAAATCTGGATTCCTTTGCTAAGGCAATTGCACCAGTATTGTCACAAAAGATTTTCATTGGTCCCGATGCACTAGGTATGACACCTAGATCGGATATGAACTCCTTCATCCAGACTCCTTCATTTGCTGCTTCCGAAGCAGCTATGTACTCCGCTTCACACGTAGATCCCGCCACGACACTTTGCTTAGAACTGCACCAACTGACAGCTCCACCGTTCAATGTAAATACGTATCCGGTTTGCGATTTAGAATCGTCCGGATCAGTGTCAAAGCTTGCATCAACGTAACCATTTACGATGAGCTCTTTGTCACCTCCATAAACGAGAAACATATCCTTAGTCCTTTTCAGGTATTTCAGGATGTTCTTGACCGCTGTCCAGTGATCCACTCCTGGATTACTTTGGTACCTCCCTGCTAAACTTATAGCAAGGCACACATCAGGTCTGGTACACAGCATTGCATACATGATAGAGCCTATGGCTGAAGCATAGGGAACATCTTTCATCTTCTCTCTATCTTCTGCAGTGGTCGGGCATTGAGTCTTACTCAATCTCACACCTTGTAGTACAGGCAAGAACCCTTTCTTTGCTTGATCCATTTTGAACTTCTTCAAAACTTTGTCAAGGTATGTGCTTTGTGAAAGTCCAATTAAGCGTCTTGATCTATCTCTATAGATCTTGATGCCTAATATATATGCAGCTTCACCGAGGTCTTTCATTGAAAAACTCTTATTCAAGTATCCCTTTATGCTATCCAGAAATTCTATATCATTTCCAATCAGCAATATGTCATCCACATATAATATCAGAAATGCTACTGAGCTCCCACTCACTTTCTTGTAAATACAGGCTTCTCCAAAAGTCTGTATAAAACCAAATGCTTTGATCACACTATCAAAGCGTTTATTCCAACTCCGAGAGGCTTGCACCAGTCCATAAATGGATCGCTGGAGCTTGCACACTTTGTTAGCTCCCTTTGGATCGACAAAACCTTCCGGTTGCATCATATACAACTCTTCTTCCAGAAATCCATTCAGGAATGCAGTTTTGACATCCATTTGCCAAATTTCATAATCATAAAATGCGGCAATTGCTAACATGATTCGGACAGACTTAAGCATCGCTACGGGTGAGAAGGTCTCATCGTAGTCAATCCCTTGAACTTGTCGAAAACCTTTCGCAACAAGTCGAGCTTTATAGACAGTAACATTACCGTCAGCGTCAGTCTTCTTCTTGAAGATCCATTTATTTTCAATGGCTTGCCGACCATCGGGCAAGTCAACCAAAGTCCATACTTTGTTCTCATACATGGATCCCATCTCGGATTTCATGGCTTCAAGCCATTTTGCGGAATCTGGGCTCACCATCGCTTCTTCATAGTTCGTAGGTTCGTCATGGTCTAGTAACATAACCTCCAGAACAGGATTACCGTACCACTCTGGTGCGGATCTTAATCTGGTTGACCTACGAGGTTCAGTAATAACTTGATCTGAAGTTTCATGATCATTATCATTAACTTCCCCACTAATTGGTGTAGGTGTCGCAGAAACTGGTTTCTGTGATGATCTACTTTCCAATAAGGGAGCAGGTACAGTTACCTCATCAAGTTCTACTTTCCTCCCACTCACTTCTTTCGAGAGAAACTCCTTCTCTAGAAAGGATCCATTCTTAGCAACGAATGTCTTGCCTTCGGATCTGTGATAGAAGGTGTACCCAACAGTCTCCTTTGGGTATCCTATGAAGACACATTTCTCCGATTTAGGTTCGAGCTTATCAGGTTGAAGTTTCTTCACATAAGCATCGCAACCCCAAACTTTAAGATACGACAACTTTGGTTTCTTGCCAAACCATAGTTCATAAGGTGTCGTTTCAACGGATTTTGATGGTGCCCTATTTAGAGTGAATGCAGCCGTCTCTAAAGCATAACCCCAAAACGACAGCGGTAAATCAGTAAGAGACATCATAGATCGCACCATATCTAGTAAAGTACGATTACGACGTTCGGACACACCATTACGCTGTGGTGTTCCGGGTGGCGTGAGTTGCGAAACTATTCCGCATTGTTTCAAATGAAGACCAAACTCATAACTCAAATATTCTCCTCCACGATCAGATCGTAGAAATTTTATTTTCTTGTTACGATGATTTTCAACTTCACTCTGAAATTCTTTGAACTTTTCAAATGTTTCAGACTTATGTTTCATTAAGTAGATATACCCATATCTGCTCAAATCATCTGTGAAGGTGAGAAAATAACGATATCCGCCACGAGCCTCAATATTCATCGGACCACATACATCTGTATGTATGATTTCCAATAAATCTGTTGCTCTCTCCATAGTTCCGGAGAACGGTGTTTTAGTCATCTTGCCCATGAGGCACGGTTCGCAAGTACCAAGTGATTCATAATCAAGTGATTCCAAAAGTCCATCAGTATGGAGTTTCTTCATGCGCTTTACACCGATATGACCTAAACGGCAGTGCCACAAATAAGTTGCACTGTCATTATCAACTCTGCATCTTTTGGCTTCGACATTATGAATATGTGTGTCACTACTATCGAGATTCATTAAAAATAGACCACTCTTCAAGGGTGCATGACCATAAAAGATATTATTCATATAAATAGAACAACCATTATTCTCTGATTTAAATGAATAACCGTCTCGCATTAAACAAGATCCAGATATAATGTTCATGCTCAACGCTGGCACCAAATAACAATTATTTAGGTCTAAAACTAATCCCGAAGGTAGATGTAGAGGTAGCGTGCCGACCGCGATCACATCGACTTTGGAACCATTTCCCACGCGCATCGTCACCTCGTCCTTAGCCAATCTTCGCTTAATCCGTAGCCCCTGTTTCGAGTTGCAAATATTAGCAACAGAACCAGTATCAAATACCCAGGTGCTACTGCGAGCATTAGTAAGGTACACATCAATAACATGTATATCACATATACCTTTGTTAACCTTGCCATCCTTCTTATCCGCCAAATACTTGGGGCAGTTCCGCTTCCAGTGACCAGTCTGCTTGCAGTAGAAGCACTCAGTTTCAGGCTTAGGTCCAGACTTGGGTTTCTTCTCCTGAACAGCAACTTGCTTGCTGTTCTTCTTGAAGTTCCCCTTCTTCTTCCCTTTGCCCTTTTTCTTGAAACTAGTGGTCTTACTGACCATCAACACTTGATGCTCCTTTTTGATTTCTACCTCCGCTGCCTTTAGCATTGCGAAGAGCTCGGGAATTGTCTTATTCATCCCTTGCATGTTATAGTTCATCACGAAGCTCTTGTAGCTTGGTGGCAGTGATTGAAGAATTCTGTCAATGACGCTATCATCCGGAAGATTAACTCCCAGTTGAATCAAGTGATTATTATACCCAGACATTTTGAGTATATGCTCACTGACAGAACTATTCTCTTCCATCTTGCAGCTGTAGAACTTATTGGAGACTTCATATCTCTCAATCCGGGCATTTGCTTGAAATATTAACTTCAACTCCTGGAACATCTCATATGCTCCATGACGTTCAAAACGTCGTTGAAGACCCGGTTCTAAGCCGTAAAGCATGGCACACTGAACTATCGAGTAGTCATCAGCTTTGCTCTGCCAGACGTTCATAACTTCTGGTGTTGCTCTTGCAGGAGGCCTGGCACCTAGCGGTGCTTCCAGGACGTAATTCTTCTGTGCAGCAATGAGGATAATCCTCAAGTTACGGACCCAGTCCGTGTAATTGCTACCATCATCTTTCAACTTTGCTTTCTCAAGGAACGCATTAAAATTCAACGGAACAACAGCACGGGCCATTTATCTACAATTAACATAGACAAGCAAGATACTATCAGGTACTAAGTTCATGATAAATTTAAGTTCAATTAATCATATTACTTAAGAACTCCCACTTAGATAGACATCCCTCTAATCATCTAAGTGATTACGTGATCCAAATCAACTAAACCATGTCCGATCATCACGTGAGATGGAGTAGTTTCAATGGTGAACATCACTATGTTGATCATATCTACTATATGATTCACGCTCGACCTTTCGGTCTCCGTGTTCCGAGGCCATATCTGCATATGCTAGGCTCGTCAAGTTTAACCTGAGTATTCCGCGTGTGCAACTGTTTTGCACCCGTTGTATTTGAACGTAGAGCCTATCACACCCGATCATCACGTGGTGTCTCAGCACGAAGAACTTTCGCAACGGTGCATACTCAGGGAGAACACTTTTATCTTGAAATTTTAGTGAGAGATCATCTTATAATGCTACCGTCAATCAAAGCAAGATAAGATGCATAAAAGATAAACATCACATGCAATCAATATCAGTGATATGATATGGCCATCATCATCTTGTGCTTGTGATCTCCATCTCCGAAGCACCGTCATGATCACCATCGTCACCGGCTCGACACCTTGATCTCCATCGTAGCATCGTTGTCGTCTCGCCAACTATTGCTTTTACGACTATCGCTACCGCTTAGTGATAAAGTAAAACAATTACATGGCGATTGCATTGCATACAATAAAGCGACAACCATATGGCTCCTGCCAGTTGCCGATAACTCGGTTACAAAACATGATCATCTCATACAATAAAATATAGCATCATGTCTTGACCATATCACATCACAACATGCCCTGCAAAAACAAGTTAGACGTCCTCTACTTTGTTGTTGCAAGTTTTACGTGGCTGCTACGGGCTTAGCAAGAACCGTTCTTACCTACGCATCAAAACCACAACGATAGTTTGTCAAGTTGGTGCTGTTTTAACCTTCGCAAGGACCGGGCGTAGCCACACTCGGTTCAACTAAAGTGAGAGAGACAGACACCCGCCAGTCACCTTTAAGCAACGAGTGCTCGCAACGGTGAAACCAGTCTCGCGTAAGCGTACGCGTAATGTCGGTCCGGGCCGCTTCATCTCACAATACCGCTGAACCAAAGTATGACATGCTGGTAAGCAGTATGACTTATATCGCCCACAACTCACTTGTGTTCTACTCGTGCATAACATCAACGCATAAAACCAGGCTCGGATGCCACTGTTGGGGAACGTAGTAATTTCAAAAAAATTCTACGCACACGCAAGATCATGGTGATGCATAGCAACGAGAGGGGAGAGTGTTGTCCACGTACCCTCGTAGACCGAAAGCGGAAGCGTTAACACAACGCGGTTGATGTAGTCGTACGTCTTCACGATCCGACCGATCAAGTACCGAACGCACGGCACCTCCGAGTTCAGCACACGTTCAGCTCGATGACGTCCCTCGAACTCCGATCCAGCCGAGTGTTGAGGGAGAGTTTCGTCAGCACGACGGCGTGGTGACGATGATGATGTTCTACCGACGCAGGGCTTCGCCTAAGCTCCGCTACGATATTATCGAGGTGTAATATGGTGGAGGGGGGCACCGCACACGGCTAAAAGATCGTTGATCAATTGTGTGTCTAGAGGTGCCCCCTGCCCCCGTATATAAAGGTGCAAGGGGGAGGCCGCCGGCCTAGGAGGTAGAGGCGCGCCAGGAGGAGTCCTACTCCTACCGGGAGTAGGACTCCCCCCCTTTCCATGTTGGACTAGGAGTGGAAGGGGGAAGAGGTGGAGGGGAGGAAGGAAGGGGGGGCGCCGCCCCCCTCTCCTTGTCCTATTCGGACTGGGGGGAAGGGGGCGCGGCCCTGCCCTAGCCTCCTCTCCTCTCTTCCACCTAGGCCCAATAAGGCCCATTAAGTTACCGGGGGGTTCCGGTAACCTCCCGGTACTCCGGAAAAATCCCGATTTCACCCGGAACACTTCCGATGTCCAAACATAGGCTTCCAATATATCAATCTTTATGTCTCGACCATTTCGAGACTCCTCGTCATGTCCGTGATCACATCCGGGACTCCGAACAACCTTCGGTACATCAAAACATATAAACTCATAATATAACTGTCATCGTAACGTTAAGCGTGCGGACCCTACGGGTTCGAGAACTATGTAGACATGACCGAGACACCTCTCCGGTCAATAACCAATAGCGGAACCTGGATGCTCATATTGGTTCCCACATATTCTACGAAGATCTTTATCGGTCAGACCGCATAACAACATACGTTGTTCCCTTTGTCATCGGTATGTTACTTGCCCGAGATTCGATCGTCGGTATCTCGATACCTAGTTCAATCTCGTTACCGGCAAGTCTCTTTACTCGTTCCGTAATACATCATCCCGCAACTAACTCATTAGTTACAATGCTTGCAAGGCTTATAGTGATGTGCATTACCGAGTGGGCCCAGAGATACCTCTCCGACAATCGGAGTGACAAATCCTAATCTCGAAATACGCCAACCCAACAAGTACCTTTGGAGACACCTGTAGAGCACCTTTATAATCACCCAGTTACGTTGTGACGTTTGGTAGCACACAAAGTGTTCCTCCGGTAAACGGGAGTTGCATAATCTCATAGTCATAGGAACATGTATAAGTCATGAAGAAAGCAATAGCAACATACTAAACGATCGAGTGCTAAGCTAACGGAATGGGTCAAGTCAATCACGTCATTCTCCTAATGAGGTGATCCCATTAATCAAATGACAACTCATGTCTATGGCTAGGAAACATAACCATCTTTGATTAACGAGCTAGTCAGGTAGAGGCATACTAGTGACACTCTGTTTGTCTATGTAATCACACATGTATTATGTTTTCGGTTAATACAATTCTAGCATGAATAATAAACATTTATCATGATATAAGGAAATAAATAATGCTTTATTATTGCCTCTAGGGCATATTTCTTTCAGCTACCACATAGATGCGTTGGCCTCGCGACTAAGTCCTGACACTAAGGACATCTACCGTGACAAAACCACGACAGGTTCAGTTAACAGCCATCGATCGATCACTCGGGTTCAGTAACGCGTAGCCTGCAGTGCAATCACTCGGGTTCAGTTAGAGCCCAACGCCTCGCACCCACGCGCGTGCGTGTACGAGAGAAACGTGCATCGCTTGGCCCCGACCACCCACCGTAACCGGGAACACCCCGATATTTCCCTCGCCCTTACTTCTACCATGGTTTTTTCCATCATGGACGGCCCAAAGAATGTCATGCAGCTGTGTCTCCGGCCCGCCCAGGACGAAAAGCCCATTTTCTGTCATGATTTTTTGTCACAGAAGTAGGAGCCCACCACATCTATGATGATACCGGGTTTTGTCACAATTATCGTCATAGAAGTGTCATAAGTATGACAAAAAAAAATTCATTCGGCCCAAAATGTCACGGATGTGTCTTTTTTTGTAGTGCTTGGACGTCCATATCGATCCCTATGATTACACGAATGACATTAAAGTGAACCTTTGGTTATTATGTGATGTTCCCTGTGCTTTGTGATACCTTACAAAACCCGAGATGCATCGCTATCCTCCTGAGTCATACACATGCTCATTATATCGTTGCCCTCGTTACCGGCTTTGTTCTTCTTTCTCGTTGAAGTGTTTCAGCATCCCCATGACGTAGTCACCTGTGTCTTGCCAGACAATGATTGATGTCATCACACTGGGAGGGCCCTAAGAATATCTTTCCATCTCCGGAGGAGCAAATCCCACTCTCGAGCTATGTGGTCCTTTGTCAAACTTTCTGATGAACCTATACGTTGTTGTTATGATCACCGTGTTACAGATGATGTTTGAGCAACCCCAAAGTTCACCGTACGGTAGGAAGTGACTACGATACTCTCATGGTTTGAGGAACTGACATGCATGTTAACACTTTGTATTATAACAATTGATTTCAGACGATATTATCTAAAAGTATAAGTGTATAATAAACAAATTTGGGTCGATTCAATATAATCATTTTTCTAATGTCATAATCTCAATGTTGTCTTAGGACTGTCATTACACTTAACGATATCCTATGATTCAGAAAACATGATCATCAACAACACTTGAGTCAGTCTTAGATGCATGACTAGGAACCTATTCTTTACTATTTATCATTCCACGCGTGCATATGAGTTTTCCACTGAATCACATATTCCAGGACCATAACAGTTATAACATGATATAAACTCTTAGTTATGAAAATGAAAATATAATGATACAATATTATTGCCTCTAGGGCATATTTCCAATAATAGAATTACCCCAAAGACACTTGAAGCTCTTGTTTTCCTACAAGATTGGATAAGGGCCATGGGTAAAGCCATACGACACAAGTTTTTTCTGTGTTTCTTATTAATACTTCAAGTTTACAAATTCATGAATCTTTTTTTTGAAGCTAATACTCAGCGTAGCTTGGCTTCAATTCATGACATTATAATGGACTTACAATGTATTTGGCATGTCTTTGTATTGTTTTTACTTTAATCTTTCTCCACCTAAGATCATAATTCAATTTTTGATCGATAATCAAATTTAATTCCAGCCATCACTGTCATTAAATCTATGTGAGATCACTATTAGAACATATTTGTGTTGTTTGTTCATATTTGACAATTGAAATTAATGAATAGATATGAAAAGTGATGGAGCAAGAATCGTTAGATCCCTCGGCAGGGTGCCTGGCGTGGTCGGAAGTACCGGGACAGAGCCCGCACGCACAAGTTACCCAGGTTCGGGCCTCTGGAGAGTAATACCCTACATCCTAGTTCTTCCTATTATTCATGGTGGGAGGGTACCTCGTGCGAGGGAGTACAATTGATAAGATTGCTACCGAGGGTTGTTTGGTTTAGGAATAGATGGGGCCTCTAGCCTCCCCTTATATACACGGTGGAGGCTAGGGTTTACGGAATGAGAGATTCGGTCTAGGCCGCCTCCACTCTTAACTTGGGAGGCAAGACGATCGTAAGGTGGTTACCTCCTCCTTCGGGTTCCTTCGGTTACTGGGCCTTATGGGCCCCTTGGTAGGCGCCCTAGCGAGCTCCTCTTGGTGAGCCACCCTCGGTGTATGGCACTGTCACAAAGTGGGTGTTATTTTTGTTTTTTTTCACGTGTAGTTGTCTCTTCGAGCATCATGGTCATGCAAGCATCTACTGGACACAATATGATTCTGAGTGCCGCCAAGTTGATGTCTAATAACCCATGTGTTGCAAATTTTTGAGTGCAAACATTTGTGTACCTTGCTACTAAGAATATTCATATGTTCATAAATATATTATTCTATTGATGTGTATTGAATTAGTCTTGTAACATTTCCTTGTAAATACATATAATGAGGATTGATGCTTGTTGGAGCAATTGATGTCAACCTCCAGCAGACGATGAAGCAAAGAGATGCCGGCTTTCTCTATAATCTACTGGATGTGAAAAGATAGCTATGTGGAACCTGTAATCTTTTGATCTTGTCTATGAATCTGTTGGATTGTCTAACAATCACCATTTTTTTAGGTCTTTAGCTTGATGCTCTTTGAGACCTGTAATCTTTCGATCTCATCATTTTACTAGATGTGGAAAGATTAGATATGTGGAATGATTGGATTTTTGTTATTTTACTGTACTGTGTAGACAGAGTTGTAAGTGCACTGATTTTTAGGTCAGACTATATCCAACCGGTCAGTGAGGCCTCAAATTTCTGATGAAATGGGCTGACCCATGGCCTGATATATTGACCTTGGGCCACGGGGCAGGTCCAAGGCCTTGGCCTTTTTATTTTTTGCCTGAGCGGCGCTGCGTGTCGTCTTCCTCCATTTCCCTTCCTCAACTGCATCGGGGCTCACCGGATTGCGAGGAAGAGCGGAGGCGGCGACCCCTTCCAGATCCGCTCCGACGCCGGCGTGCAGGCTACTCCAGTGAGTCCACTTGACGCAGTGTACCTCGCGCAGTTTTTTTTTTCTCTCTCGCGGGACGGTGGTTGGGCGGGGACGCAATCGGCGGTTTGCAGAGAGGAACTAAATCCGTCGGGCGACAGCGGGGAACGACGCGAGATGTGGCCGCCGGTGGGAAGATTAGTCCTTCCTCTCCACGGCCTGTCCACCCCGACCTCCTGCCTCGCCTGGTCCATAGAGGCCGCCGCCAGCGCGCCGCGGTGGCCGGCGGTGAGCAGAGTCTGAAACTCGTGTTCAAAAGTTCCTCGTCTCCCAGAGTATGGTCTGAAACTCTGAATAAGTTGAATCCGTGGAATTGATTTTCAAGCATGATGTTCCACGATCTAGTGGCATACAGCTTAAATTGAACTGCGAGCTTTTTTGTTGATTGTAGGGATGCTGCTGCTGCTGCTGCTGTGTTTTATTTTCTTTTTCTGTTGATTGATGAACTGGATGTAGTCAGAGCCCCAGTGTTCCTTTCTTTTGTCGATTTTTCTAGAGATGCTGCTGCTGCCGCTTTCTTTTATGTTTTATCCCAAGTGACGATGAACTAGATGATCTCCTACGATAGTTTCCACATTACCATATGGGCGGTTCCCACATATTTACAGGGGTGGTTGCCACATTTACTAGCGGCGCAATCGCCTTGTATGCTGGCGCTTCTTTGCATAGAGTAGTTGACATATATGCAGTTACCACATTTACTCATTAGTGCAGTCGCCATATATGGCTGGTACTTTTTGCATAAACCAGTAGTCTGTGTTGTGCATCCATGCAAGCTCATTGAGATAAGCCGCTGAAGGCGCTGATTTTCTTTATCTTCACTTATATGTGCAAAACTATAGCGCGTAGCAGGGATGTTTTAGCCAGTGGCCCTCTATCACGGCGTTTTTTCTTACTCTCCATGTTTTAAAATGAGCAGAGTTTTTTGAAAATGCCAAGGAGGAAGAAGAGCCGGCTGGATCCAGTTGCAGGCGGCAGGCAGATAGCCAATAAGGTTCGTGTTTTTTTACTAATTTACTGCCCTTTGTTATCACATTGCCAACATCATGTTCTTCACGTGGTCAAATATCCATAGCTTTTTTTTTTGCATAGCTAATTTTTTTGTATCAATTGTGGCACACATAACCCTTTTTACCACATTTTTTCATATCAATTGTCGCTTTTTTCCAGTAGTACTTGCCAAAATCATACTGCATAGTTACCAATTTTTTTGCTCAGGCTCAGGTTGATGGAACTGAGCAGACATCGCCACACGCCATTTGTAAGCTCTATGAGCACATCAACGAAGGTCAATGCGTTGCTGTCAGAGCCATGGGGACTGGACCGTTCCTGGACATCAAGTGTGCATACTTACACAACACCGTCGTGACATGGTTCACAAGGTTGTACCACTCAGGAAGGAGAGGGTTTGTCGTGCCAGGACATGGGTTCATTCCACTGACCGAGGAGTCTGTACATCAGATTTTGGGCATCCCTCATGGAGACATTGAGGTCAAGTATGAAGCCGACTATGATATGGAACAGGAGTTCGCAGCTACTTTGTTTCCGGGCGATGGCAGCAGGCCAAACATCACGACAGTTGCTACTGCAATCATCAACCATAGCGAGGCTGATGATAGATTCAAGAAGTTGTGGCTTATTTACACTGTCTCAACTCTGTTGGCCCCTACGACCGATGCACGGGTCAGCAACAAGTGCTACCCCATGCTGGTAACACACTCTTCCATGAGATTTCATATAGCAGCAGCACCTCTTTTGTTTGTTTTTCTCTTGCTTGCTTTGACACTTCTTTTTCCTTTTTGTTTTGAGAAGGCGGATATCAACCGGGCAGACAGGTTGAACTTGTGCAAATTTGTCGTGGACCAGCTCCACGAGCACCTCTCAAATGGGAAGTACACAAATGGGTGCTTACTTTACTGCATGGTGAGTGACACCCCATCCAAAATTTTCTTGGTTTTTCAAAGCAAACATACAGGTATACTTACTAGGCAACTATTTTTTAAGCATGTTTCTGGGTTTTTTAATCTGGCAGCTACAAGTATTTGCTTTTCTTAGGCAACCACATAAGTATAATATCAGGCAACTATGTGCTCCTCCATCTTGCCCAATCTGTGTTTATTAGCCATTTTGGTGTTCCGCGTATTTTGCATGTCCCACTCTCTTATTATATCTCGTTTTTTCTGTCTGTTAATCTTGTACCACAGCTAAGGTACCTCGATGCTTTGGATTGTGATGGCATGGAGCTTGAGTTAACTAACACACCATATAGAGTAAACGCATGGTCCAAGACCCAGGTTGATATTGTCGCTGAGCTGGACATGTTAGAGCATGATCCACCCTGTTTTGGCAAATTTCAGGTTCTTTTCACCACCTCCTCCCTCTTTTTTTCCCACACAGCATTACTGACAATAGGTTCATTTTAGAATAGTACTTCCAGAGAATCAACCTCTCTCATGGAGGATCAACCTTTTTTTGATCTCTTTTTTTCAAACATGTACATGCAGCTAAAGGAAGAATTCAGAGAGGAGGCTGCTAGTGGATCGGGCACAAGCACATTGGGTCTGTTCGGAGGCCCTGGTGGCTTCGAAACCTGGATGAAGCAAAACACCCACCCAAGTTGCTCTGAAAATGTAAAAACAAGAATCCTTTTTTCTTTTTCTTTGACAAGGATGAGTTGATGTGCCATCTACCCTATCACCTTTTCTCACACCCAAACCTCACCCTAAATTGCTCTGATAATGCTTTTTACTGTTTTTTTTCTGCAGGACAAGCTTAAAATACAGGGGATCATCCACAAGTTTGCATCAGGGTTGGAGACCCTCCTTGGTGATCTCGTACAGGGGATGACAGCCCCAACAGCAAGTAATTCAACCAAAAGTAGGAGGGGCAGGCGCAACGAAATAGAAGAAAATGATGATACATTGTTTGAAGATTCATCATCATCAGAATCTGACGGTGACGCAGATGGGGACGATGATACGTCGTTTGCGTCGTCATCAGGATCCCTAGTGCTAACAGAATGAAACATTTTCTGGTTTACTTTGTACTGGTTGCTAAATTTATTTTTATATTTTTCTCGCTACAGATCTATGCTAGTGATTGATAACAATACTGGAGCATTTTCAGACTTTGTTTATCAACACAGGATTACAATAATCGTCATTTAACATTGCTGTTCATTTGGGGCATTATAATACCTAATGTTTGGTCGGAGTTATTTTCTCAACGTGTCTTTGTCTGTCACTCATATGTAATCGGGCCATTAGCCTATAGAGTTTCTAGATGCTGTCAGGCAGTTATGGGTCGTCGTTTCTATGATCCTAGATTCCACATTCACGCTACCTCGTATGAGATTTTAACTGCAGAGTGAAAATTGATTAGATTACTGAAATATATAAAACAACGACCAATCATCATACAGCTCGACACAACAACACATACACTCAAGGCGCTCGACACCACAACGCACACACTCAAGTCATGATACATGGGCGATAAGAATAGGTACACAGAAGAGCCGTGTATGATGAACCAGGAGCTCTAGGACGGCGCCTTCAAGAAGAAAACAACACCTAAATGCCGCCACCGCCCGATCCAGCGATCGGGGTTTCCTCAGAGGGAGAAGAAGAAGACTCGCGGCGACGCCTTCAAGAAGAAAACAACACCTAAATGCTGCCACCGCCCGATCCAGCGATCGGGGTTTCCTCAGAGGGAGAAGAAGAAGAGTTGCGGCGACGCCTTTAAGAAGGGGACGACACCATAGGCGCCACTGCCGTCGACCTGGCATAGCCAGAATGGGTTTTCTCCCCGGCACCACGCCATCATTTTCAAACGGGGTATACCAAGCCATTGTTTGCCACACCACGACCGCCGCACACGAACCACCATGTCGCCCGCACGACCATGGCAACCAGACCACACCTAACCCCGAGCTCCGCCCACAAGCAACGCGGCTACCACCACGAAGGCCGCCGCCCCGGAGTCCAAGACCCCGACACCACCCCACCTGAGGCGCAAAACTACGACGACCAAAGAGACTAGCGTAAAGGACCCTCATTTCCCACCCATGGGCAGCCCCAAGAACCCCCCCCCCCCACATGTCGTCCAGATCTGGCTGCCACTGCCCCGCGCTACCGCTCCCGGATAATGGACGAACTCACCAGTGGCACACCACCAATCGAAGGGACGCAACGATGATTCCTTGGCCCTCTTGGCAAGGGAATCGTCCTCAATAGTGGACGATGATTGGGAGAGGACCAATCCTCCGGCGAAGACAGCATAAGCGCAACGAGGAAAGGAGACAGAAGCCGAAACGGTCCGCTTGCTGACGAGCCGACGCCGAAGAAGCCAACTGTCACCGCAAACGGAACTGCCAAACTACCATGTAGCGGCGCGTTGTAGGAAGGCCACCACACACTGGACCTCACCTTGCCATCCGCCCCACGGTTAGAGCAGCAACCACGCCAAGCTGTTGCCCCAACCCGCGCCACCTGCCGGCCACAACAACAACAGGGACTCCCAGATCCGCCAGCAGCACGCCCCCGGGACCCCGGAGCCCCATGAACAGGCCCGAGTGCCTGACGCCGCCGAACAGAAGGAGACGAAATGGGTCATCGTGTCGGAGTTGGCCTTAGTCCAACATATTATGTATTAAAAAAGTGTAAATAACCAAATATACCTTTTTTACGGGAATAGCCAAATACAGTATACCTTAGTAGGTGGCTGGTGATAAATGCCCAACAGATTTTGGCCAGGTCACCGATCCGCGCCAAAACGAACCCTGTCCGTCCATCTCAAACACCAGCGAACGGCTGGAACTACTCCGAGGCATCGATCCGGAGCACCAGCCCATCCACCAATCACAGCTCATCTCCTTCCTCCTTCCACCTTCCTATTTAACGATCTCTCCGCCTCCTCACATCACAGCATCTGCACACTCCGCCTCCCGCCTCTTGCAGCCTAACCCCACCTCTCGAGTCTCGACACCCTCGAATCAGCGTCCATGGCACCCAAGGCGGAGAAGAAGCCGGTGGCCACGGAGAAGGCTCCAGCGGGGAAGAAGCCCAAGGCAGAGAAGCGGCCGCCGGCGTCCAAGGAGGGCGGCGAGAAGAAGGGCAAGAAGAAGTCCAAGAAGAGCGTGGAGACGTACAAGATCTACATCTTCAAGGTGCTCAAGCAGGTGCACCCGGACATCGGCATCTCCTCCAAGGCCATGTCCATCATGAACTCCTTCATCAACGACATCTTCGAGAAGCTCGCCGGCGAGTCCGCCAAGCTCGCCCGCTACAACAAGAAGCCCACCATCACCTCCCGGGAGATCCAGACCTCCGTCCGCCTCGTCCTCCCCGGCGAGCTCGCCAAGCACGCCGTCTCCGAGGGCACCAAGGCCGTCACCAAGTTCACCTCAGCCTAGGCTTCATCGGACGAATGGATGGTCGCATTCTGTATGTAGCTAGCTGCCAGTTTGTGTTCTGAAGATGTTATCTCGTGAGAATCAAATTGTATCGCCTGTCGGTCTGAAGAAATAGTAATGTTCCTTTCAGTGTAACTTTCTGCCTTCGTCTGATTCTTGAGTCCTGCAGATACAACCTCTGAAGTTGTAGAGAGATTGCTTTTGTTCTAACTATAATTCTACAAGAACTGTCCTTTGTGTTGCGTTCCAGGCAGCTAGGCTTTGAATCTTTGACCAGGAGGCGTTGCTTCCACGATTGACCTGCAGATTTTGTGTTCTCTGTTCCACAATGTGATCGAGACGTGACGGTTGCATATGCACAATGGAGAGGCTGAATAGCACTGACGCGTAGGCACCTGTAGAAGAAATTGTGTCAAGATGGGTGATAATTTTGGTGATGTTTATGCAAATTTGCTGAGCAAGCTCCATCTGATGCAAAGGGAGTTTTGGTGAGTGCAGTTGATGAATCATCCCGGGTCAGGCGAGAATGAACACTGTAAATGCTACTCCTATTACTTACCATCATGCAAAGAGTATCAGTTCAGAGCATAGTGAAGTAGCACTAAAACGATCAGCAATGCCGTTACTCTTAAACTAATGTTGATCTCTTCTGTGGATCCACAAACAAAATGCAGACAGACAATTGTACCTGAGAGGGAGATCAGAGAACGTACACACTTGTTTTAGAATATAACTCAGAGCAACTTCAACAAAGGTGCATCGATTTGACCCCCAAAAAAAAGGTGCATGGAGTACCCGTTTAGAAGAAGTTTGGGCAAAAATGGTCTCGAACAGATTCCGTAAACATGGAATAAAGTTAGAGGATTATGTAAATTTGACATGAATTTCCCTCTAGTCCAGGGGAAGTATTACATCCCGTAATATTTTGGCCAACTAAAACTTCAGGCCACCTCGCCGCTGCAACGCTGGGCAGTTGCGCCGCCGCGGCCCCGCTGCGGTGTGGGCTCCTGCCGCGCCGCCCCGCTCCGACCACCCCTGCCCCCCCCCATCGCCGCCACTGCTGCTTCGCCCACTACCCTTCGTCGGGGCTCCACCGTAGTTGCGACGCCGCAGCCCCGGTGTGGTGCGGGCTCCTTCTTGTTGGGAAACGTTGCATGAAAAACAAAAAAAATTTACACACACGCAATGATCTATCCATGGAGATGCATAGTAACGAGGGGGGGTGTCTACGTACCCTTGTAGACCGTAAGCGGAAGCGTTTGACAATGCGGTTGATGTAGTCGAACTTCTTCTATCTCCGACCGATCAAGTACCGAACACACGGCACCTCCGAGTTCTGCACACGTTCAGCTTGGTGACGCCCCTCGCCGTCTTGATCCAGCAAGACGTCGAGGTAGTAGATGAGTTCCTTCAGCACGACGGCGTGGTGACGGTGATGGTGAAGTGATCCTCGCAGGGCTTAGCCTAAGCACCACGAAGATATGACCGAGGGTGTAAACTGTGGAGGGGGCGGCGCACACGGCTGGGCAATTGTCTATTGTATGCTAGGCGCCCCCTCCTCATGTATATAGATGGGAGGGAGGGAGAAGCAGCCATAGGAGGCGCCCAAGTAGGAGGAATCCTACTTGGAGTCCCTCCCAAGCCGCGCCCCCTGCCATATATAACCGGGGGGGGGGGGGGGATGAAAGAGGAGGGGAGAGGGAAGGAAGTAGGAATCCTAATCCACACTTTCCTTGCCCTTCCCTCTTTCCTTCTTCTCCTCATAGGGCTGGCTTCTATAGGGGCGCACCAGGGCTGGTGTGTTCCTTCACTTGGCCCATAAGACCCATATCTTTGCCGGGGGTGCCCGAAACTCCTTTCCGGTGACCCGATAAGTACCCGGTACCCTCCGAAACACTTCCGGTGTCCGAATATCATCGTCCTATATATCAATCTTTACCTTCGACCATTTCGAGACTCCTTGTCATGTCTGTGATCTCATCCAGGACTCCGAACAACATTCGGTCACCAAATCACATAACTCATATAATACTATATCGTCAACGAACGTTAAGCGTGCGGACCCTACGGGTTCGAGAACTATGTAGACATGACCGAGACACCTCTCCAGTCAATAATCAATAGCGGAACCTGGATGCCCATATTGGCTCCTACATATTCTACGAAGATCTTTATCGGTCGAACCGTTATGACAACATACGTAATTCCCTTTGTCCATCGGTATGTTACTTGACCGAGATTCGATCGTTGGTATCTTCATACCTAGTTCAATCTCATTACCGGCAAGTCTCTTTACTCGTTCCGTAATACATCACCTCGTGACTAACTCCTTAGTCGTTTGCTTGCAAGCTTATGATGTGTATTACCGAGAGGGCCCGGATATACCTCTCTGATACTCGGCGTGACAACTCCTAATCTCGATCTAGGCCAACTCAACAAACACCTTCGGAGATACCTGTAGAGCATCTTTATAATCACCCAGTTACGTTGTGACGTTTGATAGCACACAAGGCATTCCTCCGGTATCCGGGAGTTGCATAATCTCATAGTCGAAGGAATATGTATTTGACATTAAGAAAGCAATAGCAATAAATTAAACGATCAAATGCGAAGCTAACAGATGGGTCTTGTCCATCACATTATTCTCCTAATTATGTGATCCCATTATCAAATGACAACTCATGTCTATGGTTAGGAAACATTAACCATCTTTGATCAACGAGCTAGTCTAGTAGAGGCTCACTAGAGTCACGGTATTTGTTTATGTATCCACACATGTATTTAAGTTTCCGGTCAATACAATTCTAGCATGAATAATAAACCTTTATCATGAATAAGGAAATATAAAATAACAAATTTATTATTGTCTCTAGGGCATATTTCCTTCACTTCTGTGGCCGTTCCGACTCCTCCCTGATACGTCTCCAACGTATCTATAATTTTTTATTGTTCCATGCTATATTATATTCTGTTTTGGATGTTTAATGGGCTTTATTATACACTTTTATATTATTTTTGGGACTAACCTATCGGAGGCCCAGCCCGAATTGATGTTTTTTTTGCCTATTTCAGTGTTTCGCAGAAAAAGAATATCAAACGGAGTCCAAACGGAATGAAACCTTCGGCAACGTGATTTTCGAAACAAACGTGATCCAGAGGACTTGGAGTCTACGTAAAGCAATCAACGAGGATAGCACGAGGCAGGGGGCGCGCCTACCCCCCCCCTCCCCCAGGCGCGCCCTCCACCCTCGTGGGGCCCATGTTGCTCCATCGACATACTTCTTCCTCCTATATATACCCATGTACCCTGGAAACATCATATACGGAGCCAAAACCCTATTTCCACCGCCGCAACCTTCTGTACCCGTGAGATCCCATCTTGGGGCCTTTTCCGGCGCTCCGCCGGAGGGGGCATTGATCACGGAGGGCTTCTACATCAACACCATAGCCTCTCCGATGATGTGTGAGTAGTTTACCTCAAACCTTCGGGTCCATAGTTATTAGCTAGATGGCTTCTTCTCTCTCTTTGGATCTCAATACAAAGTTCTCCTCGATTCTCTTGGAGATTTATTCGATGTAATCTTCTTTTGCGGTGTGTTTGTCGAGACCGATGAATTGTTGGTTTATGATCAAGTTTATCTATGAACAATATTTGAATCTCCTCTTAATTCTTTTATGTATGATTGGTTATCTTGCAAGTCTCTTCCAATTATCAGTTTGGTTTGGCCTACTAGATTGATCTTTCTTGCAATGGGAGAAGTGCTTAGCTTTGGGTTCAATCTTGCGGTGTCCTTTCCCAGTGACAGCAGGGGCAGCAAGGCACGTATTGTATTGTTGCCATCGAGGATAAAAAGATGGGGTTTATATCATATTGCATGAGTTTATCTCTCTACATCATGTCATCTTACTTAAAGCATTACTCTGTTCTTATGAACTTAATACTCTAGATGCATGCTGGATAGCCGTTGATGTGTGGAGTAATAGTAGTAGATGCAGGCAGGAGTCGGTCTACTTGTCGCGGACGTGATGCCTATATACATGATCATACCTAGATATTCTTATAACTATGCTCAATTCTATCAATTGCTCGACGGTAATTTGTTCACCCACCGTAAATACTTATGCTATCTTGAGAGAAGCCACTAGTGAAACCTATGGCCCCCGGGTCTATTTTCCATCATATTAATTTCCCGTCAACAAGCTATCTCTGGCGCCGTTTATTTTGCTTTCTTTACTTTTAGTCTTTATTATAAAAATACCAAAAATATTATCTGATCATCTCTATCAGATCTCACTCTCGTAAGTGATCGTGAAGGGATTGACAACCCCTTTATCGCGTTGGTTGCGAGGTTCTTATTTGTTTGTGTAGGTGCACGGGACTTGAGCGTGGTCTCCTACTGGATTGATACCTTGGTTCTCAAAAACTGAGGGAAATACTTACGCTACTTTGCTGCATCACTCTTTCCTCTTCAAGGAAAAACCAACGCAGTGCTCAAGAGGTAGCAAGAAGGATTTCTAGCGCCGTTGCCGGGGAGGCTTACGCGAAGTCAAGTCAAGATTTGATTGCCCGACAATGAGCCATTTCTGGCGCCGTTGTCGGGGAGCCCACACAAAAGTCAAGACACACCAAGTACCCATCACAAACTCTTATCCCTCGCATTACATTATTTGCCATTTGCCTCTCATTTTCCTCTCCCCCACTTCACCCTTGCCGTTTTATTCGCCCTCTTTTCCGTTCGCTTTTTTTCGCTCGCTTCTTGTTTGCTCGTGAGTTGGATTGCTTGCTTGTCACGATGGCTCAAGACAATACTAAATTGTGTGACTTTACCAATACCAACAACAATGATTTTCTTAGCACTCCGATTGCTCCTCTTACCGATACTGAATCTTGTGAAATTAATGCTGCTTTGTTGAATCTTGTCATGAAAGATCAATTCGCCGGCCTTCCTAGTGAAGATGCCGCTACCCATCTAAATAGATTTGTTGATTTGTGTGATATGCAAAAGAAGAAAGATGTGGACAATGATATTGTTAAATTGAAGCTATTTCCTTTTTCGCTTAGAGATCGTGCTAAAGTTTGGTTTTCGTCTTTGCCTAAAAATAGTATTGATTCATGGAATAAGTGCAAAGATGCTTTTATCTCTAAGTATTTTCCTCCCGGTAAAATCATCTCTCTTAGAAACGATATCATGAATTTTAAGCAACTTGATCATGAGTTTGTGAATTTGAGATTAGTGTTAAGGAGTTTATGAATTCACAAAAGAATTTCAATGCGTTGCTTGAAGAAAAATTGCTTAAAGTTGATGAATTGGTTAGGAACGTTGATAGAATTTCTCTTGATGTTGATTCTTTGAAACTTAGATCTATTCCACCTAAGCATGATATCAATGAGTCTCTCAAAGCCATGAGAATTTCCATTGATGAGTGCAAAGAAAGAACCGCTAGGATGCGTGCTAAGAAAGATTGCTTTGTGAAAGTGTTGGGGATATAACTACTGGTGTAACCCGCCCAGGAGGGGCCGGGTTACGCTGTAGCAATTCATTATATGAAGCCCAATATCAAGCTTGAAGATGGCGGTTCAATAAAGGGCCTAAAGCCCGTAGGCGACTTAAGGCCCGTAGTGATAAACCGCCGTAATGGCGTGACTTGTGTTGTAAGGCAAGATTAACTAGTTACCGAGCCGGATACTGTTTATAAGCCGGCCGGGACTCTGTAGGCCGCGGGGCGTCAACCCATGTATATAAGGGGATGACCCGCCGGCGGCTTAAGGGAGATAACATCAAATCGGTAGCCAGGCATAGCGGATTCGCTCCCTGGTCATCGAAACCCTAGTAATTCCACCTCAACTGGAGTAGGCTTTTACCTTCACCGTAAGGGGCCGAACCAGTATAACCCTCGTGTCCTTTGTCCCGCTTTAACCCCTGTAAGCTTCCTAGTTGCGATGGCTCCACGACTAAGTCCTTTCACAAGGGCATCTGCCGTGACTATTCCACGACAGAAAGCGTGTTCTTCTAGTTTTTGTGAGAATAAAGATGAAGATCTAAAGTTATTGATGTGTCCCCTATTAAATCTTTGTTTTGCAATATGAATCTTGATAATGATGGGACTGAATATGAGCCACCTTTACCTAGAAGGCGTTCCAAAAATTCGGAGTCTTTAGATCTTGATGCGAAATTGGGTAAAAGTGGGATTGAAGAAGTCAAAACTTTAGATATCAATGAACCCACTATTTTGGATCTCAAGGAATTTAATTATGATAATTGCTCTTTGATAGATTGTATTTCCTTGTTGCAATCCGTACTAAATTCTCTGCATGCTTATAGTCAAAATAAAGCTTTTACTAAACATATCGTTGATGCTTTGATGCAATCTTATGAAGAAAAACTTGAGTTGGAAGTTTCTATCCCTAGAAAACTTTATGATGAGTGGGAACCTACTATTAAAATTAAGGGATAATTAGATTTATGCCCCAAGTTGTGTCTCACTCGGCTGTTTTCCCCTAATTTCCAAAAGTCACTGCTTCTGTCCAAGTCACTTCGCTTCTCTTATGCTTTTGCCCTTTGACCGTTTGACCGTCAGTTTGAAAACTTCATAACTAATTCATACTAAATCAAAAAAATGCAAATAAGATACCAAAATATTCGGAAAAACATCACCTATATGTCAGTGTCATTTGCATTCATGAAAAAAGTGTTTGAAAGTGCCCATCCGAGTTTTAGCTCTTATGCTACCACCATGAATAGTAAAATCTAAAAAAATTCATAAAATTCAAAACAAAATTTGGTGACAAAGAATGACAAATGTTTTAAGTGCTTGCCAAGTTTTATCAAGGAATGACATTCGTGGGTGCCCCAGCAAAAAAACAATCAGCACTCCAAAACAGATTATTTTTTTGCCACGACTTCCACGAATGTCGTTCCCTGATGAAACTTGGCAGGCACTTAGAACATTTGTCGTTCTTTCCCACCATATTTTTTTGATTTTTTTTAGATTTTACTATTCATGGTGGTCTTAAAAGAGCTAAAACTCGGATGTGCATTTTGCAACACTTTTTTCATGAATGCAAATGACACTGACATATAGGTGATGTTTTTCTGAACATTTTGGTATCTTATTTGCATTTTTCTGATTTAGTATGAATTAGTTATGAAGTTTTCAAACTGATGGTCAAACGGTCAAAGGGCAAACGCATAAGAGGAGCAAAGTGACTTGGACATAACCGGTGAATTTTGGAAATTAGGGGTAAAACAGACGAGTGGGACACAACTAGGGGCATAAATCTAATTATCCCTAAAATTAAAATTAAAGATCATGAATGCTATGCTTTGTGTGATTTGGGTGCTAGCGTTTCCACGATCCCAAAAACTTTGTGATTTGCTAGGATTCCGTGAATTTGATGATTGTTCTTTGAACTTGCACCTTGCAGATTCCACTATTAAAAAACCTATGGGAAGAATTAATGATGTTCTTATTGTTGCAAATAGGAACTATGTGCCCGTAGATTTCATCGTTCTTGATATAGATTGCAATCCTTCATGTCCTATTATTCTTGGTAGACCTTTCCTTAGAACGATTGGTGCAATTATTGATATGAAGGAAGGGAATATTAGATTCCAATTTCCGTTATGGAAAGGCATGGAACACTTCCCTAGAAAGAAAATAAAATTACCTTATGAATCTATTATGAGAGCCACTTATGGATTGCCTACCAAAGATGACAATACCTAGATCTATCCTTGCTTTTATGCCTAACTAGGGGCGTTAAACGATAGCGCTTGTTGGGAGTCAACCCAATTTTATTTTAGTTTTTTGCTTTTTTGCTTCTGTTTAGGAATAAATATTTGATCTATCCTCTGGTTAGATTTGTTTTTATGTTTTAATTAGTGTTTGTGCCAAGTTTAACCTATAGGATCTTCTTGGATGATAGTTATTTGATCTTGCTGAAAATTCCAGAAACTTTCTGTTCACGAAAACAATTGTTAAAAATCACCAGAATGTGATAAAATAATGATTCCAATTGCAGTAGATCAATAAACAAATTATCTAGGTCGTCCTATTTTGGTGGAATTTTTTGAGTTCCATAAGTTTGTGTTAGTTACAGATTACTACAGACTGTTCTGTTTTTGACAGATTCTGTTTTTCGTGTGTTGTTTGCTTATTTTGATGAATCTATGGCTAGTAAAAGAGTTTATAAACCATAGAGAAGTTGGAATACAGTAGGTTTAACACCAATACAAATACAGAATGAGTTCAATACAGTACCTTGAAGTGGTGTTTTGTTTTCTTTCGCTAACGGAGCTCACGAGATTTTCTGTTAAGTTTTGTGTTGTGAAGTTTTCAAGTTTGGGTAAAAGATTTGATGGATTATGGAACAAGGAGTGGCAAGAGCCTAAGCTTGGGGAAGCCCATGGCACCCCAAGATAATCTAAGGACACAAAAAAGCCAAAGATTGGGGATGCCCCGGAAGGCATCCCCTCTTTCGTCTTCGTCCATCGGTAACTTTACTTGGAGCTATATTTTTATTCACCACATGATATGTGTTTTGCTTGGAGCGTCTTGTATGATTTGAGTCTTTGCTTTTTAGTTTACCATAATCATCCTTGCTGTACACACCTTTTGAGAGAGACACACATGATTCGGAATTTATTAGAATACTCTATGTGCTTCACTTATATCTTTTGAGCTATATAGTTTTTGCTCTAGTGCTTCACTTATATATTTTAGAGCACGGTGGTGGATTTGTTTTATAGAAACTATTGTTCTCTCATGCTTCACTTATATTATTTTGAGAGTCCTACAAAACAGCATGGTAATTTGCTTTAATTATGATAGGCATCCAAGATTAGTAAAAAAAAATCTTATGAGTGTGTTGAATACTATGAGAAGTTTGATGCTTGATAATTGTTTTGAGATATGAAGATGGTGATATTAGAGTCATGCTAGTTGAGTAGTTGTGAATCTGAGAAATACTTGTGTTAAAGTTTGTGATTCCCGTAGCATGCATGTATGGCGAACCGTTATGTGATGAAGTCGGAGCATGATTTATTTATTGATTGTCTTCCTTATGAGTGGCGGTCGGGGACGAGCGATGGTCTTTTCCTACCAATCTATCCCCCTAGGAGCATGCGCGTAATACTTTGCTTTGATAACTTGTAGATTTTTGCAACAAGTATATGAGTTCTTTATGACTAATGTTGAGTCCATGGATTATACGCACTCTCTTCCTTCCACCATTGCTAGCCTCTCTAATACCGCGCACTTTTCGCCGGTATCATACACCCACCATATGCCTTCCTCAAAATGGCCACCATACCTACCTATCATGGCATTTCCATAGCCATTCCGAGATATATTGCCATGCAACTTACCACCGTTCCGTTTACTATGGCACGCTTCATCATTGTCATATTGCTTTGCATGATCATGTAGTTGACATCGTATTTGTGGCAAAGCCACCGTTCATAATTCTTTCATACATGTCACTCTTGATTCATTGCATATCTCGGTACACCGCCGGAGGCATCCACATAGAGTCATATTTTGTTCTAAGTATTGAGTTGTAATTCTTGAGTTGTAAAGAAAATAAAAGTGTGATGATCATCATTATTAGAGCATTGTACCAAGTGAGGAAAGGATGATGGAGACTATGATTCCCCCATAAGTCGGGATGAGACTCCGGACTAAAAAAAAGAGGCCATAAAAAAGAAGAGAAAAGGCCCAAATAAAAAAAAGAGAAAAAAGAGAGAAGGGACAATGCTACTATCTTTTTACCACACTTGTGCTTCAAAGTAGAACCATGATCTTCATGGTAGAGAATATCCTATGATATCACTTTCATATACTAGTGGGAAATTTTCATTATAGAACTTGGCTTGTATATTCCAATGATGGGCTTCCTTAAAATGCCCTAGGTCTTCGTGAGCAAGCGAGTTGGATGCACACCCACTTAGTTTCTTTTGTTGAGCTTTCATATACTTATAGCTCTAGTGCATCCGTTGCATGGTGATGACCCACAAGTATAGGGGATCTATCATAGTCCTTTCAATAAGTAAGAGTGTCGATCCCAACGAGGAGCAGAAGGAAATGATAAGCGGTTTTCAGCAAGGTACTCTCTGCAAGTACTGAAATAAGTGGTAACAGATAGTTTTGTGATAGGATAATTTGTAACGAGCAACAAGTAACAAAAGTAAATAAAGTGCAGCAAGGTGGCCCAATCCTTTTTTAGCAAAGGACAAGCCTAGACAAACTCTTATATAAAGGAAAATGCTCCCGAGGACACATGGGAATTATCGTCAAGCTAGTTTTCATCACGTTCATATGATTCGCGTTCGGTACTTTGATAATTTGATATGTGGGTGGACCGGTGCTTGGGTGCTGTTCTTACTTGAACAAGCATCCCACTTATGATTAACCTCTATTGCAAGCATCCGCAACTACAACAAAAGTATTAAGGTAAACCTAACCATAGCATGAAACATATGGATCCAAATCAGCCCCTTACGAAGCAACGCATAAACTAGGGTTTAAGCTTATGTCACTCTAGCAACCCATCATCTACTTATTACTTCCCAATGCCTTCCTCTAGGCCCAAATAATGGTGAAGTGTTATGTAGTCGACGTTCACATAACCCCACTAGAGGATAGACAACATACATCTCATCAAAATATCGAACGAATACCAAATTCACATGGCTACTAATAGCAAGACTTCTCCCATGTCCTCAGGAACAAACGTAACTACTCACAAAGCATATTCATGTTCATAATCAGAGTGGTATTAATATGCATATAGGATCTGAACATATGATCTTCCACCAAATAAACCAACTAGCATCAAATACAAGGAGTAATCAACACTACTAGCAACCTACTAGTACCAATCCCGGACTTGGAGACAAGAATTGGATACAAGAGATGAACTAGGGTTTTGAGAGGAGATGGTGCTGGTGAAGATGTTGATGGAGATTGCCCTCTCCTGATGAGACGAGCGTTGGTGATGACGATGGCGATGATTTCCCCCTCCCGGAGGGAAGTGTCCCTGGCAGAACAGCTCTGCTGGAGCCCTAGATTGGTTCCACCAAGGTTCCGCCTCGTGGCGGCGGAGTCTCGTCCCGAAAGGTTGCTTATGATTTTTTACTCGACGAAAGACTTCATATAGCAGAAGATGGCCACCGGAGAGCCAACAGGGGGCCCACGAGGCAGGGGGCGTGCCCAAGGGGGTAGGGCGCGCCCCCCACCCTCGTGGCCAGGTGGGGCCCCCTCTGACGTACTTCTTCCGCTCAATATTTTTTTTATTTCCAAAAACAACTTTCGTGGAGTTTCAGGACTTTTGGAGTTGTGCATAATAGGTCTCTAATATTTGCTCCTTTTCCAGCCCAGAATTCCAGCTGTCGGCATTCTCCCTCCTTATGTAAACCTTGTAAAATAAGAGAGAATAGGCATAAGTATTGTGACATAACGTGTAATAACAACCCATATTGCAATAAATATCGATATAAAAGCATGATGCAAAATGGACGTATCAACTCCCCCAAGCTTAGACCTCGCTTGTCCTCTCATTCATGAGGAAACCCTTGGTAGGGGCAAGAGACAAAGGACTCTAAAGACCTTTGGTGATGATTTCTTCATATACCTCGTGGGGGATAATCCCACTTCTATTTCAGAAGCGTATGCATCTCCAGAAGCTGACTACTGGAAGGATGCGGTCCGTAGCGAGATGGATTCCATCATAGCTAACGGGACTTGGGAGCTTACTGAACGTCCTTATGGTTGCAAACCATTGGGATGCAAGTAGGTGTTCAAGAAGAAGCTTAGGCCCGACGGTATGATAGAAAAGTACAAGGCTAGGCTTGTGGCCAAGGGCTACGCCCAGAAAGAAGAAGAAGATTTGTTCGACACTTATTCACCTGTGGCCAGACTGACCACCATTCGAGTATTACTCTCGTTGGCGGCCTCGCATGGTCTTCTCATTCATCAGATGGATGTTAAGACGGCTTTCCTGAACGGAGAGCTAAAGGAGGAAATCTATATGCAACAGCCTGATGGCTTTGTGATAGATGGTCGGGAAGGAAAGGTGTGTAAGTTGGTGAAATCTTTGTATGGCCTGAGACAAGCGCCTAAGCAATGGCATGACAAGTTTAATGAAACGTTGACATCTGTTGGCTTTGTTGTTAATGAGGCCGACAAATGTGTATACTATCGCTATGGTGGGGCGAAGGAGTTATACTGTGTTTGTATGTTGATGACATACTGATATTTGGGACTAATCTCAAGTTGATCGAGGAGGTTAAGACTTTCCTATCTCAGAACTTTGAGATGAAGGACCTTGGAGTGGCTGATGTTATCTTGAACATCAAGCTATTGAGAGATGATGAGGGTGGGATTACACTTCTGCAATCCCATTATGTCGAGAAGGTGTTAAGTCGCTTTGGATATTCGGACTGCAAACCATCTCAAACACCATATGATTCTAGTGTGCTGATTCGAAAGTCTAAAGGCACAGCTATAGATCAATTGAGATACTCTCAGATTGTTGGTTCACTCCAGTATCTAGCGAGCGCAACGAGGCCTGACATCGCATTTGCTATTAGCAAACTGAGCCGATTTGTTTCCAAACCGGGTGATGTACATTGGCGTGCTCTTGAGAGAGTTATGCGTTATCTGAAAGGTACTATGAACTATGGACTTCACTATACCGGATACCCGTTGGTACTTGAAGGGTATAGTGATGCGAATTGGATCTCTGATGCTGATGAGATGAAGGCCACAACTGGGTATATGTTTACTCTTGGAGGTGGTGCTGTTTCCTGGAAGTCTTGCAAGCAAACGATCTTAACAAGATCGACAATGGAAGCAGAATTAACAGCATTAGACACATCGGGTGGCGAAGCAGAATGGCTTCGAGATCTGTTGATGGACTTGCCAGTGGTTGAGAAGCCGGTTCCGGCCATCCTTATGAACTGCGTCAATCAAACAGTTATTGTCAAAGTGAAGAGTTCAAAGGACAACATGAAGTCCAACAAACACATAAGAATGAGATTGAAAGCTGTCAGAAAATTGAGAAACTCCGGAGTGATAGCGTTGGATTATATCCAAACAGCTAAGAATCTGGCAGATCCCTTCACTAAAGGGTTATCACGTGTTGTGATAGATAGCGCATCAAGGAAGATGGGTATGAGACCCACATGAGTTGCCATGGTAGTAACCCAACCTATGTGATCGGAGATCCCGTGAAGTAGGACCTAGGAAAACAAGCCAGCGGTGAACTGAGGAGAGTAACTTTACTAACCCACTCCGTTGGAGATGCAATACTCTCGGAAACTGTATGGAAGGATGACTACTGTCTTAATGTGTTCCAAGGCTTATATGTATAAGCAAGATGCTATCCTACAGAGCGATCTTTGGAGGAACACACCTATATGAGCCCGACTGCTGGTCACAGTCTATGAGATTGGGGTGATCTCTAGCAAGCTCATGAACAGGCCAGGAGTGTGACTAATATGCTCCACCCGAGGGGTCGGCCTTCGGCAGCCTCGTATCAGTGAGACTTGTGGTGAAACTTCTTGACGCCAAACTGACAATTCAAGGCATAGTCCATTGTTCAGTTGTGAAGGAGTGTAACTACTTGGTCTAGGTGGAGCTCAACCTTAATCGGTCTTCACTGAGATGCTGGTATATCAAAACAGCGTTTGGAACAAAGGACAAGTGGGCCCCTGAGATCTGGTGGGGGATTGTTGAAATATGAGATGGGCCTAGAGCCCATATGACAATTTCAGATTTAATCTCTAAGGGCCCATGTAGGTGGCATGACAAGGTGGTGGGAAGTTTAGTCCCACCCCGGAAGTGGAAGGAGAGTTGGAGCGGTTTATAAGGGATTCTCTCCCTCATGCTATTGGAGCTTGGGAAGAAAAGAAGCCCTCGCGCACTCCTCCTCCTCCGCTCGCCTCGTCACGACGCGCCGCGCCGCGGGTTGCGGGATTGAGCCGAGCCGAGCTCACTCCTATGCGCTTCTTTTTGCCGGTCAGGAACGGAGAGTCTTTGACGGGTAGGGCCACGATCTGAGACGTCGGATCATGGGCTATCGACTTGGACGTGGGTTCAGCCCACGTCTCTCCACGCGCGGCCGCACATATATATGTGGGGCACTGCCAACCCTAGCCGCCGCGAAAACAGAACGCATCTCCATCTCCGCCTCCACGCCCACGTTGTTCCTCTGCTGCTGCTGCCGCCGGCGACTCCGTCTCGTTCACCGCGTACACGGTTGACGGGAGAGCAGGCCTCCGAAACCCCGCCTCTCCGGATCCTGTACGGGAGAGGGGCGATTAGGTTTTTGGGTAGCGACTACGCGACTGCTCGCTTCTGTTCATCTACGTCCGCATCACCTTCGTCATCACCATGTCGACCGACGCCGACCGTGCCGCCGCTGAGAAGGCCGAGGCCGACAAGAAGGCCGCTGAGGATGCCGCGGCTGCTGCCACCGCCACCGCCGCCGCGTGGCTGATTGGAGGGTATACATCGTTTATCCCTCTCGTGTTTCTTTCTGTTGTAGCAGTACTAGCAATATGCGTAGATGTTTCTACTATGTGCGTAGTACATGCTTTTTTAGATCGTAATCAGTGTGTTATCAATGCTGTCCATGTCATGCTCATGATTTATTCATGGATTAATTTAATCGAAAAACTGCCTATTTACTCATCACAATTTGATGCAACGGCCGCTGCGGCGGCGACGGGCACGCGGCCAACGTAAACTGGCGAGAAGCTGAGGGTCGTCTTCGTGCTCTGCCTGTCGGTCGAACCCGTTCCCTCCAGCAGAAAATCACCGACCGACCCGCCCGAGAGCGTTTCCGCCACGTCACCGATCCGCGCCAAAGCGCATCCGGTCCGCCCATCCCAACACAGCGACGAACGGCTGAGACTACCCAAAAGGCATCGATCCGCGGCATCCGCACCTCCACCAATCACAGCCCACCTTCTTTGCAGGTGAACCATCGACGGGACAGATCCGAGCGGCTAGAGTCAATACCTGCATGCGGCGCGGAGGCGTTTGCCTGGGTTGTGTGGTTCAATACCCGACCAATCCATGGCAAGGCGCAGGCGCCGGCGGCCGGATGCGCCAGATCCTCCCATCACAGATCTACTAGTTGGCCGTCGGACGCCGATGCGAGAGAAGCACAAATCCGGTTGTTGTGCTTTTGGGCGGCCGGGTTGGACAGAGAGGCGGCCGGGGAAAATGGGCAGTGGCAATGACGGGGGAGGGAGGGGAAGAGAAAAAGGGACGTCTGTGTCCCCGACGGGCGGGCCAGGGGAGGATAAGGGCACGCGTCCTGCCCGTTCGCGCGTGTCCCTTTCCACGCAAACACGGTTCAAATTTGAATAAAAATAATTTGAAAGTGGACAAAAAAGGATGTTTGTCCATTTGCTCCCGCACATCGACCATAGTTTTACAACAGTTTAATGTCCATTCTACGATGTGTGCTGGTATATGCATGGCCACGATCGTTCACCATCCGCCGGCCAGAGTCATGTACCTCCCATGCCGTGCACGTTTCGGCCAGGTCACCGATCCGCGCCAAAGCGCATCCGGGCCGTCCACCTCAAACATCAGCCGACGGCTGAAACCGCTCCACGGCATCGATCCAAGGCACCAGCCTCCCCACCAACCACAGCCCGCCTCGGTAAATTTGACAAATTTGACCTGTGGACGAAATCAAATCATAGAATGAACTGCCCGTGAAATTATTTCACGCGGCTGACCTTTTTGTATGACGCCCGACACGAAGACGCCACACTACACTGTGCAACGCCTCACAGATAGGCGTTACACGCCTGGCCAGCGTTGCACCCCAGACTGCCTAAAAATTGATAAGTCATTGTGCAGAGCCTAAGAGCTAGGCGCTGCACTATATAGTGTGGCGCCTAGCTCTCAGGCGATGCACTAGTGGTTGCCTTACAAAATGAAGCAACCATTAGTGCAACGCCTAGAAGCTAGGCGCTACACTGTATAGTGTGGCGCCTAGCTCTCAGGCGCTGCACACTGACTTAGTAATTTTCGGATCACACGGGTGCGATGCTGGCCAGGCGTGTAGCGCCTATCTGTGAGGTGTTGCACAGTGTAGTGTGACGCCTTCGTGTCGGGCGTCACACAAAAAGGTCAACAGCGTGAAATAGTTTCACGGGCAATTTATTCTGTGATTTGATTTCGTTCATAGCTCAAATTTGTCAATTTTGCCGCCCGCCTCCTTCCTCCTTCCAGTTTCCTATATAAACTAGTAAAATGCCCGTGCGTTGCCACGGGCCATTGATATATGTTTGCTGGTTGCATATATAGTTCCGGAGGGCATAGATATAATGCATGACAAAGCATGTATAGAAATTATAGCCCATAACAATGGAGAAGTAATTGAAATCCACTTCACTTACGATGTAAGTTGATAAAATATCTAATTAAATGATGTGTAGATAGAGAGCAATGGTCCAAATAATTATCTCTTACATACTAAGATCTACTTCATGCGTCTAAGATATTATCATATAGTGTGAGGAATGTTGTTTCAACTTCATTTGCATGGTACAATGTGAGTTACATCCTGGCTTTAGTGAGCTATAAATTATAGGCTACCTATGTATGCCTTGGTTGGATATTTTCTACTTGTTAGGTTATGTGACATTTATGTCACCACATAGGAGCTGCCCCTTTCTCCTTTTCTCGAAGGAAAAAAGGCAGTCACTTCTCTCACTCACTCACTGCACAACCGCTTCCTGCTCTCTCCATAGCTAGCCAGCTACCAGGTGTCGCCGCATCTCATCTCCCCGCCACGAACATCATCGCCGCCATCTCTCCCTGGCACCTCCCCTCCACGCAATGGCGAAGTCCACCCCCTTCTTTCCCCACCACCTCCCCTCCCTTCCACGGTGTCGCGCGCCCGCCCCTCTCCCCATCACAGCGTCTTCCACCTCCTCTCCCCGACAACCTCTTGCGTCACTGCCTCGGCAACGAGCCAGCGTGCCCGCCAGTCTGGCATCCTGGGCAGCCGAATCCGGCCAGGAGGTGCAGAAGGGCTCACAGCCTTGTGTTAGTGCCAGCCACATAGCTAAACCATTCGTATATGGGTTGGACAACCTCAGGCACAACAGTTTGCCATGGCGAGGAGGAGGGACGACGCCCTCATCATTGGGCCCGGTGATCTACCCCAGCCGAGATGCACCAAGCGTGGTCGCGCTGTCGCACCATTGATCTCCATGATGAGGCCATCCCAAGCTGATTTCTGGTGGCAAGCAATACACATCGTCACGTCGAGGGCGAACGTTACGACGACACGACTTGCTACTCACTGTAGTGCCACCACCTTATCCGAGTGCGGCAGCCACGAGAAGAAATAAGATATATGGTATTTTGAGCAAAAGAGATAAAATTGGTGCTATAAAAAGTATTTTTGAAGAATATCTCTTATTTTATTTTAGTAAAAAAACAAGACCATGAATGTCATTTCTTTGCGAAACTCGATGTCGTGGCTATTTTGCACATCATTTTGTTGTATAAAACTCGATGGATTTTCGGCCCCTTCAAACAACATCTCCTCGTGACCCTTGTTGATGAGTTCTTTCTAAACGTCAATAGAATCCACCACCATCCTATTCATGATTTGCAAAAGACAACATTTTTTTATTATTGTATGCAACATGCATGGAGTGAAAGAACTATTTGTATGAACCTCCTGCCGTGTAAAACTCCATAAGTTTTGCTTGCCCTTTTTGTGTCTACGTAATAAAGTAAGCCTGTGACAGAACGGTCTTAGACTTGCCCTTTTGTTTGATGAATCAATAAGATAGCTATGTGAGTATGCCGAAGCCCTTTTTTTTGGGGAGGCTGGGGTATGCTCTGGTTATTACGCTTGGGCTCTCATCTTAAACTTGGCTGGATATCTAAAGCTCTGCTCCTTCCACTGAGCCTAGAACAATATCCGAGTACACATGCTTTCATAAAATGAGTTGCAGATCGTCATTCTCAAAGAACAATCATGTCGCTCCAGGCTCAAACCATAAGATCATGATCAGTCACAAAAAATAAATAAGACCTGGATTGTCCCAACACGACAACAAAAATCTCAACCTGTGACAACCACGTTCCAAAGTGTTTTGTTAACATGTATGTCCTAAGGCAGTGGTACACTACTTACCAAAGCCTCCTTGTTCTTCTTCACAAATTTTAACATCATGTGATTCCCTAGAAAAAAAATGTATATATACTCGCTTCCAGTGGACGCTACATATCATAAATGTTTCAGGCCTGACATATATGTTAGTGAAAAACAAAGTGAATCGGAATGTAAGCACAAAAGCCACAAATAGCAATACAGCAGACAATTTTCAGCAAAAATGGACGAGCCCAAGAATTAAGTTAAAATTGATTATTATCATGATAATATTAATTTTTTTTACACATTTACCAAAGAAGCATGACAATAACTGGCGACATTTCGGTGTAAGATTTCCTAAAAGGCACAAGCCGTTAAATCTCAAGCATGACATCAATCATCATCAAACTGGAAATGATACTCATTAACTACTCATAGTTGCCTTGTTAGTTGCTTTAGTTTAGGTAATTAAAAATTCATCGGAGGAAGCAATCTATAAAGTCAAGTGGAGCAATAGCAGCCAAGCAGTCCTATTGCTATGTTCTTGCTTTTATTGTACACAAAGAGGCCGTAATTGGGAGCAAGGGCGCTGGAGATATTGTGTCAACAGCAGGCATCACTGGTAGAGAATAGGCCTTTAGTCCCGGTTCGCAAAGGCCATTAATTCCGGCTGTGCAACCGGGACTAAATATGCGCGACTAAAGGCCCCCCCCCCTTTAGTCGCGCCTCTTACGAACCGCGACTAAAGGCCCGTCCACGTGGGCGCCAGGAGTCCGTCGGGGTGGAGGACCTTTAGTCCCGGTTCTCGTGGCTAACCGGGACTAAAGGCCTCCTCCGCAGGTTTAGGGTTTTAGCCCCCCTAAACCTGGTTTCTTTTTAATTTGTAGTGTTTTATTTCTTTTATATTTTATTTTGTGTTTTATTTTAATTTTGATGAAGTTTCAGTACACATATTCTACGCTACTATATACATGCATATGAAATTTCAAACAAGAAGAATTCAAGAGGAATATATAATATATATTCAATCTCGGGTGACCATATACAACTTCGAACAAGTTTCCATACACAATTAGGATGGATGACCATATACAACTTCGAACAAGTTTCAATCTCGGGTATGCATATAAATGTCTTCGTCCTCGGTATAGTGTTCTCCTTTAGGATTGATGACTTCCCTCATGAAAAATCCTGCTAATTCATCTTGAATTGGTCGGAAGCGAGCTTCTGGACTAAGCCTCCTCCGCAAGTTATCCGTCGCCTTCCGCACGCTATCTGATGCCTTCCGCTCAGAGGTTTGTCTCCGGATGTTCTCATAAACATAGTATCCACATAGATTGGTCCCCGGTGGCTGCTTATCCACATTAACTAACCTTCTAAAATCTAGCTCATGTTTGAATTCACCGACAATTTCTTCTGAGAACCGTCTCCAAACCCTACAGGGCAAAGAAAATTAAATGAACAAGGGAGTTATTAGTTACTTGATATTAGGAAATGAACGAAAGAGACCGATCGATATAGAGCTCAAATGATTGAAAATAATTACTTTTGCAGCATTTTTCTCATGTCGGCCCAAAGCTTTGAATCCGAATCCATAGAGTCCATGATTAGAACTCTGGAGGTGTGAAGTTCAATATTTAGCAGAATCCAGTGGAACCTGCGGACACGTTACATGCACAGTCATGCATAACTCATCGATTAGACATACCATGCATGGAGTAAACAAAATAGAATGGGCACAAGACAGAAACACTCACCCAAAATGGTAAGGAAATAGAATATTACTTTTGAGTTGATGCTTTCTAAGAAACTTGTACAAGTCTTTCTCCACGTCTTCGGGGTGATTTTGTAACACATGTCCATTAACGATATGTGGGTCAATGAACCCAACATCATGGATGTTTCTTATTTTGCATTCCCAAATCTTCAATCTGCATAATAGCGTACGCAACAATATAGTTAGGACAATATATATATATATATATATATATATATATATATATATATATATATATATATATATATATATATATATATATATATATATATATATATATAGTGCAGGCAATGAAGAACGAGATGAGATAGAAATAAATCACTTACAGAACGTAGCAACTCAGGATAGATTTGTCGAGGTCGCGCAGATTGAATAGCTGGAACAATTCACTCATATGAACTTGTACAGAGTACCGTTTGGTGTGATGCTCCTCTGTAACATCCGCATAAACATATTTTTTGTCGGCCCATGTTATGAAATGCTTGTACCAACGTAGCAGATTTCGCATTTGTGGTGGTAGACTCTTTTCCCGCGCAGGCTCGACGAGAGGCCCATTCCGCACATATTGTAATGCTATCTCACATACTGGCGCATCCTCAAGGCCTAACAAGGCACGAAGAGTCAAACCCATCTCGGACGCTTGTTTCATGGCACTCGCTACAGTCAATCCAAGTGCTGCCGCAGCTGCTATGATCTCGGGGTCCTCTTCCGGACCGGCTTTCACTATGAGCGGGGGGATCGATTGTTTATTCTGCATCCCGAGCTGGTCAACTTGTTTCCCGCTTTTTTTACTTTCTTCTTTCTCCTCCTTCAATATTTTTGCTTGCCTACGAAGTTCATGTCCATAGTCGTCAGGCATATTCAGCTCGGCTTGGGACGGTGTCGTCAAAAATCCTTAGCCCACTTCTTTTGCTTCTCAGTGAATACTTGCTTGGGCTCAGGCTCTTTTATCGCCTTCATATCCGCCTTCCATTTCTCATAATGAGCAGACGCGGCCAATTTGGTTTCAGCTTCACTAAGTTCCCAAGGCCTTGGGAGGAGAGGCTTCAGTGATGGCTCCGGTACCCTTGTGGTCTTAGGTACATAAGGGTTCGGGTTAATAGTCCAGGAGCGGGTTTCCTTGCTGTCCGCCTGCTTCTGCTTCTTCGCCGGAGGTGGATTGGGGGGCGTCGTACCCGCCGGAGGAGGATTGGGGGGCGTCGTACTCGCCGGAGGAGGATTGGGGGGCGGCGGCTGCTTACCCACCGGAGGTTGTGGATCGGGGGACGGCGTCGAATGGCGTGAAGGAGGTGTAGGTGAACCACCACGACCACCACCACCACCACCGCCACCACCACCACCACCACCACCATCGGAGGGGGGTGGACTTGTTAGCCTTGGCGCCTCGCCTGGAAACACTATGTACTTCTTTTTCCATAGAATGATCTGGCGCTTGACATCTCCAAGTCTTCTCTCCCCTTCGGGTGTAGCTTTGTCAATCTCCAGGTCCTCAAACTCTTGGACTATGTCTTCCACCGTGACACGAGCATAGCCATATTCAATGGGGTTGTTGTGGTGGAGTGCTCCAGGTGTACAGGGTAAAGCACTGCCAGTAGCTACCTTCGTGAAAACGTTCCCCACGGGATAATGCAGATCACATTCTTTCATCTCCTTTACATCATCCACGGGGTAGTGAGGCTCCGGTGCACGAATCTCGATCATCGGTGCATTAGCACCAGGCAGGGCATCCGTGGAAGCCACGCTGCTTCTCCGCTGCTGGCTTCCGCGATCCGCTTCATGATCTTCATGCGGCCCTGCAGCCGATTTTTCTTTTACTAGTTCATGCACGGTCTGCTTCAACTCATGGAGTTCCGATGCAAACTTCGCCAAAAGGTCTGCATCCCGGTCAGTCTTTCTCTTACGGCTTCTGTAACAGTACGGGTCATTGTCCTGGGAAAACCCTACTTTCCACGGAATTCTGCCTTTGCCTCGTACACGTCCTCCGTGTTCATCATTCCCGAGGGCTGTTGTCAGTGCGTCTTTCTCTCTGTTGAACTTGATCAAGCCCTCTTGAGCTTGGGTCATTGCGTCAATAAGGGCTTCGGTGGGAGCAAACTTTTTCTTCCGGTGAACACACACCCCTGTCTCCGGGTCTAGCGATCCCCCATGCCCGTACCACCAGCTATTGGCCCTTGGGTCCCATCCCTCTGTACCTAGAGGGATTCCTCGCACCCTCAGGTCCTCCTCCATCTTCTGCCACTTAGGCTCCGAAAGGCGGTATCCTCCTGGCCCCATAATATGATGGAACTTTTTCTTACTCGCACTATCCTTATTTTTTTCGATATTTCCTTGAAATGCTCCGATTTCTTTTGCCTCACAAATTCTGGCCAATCATCTTTCAGTTTCTCATGTTGTCCATTGAAATCCGGAGTCTTGCCCTTGTTGACATAGTCACGGGTTAAATTTTTCTTGAAGTTCCGGAATGCTTCGCCCATCTTCTGAAGAGCGAACTCTTTAACTAGCCTCCTCCTCTCACGTCCACCCGGAACCTCGTTACCGAATTCATCGACTTTGTTGTATTCCGGAGGTAGAATGAAATGTTCCATAAGCTTTCTCCAGCAATCCTTTTTCGTTCTCTTGTCGACAAAACTGAAACCAAGACGTGCCTTCTTTGGCTCCTTCCATTCCTGGACGGTGATCGGGATGTTGTCTCTAACAATGACTCCGCATTGGTTGATAAACTTTGAGGTGTGCTGTAGGGGCTTGCCGGTTTCACTGACAAAATCAATGGCATATGTTTCTCCTGTTTTCATCGCCTTGGATTTGCCACGCTTTGTCGTACTCGATCCAGCCGAGGGCTAAAAAAGAAAGAGAGTCGCGCGCGTTAATACATATGTATTCACATTTCAGTAAGTTTGTATCACGAGAGGCTCAATGTATATATATACCTCGCCGGAGGTGGTTGCTACTTGCAATTCGATATCGTCGTTTGTTGACGGTTGACCTCCGTCGACAATGTCCGTTCCTTCACCTTCTTGATCATCGACAATGTCTGTTCCACCGTCAAGGTTCAGAAAAGAAGAGACTACATCCTCTTCTTGCTCATATTCTGAGCCCGGCACATAAGGAATCTCGTTGTTTATGATGCCCATTAAATAACGTTCAGCCTCCGGATCCCTAAGCGGCTCGGCTCTATCGTCCGCCATATGTCACTCCTGCATGTAGTAAAAATTAATTAAGTATAAAGGAATTAAAAAATAAGATTAAGGGGACATAGAGGAGGAGTAATTAAAAAATAAGATTATTGAGCACTAATTTGCATAGAAGTTTTTGTTTGAGCACTGCCAAGTATTTTGTTTTTCCTTTTCTTTTTCCTTTTCTTCTTCCTTTTCTTTTTCCTTTTCTTCTTCCTTTTCTTCTTCCTTTTCTTTTTCCTTTTCTTCTTCCTTTTCTTTTTCCTTTTCTTCTTCCTTTTCTTTTTCCTTTTCTTATTTTGTTTTGCCTTTTCTTCTTCCTTTTCTTTTTCCTTTTCTCATTTTGTTTTTCCTTTTCTTCTTCCTTTTCTTTTTCCTTTTCTTCTTCCTTTTATTTTTCCTTTTCTTATTTCATTTTTCCTTTTCTTCTTCCTTTTCTTTTTTCCTTTTCTTATTCCTTTTCTTTTTCCTTTTCTTATTTTGTTTTTCCTTTTCTTTTTCCTTTTCTTCTTCCTTTTCTTATTTTCTTTTTCCTTTTCTTCTTCCTTTTCTTTTTCCTTTTCTTATTTTGTTTTTCCTTTTCTTCTTCCTTTTCTTTTTCCTTGGCGTCGATCGGCGGCGGGCGGCGGCGGCGGCAGGGGCAGGGGCAGCGGTGGCGGCGGCGGCAGCGCGCAGGGGCAGGGGCAGCGGTGGCGGCGGCGGCAGCGCGCAGGGGCAGGGGCAGCGGTGGCGGCGGCGCGCAGGGCAGGGCAGGGGCGGCGGCGGCAGTGCAGGGCAAGGGCGGCGGCAGCGGCGGCGCGCAGGGGCAGGGGCAGCGGTGGCGGCGGCGCGCAGGGCAGGGCAGGGGCGGCGGCGGCAGTGCAGGGCGTCGGAGCTCACTGGGGGCAGGGCGTCGGCGTCGGGGCAGGGCGTCGGCGTCGATCGGCGTCGGGGCAGGGCGTCGGCGTCGAGAGGAGAATGGGAGGTGGGGGGAAATTTACTAAGTGTTGTATATATAGACAGAGCATTAGTCCCGGCTGGGGACACCAACCGCGACTAAAGGTTGGTACCCTTTAGTCGCGGTTGGTCTCCCCAAGCGGGACTAAAGGTTCTTTCGCGCCGCTTTCGTTCCCGCGCGGAAAGAGCCTTTAGTCACGGTTCGTGTCACGAACCGCGACTAAAGGTCCTTTTTCATATAAAATAAAACTAATTCATTTTAAAATCTTAAAAATACAAATAATATATCAAAAAAATCAGAAAAATAAAACTAATTCATTTTAAAATCTTAAAAATACAAATAATATATCAAAAATCAGAAAAATAAAACTAATTCATTTTAAAATCTTAAAAATACAAATAATATATCAAAAAATCAGAAAAATAAAACTAATTCATTTTAAAATCTTAAAAATACAAATAATATATCAAAAAAACAGAAAAATAAAACTAATTCATTTTAAAATCTTAAAAATACAAATAATATATCAAAAAAATCAATAAAATAAAACTAATTCATTTTAAAATCTTAAAAATACAATTATATATCAAAAAATTCAAAAAAATAAAACTAATTCATTTTAAAATTTTAAAAATACAAATAATATATCAAAAAATCAGAAAAATAAAACTAATTCATTTTAAAATCTTAAAAATACAAATAATATATCAAAAAAATCAGAAAAATAAAACTAATTCATTTTAAAATCTTAGAAATACGAATAATATATCAAAAAATCAGAAAAATAAAACTAATTCATTTTAAAATCTTAAAAATACAAATAATATAACAAAAAATTCAATAAAATAAAACTAATTCATTTTAAAATCTTAAAAATACAATTATATATCAAAAAATTCAAAAAAATAAACTAATTCATTTTAAAATCTTAAAAATACAAATAATATATCAAAAAATCAGAAAAATAAAACTAATTCATTTTAAAATCTTAAAAATACAAATAATATATCAAAAAAATCAGAAAAAAACTAATTCATTTTCAAATCTTAAAAATACAAATAATATATCAAAAAATTCAGAAAAATAAAACAAATTCATTTTAAAATCTTAAAAATACAAATAATATAAAAAAAATCAGTTCATCGATCCCTTGAAGGTTTGACAAAAGGTTTGATACATCATTCAGTTCATCGACCAAATACAAATCATCCGGGTTCGCCATCGTACGTTTTAATTCACATGATCCATTCAACAAAGTTTGGTATAATAAATTATTACACATCAATTCTTCCCTTGTGTCCGTGCTTGCTTACGATTGTGCCGTATCCATGGAGCATCCTCATCATTTAACTTAATGCTTGGGTCAGTGTTCACTTTGAAGGGCGGAATTTCACCAAATATATTATAATCTTCTGACATGTCTGTCTTGTCCTCCACTCCCACGATGTTTCTTTTCCTTGAAAGAACAATGTGGCGCTTTGGATCATCGCATGATGTACTGATCATTTTCTTATCTTTTCGTTTCCTCGGTTTGCTACTCATGTCCTTCAAATAAAAAACCTGAGCGACATCTTTGGCAAGGACGAATGGTTCGTCAAGGTAACCAAGATTGTTGAAATCCACCATTGTCATTCCGTATTGCTCGTCCACCTTTACCCCACCTCCTGTTAGCTTGAACCATTTGCACCGGAACAAAGGGACCTTAAAGGAGGGTCCATAGTCAAGTTCCCATATCTCCTCTATGTAACCATAATATGTGACCTTTTGCCCATTCTCGGTTGCTGCATCAAAGCGGACACCACTGTTTTGGTTGGTGCTCTTTTTATCTTGGGCGATGGTGTAAAATGTATTCCCATTTATCTCGTACCCTTGGAAAATCGTTATAGTCGAAGATGGTTTCTTGGCCAACATGTACAGCTGATCTCCAACATCATTGTCATTCATTAAATGTTTTCGCAACCAATTGCCGAAAGTCTCCATGTGGGCCTTTCTAATCCAGGATTCAGGCTTCCCCGGGTTGTCCGAGCGTAAAATATTCTTGTGTTGCTCGAAGTACGGAGCCACCAAGCTGGAATTTTGCAGAACTGTGTGGTGTGCTTCAGTCATAGAATGACCGTCCATACATATCGTTGATTTCCTTCCGATCGTGCCTTTTCCACTTAGTCTCCCCTCGTGCCGCGATTGAGGAATACCAATCGGCTTAAGGTCAGGAACATAGTCAATACAGAACTCAATTACCTCCTCATTTCCATTGCCCTTGACGAGGCTTCCTTCTGGCCTAGCACGGTTACGAACATATTTCTTTAATACTCCCATGAACCTCTCAAAGGGGAACATATTGTGTAGAAATACAGGACCGAGAATGGAAATCTCTTCGACTAGGTGGAGCAGGAGGTGCGTCATAATATCGAAGAAGGATGGTGGGAACACCAACTCAAAACTGACAAGGCATTGGACCACATCGTTCTGTAACCGTGGTAGATCTTCTGGATTGATTACCTTCTGAGAGATTGCATTGAGGAATGCACATAGCTTCACAATGGCTACTCGAACATTTTCCGGTAGGAGCCTCCTCAAAGCAATCGGAAGCAATTGCGTCATAATCACGTGGCAATCGTGAGACTTCAGGTTTTGGAACTTTTTGTCCGCCATGTTTATTATTCCCTTTATATTCGACGAGAAGCCAGACGGGACCTTCATACTGCTCAGGCATTCAAAAAAAATGACCTTCTCTTCTTTGGTAAGAGCGTAGCTGGCACGACCTTGAAACCATTCCGGATGCCGGTCATCTGGGTCTTTCAAAAGTTGCTGGTCCTGCCGTGCTTCCTTTGTATCATTTGTCTTCCCATACACGCCCAAGAAGCTTAGCAGGTTCACGCAAATATTCTTCGTAACATGCATCACGTCGATTGCAGAGCGGACATCTAGGACTTTCTAATATTCTAGCTCCCAAAATATAGATTTCTTCTTCCACATGGGTGCGTGCCCGTCAACTCCCCGCGGAACTGATTGTCCGCCAGGACCCTTTCCAAAGATGACTTTCAAATCCTTGACCATATCAACTATCTCAGCACCAGTACGTTCCGCAGGCTTCGGCCGGTGATCTGCCTTGCCGTTGAAATGCTTGCCTTTCTTTCTTACGTTATGATTTCGGGGAAGAAATCGACGATGACCCAGGTACACGTTCTTCTTACAATTACCCAAATGTACACTTTCAGTCTCATGTAAGCAGTGCGTGCATGCATTGTATCCCTTATTTGTCTGTCCCGAAAGGTTACTGAGAGCAGGCCAATCGTTGATGGTTACAAAAAGCAACGCTCGTAGGTCAAATTCCTCTCCTTTGTGCTCATCCCAGACACGTACACCAGGTCTGCCCCACAACTGTAAAAGTTCATCAACTAATGGCCTTAGGTACACATCGATGTCGTTCCCGGGTTGCTTTGGACCTTGGATGAGCACTGGCATCATAATGAACTTTCGCTTCATGCACAACCAAGGAGGAAGGTTGTAGATGCATAGAGTCACGGGCCAGGTGCTATGGCTGGAGCTCTGCTCGCTAAAAGGATTCATGCCATCAGTACTTAGACCAAATCTTATGTTCCTTGCGTCAGCTGCAAAATCTTTGAACACTCTGTCGATCTTTCTCCATTGCGTTCCATCAGCGGTGTGTCTCAACTCCCCGTCGGACTTACGGTCCTCTTTGTGCCATCGCAACGACTTGGCATGCTTTTTGTTCCTGAACAGACGTTTCAACCGTGGTATTATAGGAGCATACCACATCACCTTGGCGGGAACCCTCTTCCTGGGTTTCTCGCCCTCAACATCGTCACCAGGGTCATCGCCTCTGATCTTATAACGCAATGCAGTGCATACAGGGCATTCATTCAAATTCTCGTATTCACCGCGGTAGAGGATGCAGTCGTTAATGCATGCATGTATCTTCAGAACCTCTAAACCTAGAGGGCAGACAACCTTCTTTGCTTCGTACGTACTGGCGGGCAACTCGTTATTCTTCGGAAACATATTCTTCAACATTTTCAGCAAATTTTCAAATGATGAGTCACCTACACCTTCCCGTGCCTTCCATTTTAGCAAATCCAGTGTGCAGCCCAGCTTTTTCAGACTATTATCGCATCCTGGGTACAACGACTTTTTGTGATCCTCTAACATGCGATCCAAATTCTCCCTCTCCTTGTCAGTTTCGCAGCGTCTCCGTGCATCAGCAATGGTCCGACCAAGATCATCAGCGGGCTCATCATGTGCCTCTTCTTCACCTTCACCTAACCCTTCCCCACCTTCAGCATCATCCTCCATGAAAGTATCACCGAAATGATCATGATAGTTGTCATCGATATCATCCCCTTCTTCATCTTCTTCCATTCTAACCCCTCTTTCTCCATGCTTGGTCCAACAATTATAGCTTCGCATGAAACCGTGCCGAAGCAGGTGCATGTGAACGTCTCTTGAGGAGGAGTAACCCTTCTGATTCTTACAGACAGCACATGGACAGATAATAAAACCTCGCTGCTTGTTCGCATTTGCCACTACGAGGAAATCTTTCAAACCCGTAGTGAACTCGCCGGAGAGTCGGGGACCGTACATCCATTGCCGATTCATCTGCATTATTATTATATAAAGTATATAATTAACCATCATGCATTTGTTAAACTAACTAGCTAGAAATAATACAAATTAAACAATGAACTACACACATGCATATTTTATCAATGACACATGAAAGGTTCAAGTTGCTAACCGCGATCGCGGAGGAAAAATAAATGAGAAAGCTCAAGTGTGGCTCGGACACTTCATATCATGTTTGTTTCATGCTCTCAGGCATTTCATCGAACACCTTATGTGCATAGGAGGAACCAAAAGCAAACCCACCACCCCCCTTCTGAATATTGTGAAGTGAGCTGAGTGAAGTGAAGTGAGCTGAGTCCTATATATAGGGATGGGCCTTTAGTCCCGGTTGGCCTGGCCAACCGCGACTAAAGGCCTTCGGGCCAGCCTGAGGACCTTTAGTCCCGGTTGGCCAGGCCAACCGGGACTAAAGCCCCTCCCGTCCGCCAGCTGTCGACCGAGCGCGCTGGGCCCAGATAGTTGGTCGCGGGTCTCCTCCCGAACTGCGACTAAAGACCCCTTTGGTCGCGGTTCGATTATTTTAGGGACTAATGGGGGCGTATGGAAGCCTCTTTTTCTACTAGTGCATCTTGATGCAGTTGTGCTTGTCGAGGCATCTCTTCCATGTGCATTTTTGCTGAAAAGTATTTCCATATAAATAAATGTACTGCTTTTCTAAGCATGTAGAAATCTTGCTGCTGGTAGATAACATTGCCGTTGAAATTAAATTTCCTAGAACATGAGACCATGAGGTTCTAAGATAATTTTTTGAAAGTAAATGTTATGATACCGTACTGCAATGGACCAAATGGGTAAAGAATTGTCTGATCTTGAAAAGAAACACCAACATCAGTATATTTTACCATGGGGTAGAATTACAGATCCTCTGCCACTTCTTTCTTGTACCCAACAACAATTCAATATATACCATACTGCAAATTACCAAAAACAAATAGAGACCCTATAAAAGGTTACCTGATGTTCATCATTCCCGCTAGTGCTTCGATTTAGCCAAAGCCTAATAGGGGAAACGCCATTGAACTAATCATCAAATAAAAAAATGCAAGCTTCTTGTTCACTGTACATCAATATACCCAGCTGCTGTTACTTGGGAAAAGTTCTTTTTCCTTCTGATCGTCTCCCATCAGAATCCTCAATGAATCAGCGGTTGTAGCTAAATCCCAAACTGGGATTTACAATCAAGACCAAGACCACACCAATAAACCAAGACTCGTGATGGAATCTTGCAGCCCCTGATTTGAGCTTGGTGCCACAGTCGAGTGCTAATCTGTGTCGACGTGTTCGCACAGGGAAGTGGAGTAGCAGATGTGGAAGTGCCCCTGACGGATGAAGACCGACAGGCTGTGGCCCATGGTCGGAAGCGCGGCGGCGTGGCTTTTGCTCCCCTCAGCCTAGGCGAAGGTGTGATGCAGGCAGTCTTCATCAAAATTCGAAATGCAGCGGCATCCACCGCCAGTGGCGAAGGCACCGCTAAGCACTGACGCGTGTGTGCGCGACGACGTATGTGCGTGAACCAGATGCGTTTGCAAAGAACGACGACCCAAAGGTCGACAGTGGTGTCGAGAAAGGAACTGCACGGTCATGGTGGGGCTAAGGATGAGATGGGTTGCTGCCCCATGTAGAGGGCGTCGATGAAGGCCGGATATGATGTGAGTCAGCGACGTGTGGGAAGGCCGCGTACGTCGTTGCACCGGTAGAGATCATGGGCGGCGGCGACGCAAGGGAGGCAATGGCGCGTTGGAGAGAAGGATCAGCAAGGCCGTGGCAGGCAAGGCATCCATGGGGTATGGCGGCGTGGCATCGGGTGCAGGCGTGCAGCGACGTCGGGGCAACCGTGAGGAGTAGGGAGAGGATTGGGAGATGTGCGGGCATGAACGCGAAGGAAGGTGATCTTAATTACCTTCTATGATATTGAGATTTAGAAAAGTGATCTCGTATATATGGTACGATTTCTTAATTGTTAATGACCTATTTATTTATGTGATTATATTGAATCAACACCTGCCAAAACAATCACGAAAAAAAAGAAAGAAGGGTCAGACGAATTGATTGGGCCGGCCCAAGTACAATGTTGTGATGTAATGTGAAAGGTGAGCGAAAGATAGGAGTGGTGGGATGTGGTGGGATGTGAGGCGAGACTATCAATTGAGACATTAGGAGTAGATATGATGTTGAGATTTAGAAAGGTGATCTTGTATATATGGTACGATTTCTTAATTGTTAATGACCTATTTATTTATGTGATTATATTGAATCAACGCCTGCCAAAGCAATCACGAAAAAAAAGGAAAGAAGGGTCAGACGAATTGATTGGGCCGGCCCAAGTACAATGTGGTGACGTAATGTGAAAGGTGAGCGAAAGATAGGAGTGGTGGGATGTGGTGGGATGTGAGGCGAGACTATCAATTGAGACATTAGGAGTAGATATGATGTTGAGATTTAGAAAGGTGATCTTGTATATATGGTACGATTTCTTAATTGTTAATGACCTATTTATTTATGTGATTATATTGAATCAACGCCTGCCAAAGCAATCACGAAAAAAAAGGAAAGAAGGGTCAGACGAATTGATTGGGCCGGCCCAAGTACAATGTGGTGACGTAATGTGAAAGGTGAGCGAAAGATAGGAGTGGTGGGATGTGGTGAGATGTAAGGCGAGACTACCAACTGAGACATTAGGAGTAGAGATCTCGCCGCCCCCTCCATCTCCCCACACCGCAGCATCTGCAGCCCCACATCACCTCCGATCCAAACCCCACCTCCCCGCACCCGCGAATCATAATCAGTAGCAGCCCCCATGGCGCCCAAGGCAGAGAAGAAGCGGTGGCGACCGAGAAGACCCCGGCGGGGAAGAAGCCCAAGGCCGAGAAGCGGCCGCCGGCGTCCAAGGAGGGCGGCGAGAAGAAGGGGAAGAAGAAGGCCAAGAAGAGCGTGGAGACGTACAAGATCTACATCTTCAAGGTGCTGAAGCAGGTGCACCCGGACATCGGCATCTCCTACAAGGCCATGTCCATCATGAACTCCTTCATCAACGACATCTTCGAGAAGCTCGTCGGCGAGTCCGCCAAGCTCGCGCGCTACAACAAGAAGCCCACCATCACCTCTAGGGAGATTCAAACCTCTGTCCGCCTCGTCCTCCCCGGCGAGCTCGCCAAGCACGCCGTGTCTGAGGGCACCAAGGCTGTCACCAAGTTCACCTCGTCCTAGGCTTCATCCTTGTATGGACGAATCGATGGTGGCATTCTGTATGTAGTTAGCTGCCAGTTTGTGTTATGAAGATGTTATCTTGTGAGAATCAGATTGTATCGCTTGCCGGTCTGAAGAAATAGTAATGTTCTTTTCAGTGTAACTTTCCGCCTTTGTCTGATTCTTGTGCTGACTACTATGGTTTGCAATTCCTTGCAGATACAATCTCTGAAGTTGTAGAGAGATTGCTTTTGCTCTAATTCTGTACTAGTATTTGTACTTTTCTTTTCTGTCATTAATCCATGATTCATGTAGTACTACTGTCCATCGTGTTGTGAGGCAGCTAGGCTTTGAATCTTTGACTAGGAGGTGCCATTTTGCTGAAAAGGAATGGACTCCTGTTTCCACGATTGACCTGCAGATTTTGTGTTCTCTGTTCCACAATGTGATGCAGACAGACGGTTGCATACGCACAATGGAGAGGCTGAAGCAATGATGCGTAGGCACGTGTTGAAAGAATTTGTGTCAAGATGGATGATAAATTGGTGGTGTTTCTGCAAATTTGCTGAGCAAGCTCCGTCTGTCTGCCTCATGCAAAGAGTATTAGTTCAGAGCATGGTGAAGTAGCAGTAAAACGATCAGTTGAAGTAAACAATGCCGTTACTCTTAAACTGATGTTGATCTCTTCTGTGGATCCACAAACCAAATGCTGATAGACAATTGTACCTGACACGAAGATCAGAGAACGTACACACTTGTTTTAGAATATAACTCAGAGCAACTTCAACAAAGGTGCATAGATTTGACCAAACAAAAGGTGCATAGAGTACCCTTTAGAAGAAGTTTGGGCAAGACTTCAGGCCACCAAGCGCGGCAAGCCCCCCCCCCCCCCCCCCCCCGCCGCCGCCAACGTTGTTGCTGTGACCCGGTGCGGTGTGTGCTCCTGCCGCGCCGCTCCGTCCACCCCCCCCCCCCCCCCCCCCCCCGGCCCCGCCACTGACACTGTTGCTTCGCCGGGGCTCCGCCACGCAACCAAGCCGTCGTTGCGCCGCTCCAGCCCCGGTGCGGAGCGGGCTCCTTCTGTGATGGCCCCGCTTCGGCCACCCCACCTCCTCCCCTGCCTTGCTCCGTCGATGTCTGCAATCCTCCACTCAAGAATCCGACGTAGCGAAGGTATTCAATGATATTCTTGACCCAATTTTTTACCTTTTGAAATTTTTCGTACAACAATGTCTTTGATCATAGTTTTTTCTTGTTCATTGTATGTGAACACTCTTTTTCAATCTTTTTTTGAGGACTCATCCTCCGACGAGGATGAAGAAATCGACCGTGTGATGGCTTTGTACGCAGATACGATGGCAAACAAGAAGCCAAAGTAGGGAGGTTCGGTGGCTCGTCATCATGTGCTTCGTCAGAATAGGGACTACATTGGAGAGAATCCAGTATATGGTGCCAAAACTCTTAGGAGAAGATTCCGAATGTCAATGACTTTGTTCTTGCGCATTGCTCGTGCCGTCGAAGAACACTGCTCGTTCTTTCAACAAAAAAGAAATGCAGACGGTCAACAAGGTCACAACAGTTTGAAAAAAGTTTGTATTGCTGAGAGAATGCTTGCATATGGATGTGCAGCTGATTCTGGTGATGATTGGATTGGAGTGGCAGAGAGTACTTGCATTGCCAGTATGAAAAAAAGTGCTATCTTCATTGAGATATTTGGAGAATAATATCTTCGAGCTCCAAACAAAGAGGACACAAGATTTCTTGAGATGGGTGCATCAAGAGGCTTTCCAGTAATGCTTGGAAGTACCAATTGCATGCATTGGAAGTGGGAGCTTTGCCCTATGACGTTACATGGACAATTCAAAGGAAAGGGTAAAGCCGCAACTATAATTCTAGAAGATGTGACATCAAATAACCTGTGGATTTGGATTGCCAGGATCTAACACTGATCTGAATGTTCTGCAAAGATCTCATCGATTTTCAAGGTTTCCTGTTGGAGAGGCACCTCTAGTGAATTTTGAAATCAATGGGCGTCAATATAACATGGGATACTATCTTGCTGATGACATATATTCAGCATGGTTAGCTTTTGTGAAGACAATATCAAACCTTGGAAGTAATAAGAATACTTGCTTTCCTAGGAGACAAGAAGCATGTAGAAATGATGTTGAGCGGGCATTTGGGACTCTCCAAGCTTGGTTGCCATTGTTCATGGTCCTTCACGCTTTTGGCATCAAAAGGACTTGTGGCGCATCATGATCACATGCATGATATTGCATAACATGATCATAGAGGATGAGAGAGAACAACTGCCTGACTATCGCTATGAGAATGAGGGGAACAAAGTTTACGTACCACCAGTTTAGGCACACAAGGATGAACGACGATTGTAGAAATTTCTCAAAATGCATCGATGAGAAGCCCGTGCGGGTTCTCAACAGCTCTGTCATGATCTAGTTGAGCATTTGTAGACGCTTCATGGTCAATAAATTTCGTACTACTATGTTTTATTTTCAATGTTTTTGACCATCGATTATGTTTAAATTAGGACTTGAATGCCATACCAAATTTCAAATAGTGTTTCTTTTGAAACTATTATCAAGTATGTGACTTCTATGTATCATTGCTTGAATTATTATGATGATATTAGACATATGAATATGTCATTTCTATTTATGTTTAATAAAAAAATAAGTGAATTGGGAATTTAGGGGAAGAAATTTACGGGATCTAACAAAAGTTGCTCTGAAGGAACTTCCACTAAATTTTGTAAAACCTGTTACAGGAAGTTTTTTTAGGGAAACTGTTGGAGTCGCCCTTAGTAGTTGTTCATTGTGTGGCCAGATATTAGTAATATTTTGTTTAATAAAAATTATCTCCCTTTTACTTTTTTGTGGATTAGGACCACAAGGTAAAGGCATCGTACAACATTCCTAGTAAATTGGCTGATCCTACATGTTTAAACTTTTTTTTGTTTTAAATATTTCAGCAATTGTGAGTTTGCGCCCTTACTCACAGGGTTAAGGTAGCTCCACGTGGATCATCAAATGGACGGCATCAAATATCCGCGCACACGTCTAAACGTGTTCAAGATTGATGGGCGGGGCATCGACCAAACAGCCGTGAACACCGAATGTTCGGGCCATTTGAAACGGACCTCGCACAAACACAGACAAAACTGAAGTGAAACATACATAATTTAAGCAAAGGTTGATACATTACAACCAAACAGACGAAATTAAATAAGTTCAACCTAAATTTAAACTACTCATAACAAATACTTGGTGAGGTATCAAGACGTTGACCTTGTAGGGTGGACTCCGAAGCCACCAGCACCTTCGTCACTATCCGATCTTGAGCACGTGGTCGCCGACGTGAGCGTGAGCGTGGTTTCTCTTCCTTCTCATACGGGATCAACACGTAGAAGTGCAGGATATCCGGCACAAATGAGATGTGTTTTGGCGTACCAATTGAGGTACTCATCAAGGCCAAGATCCTCATGCGCGGGCGGCGACGCATAATAACAATGATCCTCCTCGGCGATGAGGGCAACTTCCTCCTCCGCTCGCTCCTCCTCAAACGTCCACACCTTCTCCTTCGAGATTGGCACCCAGTCCACTCGCAGGGGAACCGTCACCCAAAGCGGCACCTGGTTTATGGAGCTGCTCCCGGACATGGAGTCGTGTGCCGACGATTACTTCTTTGGCCATCGCGGCGGCCATAGGTGTGCTGATGTGCATTGTTCGGTGGGTGGGTGAGAGGATGAGGAGTGTGGGTATGGTTTACGGAGGGCCTGCTTGGAAGCCGAAGTAGGCTTCTCAGTCGTTGTGCTACCATGAAAGCGGGCGGGCGAAAGACCGGTGTGCCGAAGTGAATGAGGTCAAGCCAAAGTGGACGTGACGACAAAAGGGTTTGGATGAGCATGGGCATCAAAATCCAACATGGTACGGTGGTAGATGTCGAAACTCCACCAAATCTTTTCAGTGTGATGCCGGCTTGCATGATTTCACACGTCCAGTTTGATGCAACTAAACTGGCGAGAAGCTGAGCATCGTCTTCCTGCTCTGGTCGAACCCGTTCCCTCCTGCAGAAAATCATCGACCGACCTGCCAGTGAACGTTTCCGCCACGTCACCGATCCGCGTCAAAGCGCATCCGGTCCGTCCATCCATACACAGCGACGAACGGCTGAAACTAACCCAAAGGCATCGATCCGCGCCATCCGCATCTCCACCAATCACAGCCCACCTTCCTCCTCCGTCCTCCTCTACATAACAATCCCGCCGCCCCATCCGCCTCTCCACATCGCAGCATCCGCAGTCCCCCCAGCCCACACCTTCCAACCAAGCACCAAGCTCCACCGCCGTCGAAGCACCCATGGCACCCAAGGCGGAGAAGAAGCCGGCGCCGGAGAAGACCCCGGCGGGGAAGAAGCCCGCGGCGGAGAAGAGGCCCGCGGCCGGGAAGACGGCGTCCAAGGAGGGCGGGGGCGAGAAGAAGGGGAAGAAGAAGGCCAAGAAGAGCGTGGAGACGTACAAGATCTACATCTTCAAGGTGCTCAAGCAGGTGCACCCCGACATCGGCATCTCCTCCAAGGCCATGTCCATCATGAACTCCTTCATCAACGACATCTTCGAGAAGCTCGCCGGCGAGTCCGCCAAGCTGGCCCGCTACAACAAGAAGCCCACCATCACGTCGAGGGAGATCCAGACCTCCGTCCGCCTCGTCCTCCCCGGCGAGCTCGCCAAGCACGCCGTCTCCGAGGGCACCAAGGCCGTCACCAAGTTCACCTCTTCTTAGGCTTCATCCTTGTATCATGAGTTGATGGCGGTGTTCTGTGTGTAGTTAGCAGTGCGATGTTACAATCTCTGTAAGAATTGTGCTGCTTGTGGGTCTGAAGAATTAGTCAGGTTGCTGTCTGAATTATTGCTCAATCGTGTGCTTGTTTTATTCAGTTTCGGTTGGAAGGTTCTTCTATGCGTCTTGCTAGCTCTCGTTTTTGTGCAGTCTGAATCTGGTTCTGTAGTTCGTAAGTCTGCAGGTACAACCTCTCATTTTCATTAACCTCTCTGTAGTTGATTACTGCAGTTAATTCGTGATTTTGCAGCCGCTTAGGTGTTGTCAGGTTTATCATTTAGGCGCCGTACTGAAATTTTTATCCTCTGATTGTTGCCATTCGAGCAAAACTGAAGTTGGTCGACGTTGTTAATTTCTGACTTGTCATCCATCAAGAACATGTCTGAAAATTTGGAATCAGATGCTTTCTGCAATTTTTCCGAGAAATTAGAGGCTTCCTGCGAAAAAGAAGAGATAAGCTAGAAGCATTGCGCCCATGTTTTATAGAGGCAAGGGACATGCCAAATGCAACCAACACTTTGTGATGGCACACAAAAAGTTTGTTAATTGTTACTGTTGAGACACCTGAGTTTTTTCTCTATGTTTATACTACACTAGGTAATTTTCTTTATAGTGTACTAGACTAGGTAATTAGTGGACACAAAGCTACCATTGTATGAATATAGTACATTCTAACTTGCATTTGCAAGAGCCATTCGCCATCTTTTGGTACGGGAGTGGTTCCTGTTCGTGCTTTGATGATGTTACTATCTTTTAAGAGTTCTGTCATGTGAGTATGTAGAAATAGGAGAAATTTACTTTTGCTCATGGCTGTAGATGCACCCATTGTCTAAATACACATTCTATAAAGTTAAAAAAAAAAAGAGAAAAAAATCCCGCGTGTACATCCGGACATTATATGTTCGTGCACAAAATTTCGGTGAAAAAGGGATTTCTCGTGGCTTGTGTAAAAAAAAGACAATTTTTTATTCTTGATTATAACTATTCAGGAGGCATTTTTAATCTTTTTTATGCATGCCACAAAAATATTCTTTCTTTGCGAAATTTTGTGTGCGAACAGAGAATGTCCGGATGTACACATGAAATTATTGTTCCGATTTTTTATCATTTTGAAATGTGTTTTTATATATATTTCATATTAGGTTGGCATCTCAAATTAGGTTGTTTTAGCAGCCGAATGATGCTCGGGTGTGCAATGCACCTGCTCAAAGTAGCAACGTGTGACTGAGGTACTATGCTCAAAGTTTGCAGTTTTGCTGAGTTACGTAGGCACCCTGAACATAATATTTATTCTAGCTTGGCATCCGGAGACATAAATTGCAGTCTTACCTTCGAATAGTCGGGAAGGCACCGCGAGCATGAACTTGAATCACGCAGCGGCACCAGCGACTTAAGGTCGAAGCTTTTGTCTTGACGCGTAGTCTGGCTTCACAGATAACAACAACAAGGTCATCACTATGCGCCTGCCAGCGCGACAGATAAAAAGACACGCCAAAATCTTGTTGGAGCAACACGAGGAACGAGAGAGGAAGATCGTAGCAGCGACCTAGTTGTACGGGGGTCTTGAATGGGCTATTTTGGTTGTGGTGTCTAAACCTAAGGGTCAGGCTAACTCTCTTGTGTTTGCTAAACTCTCCTAGCTAGTTGTCCATTTACCCGAGTCATGTCCTTCTACTTTTATAAATAAGATTAAATCATTTTTCTGAGAGAATAGAATTAAATTTTTTTAGGGGTAGAGAATAAAATTAAGTTTTTGTGTGTGAATATTTATCGTCACACACAAACATTTTTTATTGATTAAAATAATTTTTATAGAAAAATTAATTTTTCATTTTTCTGAGAGAATACATTAAGTTTTTTTTGAGACAAATAAAATTAAGTTTTCATACGAAAGGGAAACCTACTAGTTTTAATGGGCCGCACTGACGGGGGCGTCTTTAACCAGTGCGCGCGGGCCGTTGGGCCGTCGGTCCAAAACAAACATGGCGTGATGCGCGAGCGTCGCCGTACATAAATACAGCACCACCCCTCGGACAAACCCTAACCTAATAACCAGTCTAACGCGATTGGCGGCGGCGGAGGGCGGCGGCCGCCCTGCACGCATCTAGCGGTGCAGGCGGCTGCGACGGCGGGGCGCAGCGGTCGGGGTTCGTGCGCCCTCTCGCTTCCTCTCCGACGGCCCCTCCGCTCCGGGACTCTCTCCCCGGCGAGAGCGCACCACCTGTTCTGCCGACGGCCGAGCCAGCCCCCTCCGACGCGCAGCAGGTCCTCTGGTTGAACTTGTCCATAGCATCATCCATCCTACCCTACCCTTCAACGGCGGCCGCTGGTGCCCCACGGTGGGTAGGATGGCTGGTGCTATGGGTAGCTTCAACCCGATGGTTAGGAAGTCGCTTTTATCGTTGCCGCTGCCCAAATCAAGGCACGCACAAGCAGGGAGCCAATCCTCTGGTTGAATTTGTCCATAGCATCAGCCAATCCTCTGTTTTTTTGTACGATGGGTACTACGATGGCTGGTGCTATGGATAAATTCAACCCGATGGTTGACAAACCCGATTTGAAGAGGAATCTTTGCTCAACTTTGAATGAGCCGACAATCAGGTTGAAGCAGGGAACGATGGTTCTTGCCATGGACGAGTTCCACCGGACGATACATATTCGACTACCACTTTTAACAGCTTCCTTTAGTTCTGTTATATCTAGACTAGATCTAGAAAAAAATGGTTAAGACCTAGATGTAATTAACTCTGCCTTGTTTTTGCAGTTCTGAGATGCATACGTGGTACCAAGGACCAACATCTGGACAGTGCTAAGGAGACGAAGAGGGAGGGGACTCAGTTGGATTGATGCTATTCAAGACCTCGCTGGTGTTTTTCTAAGTTATACAGTGTCCTAAAACATGGATCATATATATATTGGTTGGCTCTCAGGTTCAGTTTGCTGTGGCGAATTCTTCTTGAATTTGTTGCAGCAAACTTGTGGTCATGTATGGTTTTTAGTTTTGTATAAGCATGCATGGTTTAGAAGTTAGAAATCTCGTTCATGTATTGTTCTGAACTGAAAGTTTAAGTGGCTTTTCCACCCATGGTATTGTGGTGGTCATAACAGCGCACCTCACAATTATTGATGGCCAGATCTACAAGCCCTGAGCGGTGTGTTTTTTAGACCCCTCTGTTTCTCCTGGGTGTCAATCTATGCACAACAAGCTCTTCTGTGCTTGATGACAAATAAAGGTTGCATCTCGGATATTTGCTTGATTTGCATGAGCCATTTTGCTGTCAGCTAAACCGTTAAAAGTCAGATGTAAGCTATGTTTCTTGGCACATGAGCTATTTTTCAGTCAACACTTGAAACTGATTATACCCTGTTTTCTTTGAAACTGAACCACCATGGTTGAATTTTAGTTTCATTTGGACAAGTTACCCAAGTATCATCAATTCATGATGGCTAGTTTGATTTGGGGAATTGATCCTGGTCCTGATTTAAGAGTTTTTTATGGCACTGTCTTGTCTTGTAAGGGAGTAAGGTCTGGTATCTGTATGGCTGTTATTTTAGCTCTTACAGATTGCCATATATGAAATACTAATTGTTTTTAGCTCTTGATGTAGTTAAACTTTTTTTGCCTCATCCATTAAATGGGAGGAGAATAGAGTTAAAACTTTGGATGCACCAGTGCCTGATGCATATGTTTGTTTACTTGGTTTGAACTCTGAATGATATGTTGTTATCCCGATTGCATGCCTGATGAGTTGGTTCTGCTGGTATTTTGAGGAGGCAAGCTGTGGTTTTACTCCTGGCCCTGAGAAGGGTGAACTAGGCCATAGCCAGAGCGCCTTCAGGAACATCGAGTCAGGGTGCCTCACTTTCTATTTCAATCTGCGAGGTAATGAAGGCAAGAAAAAGAAAGTTCCTATTCGCTCTGTTCTTGCAACTAAACAGAGAAAAACTGTGTGGTTACTGAAGCACTATGGTCTGTAGTTACCGTAGCATTATGGTTACTATATCAACCTACTAGGAATGTAAGTAATATGATCAAATTGGTACGCAGAATGTTCTGGTTGATGATTGCAACCTGTAAAATAAATATAGAAAAGCATAATTGCCTATGCTAGAGGCAGATGAGCAGGGGTTTAAAATCAATGCAATTTGTGTGGAGGGTGTAGTTGCAACCATTGATTAATTTGTTTCATGATGGTGCTATGTGTTTCAGCTGTTTAGCAGTATTGTTGGGGCTTTTCTTTTCATCAATCAAGTGGTTGATTTTTGTTCCCAGGTCAGAAGATTTTTCGCCTCTGTAAATACAGGAATCTAAATGTAGAATTGTCTATTTCATGTGGCAAAAAAACTAGGAACAAAAGCCAAAGGAACTTGTTACACGGCCAAGCATCCCACCCACGCAGGGATGTTTTTCCCATTAGCCTCGAGCGGTGAGGTTACTGGGCATCACAGTCCTTTCTGCTGGAGCATACATACATAGGCATCTTCAACCAGCCATCTGTTGAATCCCCAGCCTCCGGTCACACACAGAACTAAGGGGAGGCTTCATTTGTTACTCACATCATCAGCTCTGTGTATGCTTAGGCTGCATTTCTAAAATAATTGATTTCCTTGAGCAGGGAAAGTCTCTCACCGCTGCTAGAGATCGGGATGCGTCCTCCGACATGCCTCTAGGATCCGAGCCTGCTTCCTGCTCTTCGATCTTCGGCTGTTCCGTCTTCCATCTTTGACAGCAGCTTAGTTTTCTGTTGTCCTGGGCCATGATGTTGTGTCCCAATGCCGTATGCTAGAGGTAATATCACCGGTAGTCATAGAACTTGCACTCGATGTTCAGTTTGGTGCTACAACTTTGAAAATACGGTTTTATGGTCATTTTTACTGTATCGTTTGGACCTCTGTTTCAATGTGTATAAGCTACTCTGCCATTTATTCGGCTTTATTTATAAATAAAGGTGGGCTTCGACCTTTTTCTCTAGAAGAGAAGTAGGAAACAAATGTACTGTGGTCTGTTTGCCCATCACTTATTTTCCATCTCACCTGGTGATGGAGTTATGTTTGCTAATTTGGTTTAAGTTCTTTTTTTTTGGCAGCAGAATGTATTTACTTGTTACTCCATATAATGGACAAAATCGTGGTTGACACTGAGCTTACTTGGCATGTTCTCTGAATTAGTTCTTGCTGATTTATGTGTCTTTTTTTTGGCAGCAGAATGTGTTTAGTTGCTACTCCATATGGACAAAATCGTGGTCGACACTGAGCTTACTTGACATGTTCTCTGAATTAGTTCTTGCTGATTTATGTGTCATGTCAGAGTAGCCACTACTTTCTGTCTTTTCTTTATCACACGTTGGCGTCTCCCAGAAGTGCCAAGAACTAGAATGATATGTGGATCGAAGTTGTGTATTAAATTTAGTTGGACAACACTAAAATGCATGGGTAAATAATACTGTTTGCCTTTTCAGTCCTAGAATTGTTTAAGTACTTTTAAGCCGTCGTTCAGCAAAGCACCAGTGGTCTAGTGGTAGAATAGTACCCTGCCACGGTACAGACCCGGGTTCGATTCCCGGCTGGTGCAACTTTTTTTCCCTTGGGCCTTCTCACTTGTGTTTGCATAATTATACCCTGCCACCGATTCCCGGCTGGTGCAACTTTTTTTTTCCCTTGGGCCTTCTCACTTGTGTTTGCATAATTATACCCTGCCACGGTATAATTTTTAGTTACACACTAATGTCACTTGTCCATATAGTGTTGATACAACTTACATGCTAATGCTACTTGTTCATACATCTTACCTACTAAAGTTTTCTGCATTTTGTATGCAAATTGACGAACCTGCTTAGTTGTTGAATCAACGAGTGGACAAAATAACACCTTTTTTCACTTTCCCATAAGGGCGGCTAACTAATTTTCATTTTGTCAACAATCATGTTTCCGTCCCTCAGATTCAATTCAACCTAGTGTGTACCTCAACATCCAACTGGCTTTTTTTGGTTATCAACATTTCTTTTTGTTTACAGTTTCTTTCAGACTGATTTGTGGGGTGTCTTATTTTTTCAAAACAAAGTATATGTCCACGGAAACGACGCGTCATTTGCCCTTCTTCCGACCTAGAGCATGAGTTGCTTATTTTTTTCTGGCAGGCAGTGAGACTTTTATTTTGAATTGAAAACAGTAGAACATTACTACATGCATTTTTTTTCTTTCTGTAGAATACATATCTACAAGAAAAAAAGAAGTTAAATGAAGGAGTCTACCCATCTCTAGCGATGTACATAAGCTTTCCTTGTAGTTTTATGGGTTGGTAATTTGAGTTGCTCGTGCAAACTGAGCATGATGATCAGGTTCCTTGTGGTGGAACCAACGCAATAGGGTTCAAGTGCTAGACCTGGTAGTTAAACTAAGTTCGAAAAGGAAAAAAGAATGAGATAGTACGAGCTGGGGGCATCAACATAACAAGCCCACAAAAGGACTTGTACGCATCTGTTTCCCCTTTTGTACTGAAAAAACTATTTCCCCTTTTACCAAGCAGGGTATGTCTTTGTCTCCAACATCCGGTTTCCCTCTCCCGTCCCCTTCTCTATAGTTCAAAGTGAGGCTAGATCATGCCAATTGTCCCTAACAAAAATCGTGACAATTGGTGATAACGATTGAAATACCACCAAACATTCAAACTAAGATATTACGCCTGGCAGGATTTGAACACTTTGGATGGTTGTGCCCTTTTGTCGCTAGCATTAGATAAAAATGAGAATCTGGCAACCACAACACACAACCCCTCAAAAGGAAAAAAACTACAACACAACTGGTCTGGATCTGGATTCTGAGCCCTAATCAAGATTGGAGTTGCGCCCTCCTTCACACTGAAACACTACCAAACAAACAAACTATAAAGTGTACATCTAGCATGGTTTAAACACAACTCAAAATCCGGGGCTTCAGTCCTTCAAACCTAAGTGTTGGGAGCACAGGGTATTCTCCCTTCAAACCCTGAAGCATTGCATCCCCATTCGACCTGACCCTCAGAGTCAAATCGAAATGATCAATCTAAAGGTTACGATAGCTAGTGCGGAGTAATTAATGGGGTCGACCGGTGTGGTCCGTGATCTGAAATGAAGAGAGAAGAGACCAAATCTCGAGGGTAAATGATATTGAATCTTTTTATTGAGTGTGTTATCACTCCATCCAGTAATGTAAACGGTGTCATGGTTCTAGACATTACTTCCAATTACAATATATTCATGAAATCAAAATGTATAATGTGAAAAAACTTTTTGAGGTAATTCACACGTATGATATAAAATATTCATGGCCAAAACTTGAGTTTTACTCCGTCGATCCATTTGATTCTCAAACGAACTAGCAAAAAATGCATAAGTGCATCTATATGCACAAATGGCTTATTGGGGTCCATGTTTAATAGGAAAAGTTTCAATCCGACAAAAATATAAAAATTTACGCACTAAAGGAAAAAAAGTGGGAGTAGATGACATATCAACGTTATAAAGGGAATGATTTTCTATTCTGCAAAACCCAATCGAGTTTAGGTATCTCCTGATGGAGATACTATGGCCAATCAACGTTTTTCCTTCAATATATACCGTGCCACTCATCCCTTACCCAGGAACTCATGCCTCTCCCAGCAGCACCGCCACCTTATTTCTCAATAGTGTCGCCTTCAAATCCAGCGAGGCCACCAAGAGCGCCACCACCACTTGTATTTACCAAGTGCCTCATTCCATGCCCTTGCATTTTCTCCCACTTAACAACCACCACCTTCAGGTAGCTAACGAAAAGAGAAATTGTCGGCCCATGACAATGATGAGAAAATGATAAGATGTATTTGGTAGCAAGATGGACATTTGGCGAAGGGAATTCGATGAAACGGTGTTCTCCTCGGTGGTGTTAAGTTGTTTTGGATGGCGGTAATGCTCATGCACTCTTTGACATGGGTAGGACAATCATGAACCTTGCTGAGATGAGTACTACCGCCAGGAGTACTATTCTTCAAGAGAATGGCAAGGTAAATCCCTTGATGATTCCTAAAAGAATTTATGACATAGATCTCTATCTTTCTAGTTAACCAGTTTTGTATGATAATAAATCTTTTTTGTAGTTGCATATGTATAGTCGATCTTTTTGTGTAAACTACATATTGTATATTACCGACAAAGGAAGGATCAAGGTAACCTTTTGAATTCGCGTATTTAATAATTTTTGTGTTTACCATTAACAACTTACAGATCACTCATGCATCATGTTGTAAAAGATGAACTATTAACATGGAACGTAGATCAGTCAACTTAGGCCTGATAGTAAGAAATCACATTACTGCACGAGTCAGCCATCTTAGTTCACATACTAATTAATACGAAATCACATTAGTGCAGTTCAACAAATTGGAAATGTCTATTGCTCACTGATTGGCATATTACTTTCACATGTGAAGATTATAGTGTTTTTTAGCATATGATGAGAGAAAATAAAATCAGAAGAGTACATGATACTTAGTGGGGTTAATTTGAAGCTCATCCCCCAAATATAGAAAAGTAAAATACATTCTCTCTCATGAAGAGATAGTTTCTTCTGACCAACCTAATGATAACATCATTTGTTCTTCCTTGTCATGACATAGGACATTCCTGTAATAAAGAACAACTTATGACAAAGTCGAAAACCTGATTTAGCCCCAAATCTATTTCTTCAGACACTGAATTGTTTTTTCCAACTCAGTCTTCTCAGCCTCTCGAGCTTCACATGCTTGCTTAATCATTTCCACCGTCCCCACTTCCCTTTTTGGTTGAAAAAATTCTTGATCTGAATTTCTCCTGCTTGAGCCCACCTGACCATATTTGTCCTGCTCAAATGGCCTTAGATAGTAGAGTGTTCTAGTACAAACCACTTTCTCAGCTACTTCAACATTTTCGTAAGCCACAATCTTCTCGGACTTCTTCTTGCCCTTCTTGCCGCCGTCCTCCTTGGACGCCGTCTTACCCGCCGATGGCCTCTTATCCGCCGTGGGCCTCTTCCCCTCCGGGGTCTTCTCGGGCACCGACTTCTTCTCCGCCGTGGGCTTCTTCCCCTTCGGGGTCTTCTCAGGCACCAACTTCTTCTCCGCCGTGGGCTTCTTCCCCTTCGGGGTCTTCTCGGGCACCGACTTCTTCTCCACCTTGGGTGCCATGGGTACTTTGACGGTGTGGTGCGGTGGTCGAGTTTGGTTGGAATATTTGGGCTGGCGGACTGCAGATGCTGCGATGTGAGGAAACAGAGGGCGTGGCGAGATTGTTATAGTAGGAAGCAGGACAAAGGAGATGGCCTGTGATTGGTGGACACGCTGGTGCCACGGATTGATGCTTTGGAGTACTTCCAGTCGTTCGCTGCTGCTTTTGGATGGACGGGCTAGATGAATCGGATCGATGACGTGGCCAAAACGTGCACGAGCGGGGACTAGAAGAGTTGGGTTCGATCGATAGTGGCCTGGCCTGGGTGCAAAGTTCGCCATCTGGGCCAGGCAGGCCGACATGTTAGCCCGTGTGCCCGCCCTACGGTGGGCCTGGTCCGACACATATCTAATCGGGTCGTGCCGACGCGTGGCCCGTCTGGGGTCGTGCTGGGGCCTCGAGGCTGGGAAAGTGTGCCGGCACGGCATCACCCGTTTAATTTTTTCCAGTTCTTTAAATATTAGCTCGCAAAACAGCCTAAATAGGCCTAAAATAGCCCCAAATCAGACGAGTTGGTGTCTAAATGCGTCAGTGGGCCGACCTGTTTCCTTGTTGTGTCGTGCCTGGGCTAGGGAGCGCAGAACACGTGCCAGCCAAGCACGACCTGTGTAGTTTGCGTGCTTGAGTGGGTTGTGCCATGCCACACACGTATAGGAGTCATCCCAGCCCATCTGGCTAGGGTTGCATGGGTATGACGCCTCGCTGAAGAAGCATGGGCATCTCCAGTCAAAAGGAGGGTCACAAATTTTTTTGTCCTCTGGCGGTTTGTTTCCAATGAAACGAAGCTTGACGATGGCCTAATTGAGCCACGAGCTCCCAGCCGACGGCGATGAAGATATGAGAGCCGATGATCAAATATGAGAGCCGACGAACCCTTCTCCTGAAAAACTCAACCATCTAAATACTTTGAGAGTTCAACTAAGTGTGGTTTAACTCATCATAAGTTTTTTTTGAGGAGTTAAAACCCTTTTTGGAGAGACGCCCGCAAAGAGTGACACCCTAACGGCGTAGTCGCACAATATAAGGGCATGGCAGCTCTCGCGCTTTATAGGGAGCCAACCAAGGTCGAAAATGCACTTTGGTGGCCGGGCTTCAGGAGCCCGATCTTTTTTACAAAATATTAGTTTTTTATAACTACAAAATATTAGTTATACCTCAAAAATATTGAAACTTTTTGTGTGTGTATACATAGTTGTGCTGCATGTGTGTGCATATTCCAATATACATATTTATATGCAACGTATACAAAAGATGAAAAAAAGACAAACACATGAACCAACATGTGCTTGCGTATTTGTTGTTTTTTGGGCCAGATTTTTATCTTTTTGGTAGTGTCTTATTTATCATATTATTTTTAAAAAGGACAGGTATGCACGGAATATCCAACTGTATTTGTATAAAAGAATCATTTTTTGAGACTTTAAAATACCTACTTCGAAAGGAAAAAAATATCGTGCTTCATGGGTCCCGGGTGCCAAGAAAACTCAATGAGATCAAATTTTTTTAAATACATGTTCAAATATTCTCAATTTTTTTTGTAGACACACATCAATGTTTGATGTACAATCTCAAAAAGTTTCAGCTCCTAATTCAACTTACATTAATATAAACAAAAACACAAAATCAGATGTGAATAGTGTCAAAGTACTATTCACCCAAAGCTGCCACTATTCACATTTCAATTTGTCTTTTTTGTATATCTAAATGTACATCGATTTTTGAGCTGATTTTTTTCGGAGTTCTAGACATACCCACATGGATGTTGTCAAATAATTTTAGTTTTTTTTTAAAATGTGTAAATATGAATTTTTAGGGTTAATCTCACAATCTCACCTAATGTGAGATCTCGTACAAGTCTTCTTGGCAAAAACCTGAACTCCAACCAAAACGACAAACTTCACCCACTAGTAGCATGTCAAGGTTGTTGAGATCCTCTGCAGTATCGCACCCCATTGTGGTGCAAATGAAAAGTGAGGTCGGGTCTGTACTGTGGTGCTACTACAGAGAATTCTAAGGTCAACTCCAACGCGCCGACAGAAACGGACACGAATTTGGTCTGTTTTTTGTCCGTTTGGGTCGGCTGGAGGCGCCCTGTCCGCCCTCATCCGTGTTTTGTTGGCCAGTACGCCCAAATGACGAACCCATTTGGTCCACCAGGCCGGTAGCCGGCCAAATTTACTCAATTTTGCAGTTTAGACTTTCATGCATATAAATCTAACTAAAAATAAACATTGCACATAGTTACAACCAAATAAATCACATAGTTTCACACCAGAATAATAATTAGTTTACAGCAAAATAAAAAACTCATAGTTTACAATCAAATTTAAATTTCACAAATATATTAAAGGAAATTGGGCGATACCTCTATTGGTTGACAAGGTGAGTTCACATGTGCTCAACCAAATTATTTTGGGTTAAATGTGAGTTGCCCAATCACACATTTCATAATGAAATTGGATGAACTATACCAAGTTGCTAGTCCATGCTCAGGCACAACATTTTCACCCTGAGACAAAAACCTTTCATTGAAGATGGTGTGCATGATCCTCTACGAACATGGTGTGCATGATCACACAAGCAGTCATCATCATACACATCTTACGCCGGCTTCATGTTCTAGCGGGCTGATGAACTGTTGAGTATAATATTTATTTAGGAAACATAGGATAGTGTAGGATTTATTCTACCTTGCCTTGTACTTCAAGATGACCATGTACTCTTATATATATGCCCACAAGGCTCAAGCAATAAATCAACGATTCCATCAATCTCTCTATCCCTTCTAACATGGTAGCAGCCTTACCTCGATCCTAAACCCTAGCCGCCGCAGCTTTCGCACCCACGCGCCGCCCTTGGGATGGTCGTCCCCCATGACTGCCGCCGGGGGCTGCACCAACCGTATCTAGGGTTTGTCCGCCGATCGTGTTAACCGGCTGCCCTAAAGAATATTTTTCCCGAGCCCTTGCTCCGGATTTTCTCTCTTGCCGATCGATTGATGGTGTTATTTTTTTTGGTTTACCGATCTAAAATCAGATTGCATCGCCCGCCGCCGCTCGTCGATTCTTCGCGCGCATCTACTTCAACCTTGGCTGACACTGCACCGGCCTCCGCCTCGTTCGTCCCGGCGCGTCTCTCGCGACTTCAACGATAACGACGCAGGTGGCCTCATGCTCCGTCTGCAGGCTAGCTTCGATGCAGTGCTCACGTGCATCAGCTCGTTGCATGCGCGATGCAATGTCCTGGACGAGGGTGTTTTGGAGATCGTGATCGGGATCCGATCTGAAACACGTCCTGCGCAGGTTTGCCTGCTCGTGCGCGTTGCATTCTAGGCGGGTGTTGCCGCTTGCAAGCCTAGACGCGTCCCTGCACAGCATGTGTCTTTGCCAGGTCGTACTCCTGCCACGTCCGAGTCGCGCATGCGTGTTTTGGATACCTCACCGACATCTTCGTTTTCTTGATCTTGCCAACCGTGACTATGGTCTGATCAACCGTATACGCGTCTCTTCGCTGGATTTCATAGACATCGTCATCGAGTATCTGTACATCTCCACTGATCGAGCAAAGGCTGCTGCTGCGTCGCCCCGTCGAGCCACAGCACCGCACCGCCGTGGTTTTTTTCGTGGCTGCATCTACTCGCGCACCGCAGCCGTGTAGCTCCTTCGGGCCGTAGTGCCGCGGCACACTGTCCACGCCGTCGTCCGAGGCCGTCCTTGTGTTTGCACCAACACGCGTGCTGCTGCTACATTGCCCCTTCGGCCATAGTGCTGCGGCTCGCGGTCCACCGCCGCCCTGAGACCGTCTGCTTCAGACCGTCCCCTTGGCTGCACCGACCCTCGCGCTGCCGCTACGTCGCCCCATCGGGCCGTAGCGAGCGTGGCACGCGGTCCACGTCGCCGCCCCGAGGTCTTCCTGTCGTCGCTCTGACCCTCGTGTTGCTATTGCGTCGCCCATTCGGGCCGTAGCGCCGCGGTGCGCGGTCCACTCCGCCGTCCCCGCGCATCGACTTCCCGTGGTATGTGTCGCGCCGCCTCCCTTGGTGTGGGGACGCCACCATCCGCGCCGGTCTTCGTCACGCAGTCGGGTTCTTCCTCGCCTACTTCGAGCATCGCCGCGCCTAACCCAGCCGCCGCCGCTTCTCGCTCACCCGAGCCGCGCCGCCCGTCCACCCCTTTCGTTTTCGTCCAACACCAGCCGGTCGCTAGCGTCATCATGATCTCCCCCGACCACTTCATATACTCCGACCACCGTCAGCGACATCGGCCCCGCGCCGATTGGCGTCGCAACCGTCGTCGAGTCCCCTTTTCTGCTGGCCTCTCTGACTTCTTCGACATGGCGTACAACTCGTGCAGGTCCCAGTCCACGCATCCGGGTGCTGGCAACACCGATGCGTGCCTTCGTCCAGGACGTTTCCCCAGACCTGGGAAGCCTGGTGCGACGCTTCGTCAACTTCGTCTTCGTCCGTCTACACATGCCCTGTGCTGGCAACACCGATGCGTGCCTTCGTCCACGACGTGTCACCGGGCTTGGCACACCCGGCGCGACGCCTCGTCAACCCCGTCTTCTTCCCGGCGCACCAGTTCTTCGACACTACTGCGCCCATGACTAACTCGGTGCCTCCTTGCACCCGCAGCTCCACGATGACTTCCTCGACACCGGCCACCCCGACTCGACATCGACCACGGCGTTCTTCGCATGCATGGCTACCTCGACCACAGCTACACCACCCTACGCTCTCGGCTACATCGATAAACGGCACAAAAGGCCACTGCCTTGCTTGAGCAACCTCGTCGGTTCCCACTCTAGCCACACCTTGTGCGATGCATCGACCGTTACGACTGTGGGGGGGGGGGGGGGTCCGACGGCTTGCCTTCAGATTCTTCTCCAGTCTCACCGTCTGCGTCGCTACCGTTGTGACTGCGGGGGGATGTTGAGTATAATGTTTATTTAGGAAACACAGGATAGTGTAGGATTTATTCTACCTTGCCTTGTACTCCAAGATGACCATGTACTCCTATATATATGCCCACGAGGCTCAAGCAATAAATCAACGATTCCACAAATCTCTCTCTATCCCTTCTAACATGAATGATAGCCCACTGAGATTGAAGCACACCAAAAGCATGCTCCACATCCTTCCTAGCACTCTCTTGTGCTTGGGCAACCCTAGCCCTCTTCTCCTATCGGATTGGATATTATCTTCACAAGAGTTTACCACTGAGGATAGATTTAATCAACTAGGTAGTATCCCTTGTTGTAATGGTGGCCATTTATCTCAAAGTTGACCCTTTTGCAAGCCTTTCAAACACCGAAGAGCGTTGAAGCACGTGATGTCATTGCGAGAACCAACCATGCCGAAAAAGGAGTGTCAAATCTAAAGATCTTGTGAAGCCAGAACTTCAAGTATTACAGTGCAAGCTTTAACATGCCGCTTATACTACTCCTGCCAAGCAAATGGACAGTTCTTCCACTTCCAGTGCATACAATCTATGCTCCCAAGCATTCCCGAAAAGCTTGTCTTTGCATTGATCGCCAACAACCGGGCTCTATCCGCGGTATTTGGCTCTCTCAGGTACTCCGGGCCAAACACTCCTGCGACAGCCTCGCAAAACTTGTACAATGATGCAAGACATGTGGACTCACTCATGCGGAAATACTCATCCAGAAGATCATTGGGAATTCCGTATTCAAGCATCCGAATAGCTGCAGTGCATTTCTAAAAAGAGTACAAGGCAACCTTTCTAAGGGCATCCTCTTTGCATCAAAATAATCATCATATGCCACCACTCCTTCCCGAATACAGTTGAACACATGTCTCGCCACTCAGAAACAACGCCAAATCTTGGGATTGAAGAGTGGGGCTGCACTGAAAGTAATCCGCGTAGAGTAGGCAATGGCCGCTCTCTCTGTTGTGGTTCAATGTCGGAACATGGCCCCGGATCAATCCCCTAAACCTCAGCCACTGCCTAGCAATGTGGTCATCGACTACCATAGTCGCAACCACAAAATCATGATCGTCCGATGAACAAATAAAATTATTGAAAAAGAACTCATCCCCACTGTCCATGGTACCTTGCGAGCAAAATGTCGAACACCTTGTGGGCATGGTGGGGTAACGACTGATGAAGAGCCCCACGCCCTCCACGTACATGCAGCTAGCCGGCTGAAGTGGAGGCGAGGGTGGTGCCGACTGCTTGGGAGTGCGAGGCCAGCAGAAGTGGAGGCCCAACATCCATGCCTTCTCGTGCTACGACGGCGGTGGTAAGAGGCCACCAAAACCGGCAAGGGTGTGCCTCGGATGCGGCGTTGAGGTCGGGGGAGTGGGTGGATGAGGGCGGCGGCCTGGGCATCGTCCAAGCGGCGGGAAGTGGGTGGCGGTGGTGAGGGCGGCATGGCCGAAGGTGGAAAATGGCCGATGTGCCACCTATGGGCGGGCCCGGAGACAAGGGAGAGCGTCCTATGTATCCGTGCAGTGTCCATGCCGACACAAACCAGGCCCAAATTGGGCCGGAAATGGGTAGCAGGCGGACGTCGGCGCATTGGGCCACGATTTCTGTTGTTTCGATCCAAACGGACGCGTGCGGACCAAATGGGTCGGCGCATTGAAGTTGGCCTAACCCGTGTTAGACTCCGATTATTGAGATTCTTTTGTAACCTTTGGCTTACGAGGTAGCAATTGAAATACCACCAAACAGTCAAACTAAGATGTTACGTCTACGGTCTACCTAGCACAGTTTAAACACTTTGGATGGCTGCGCCATTTGGTCACCAGCACTTGATAAGATGACTACACTGGTAACTTTTTTTTGAAAGGAGACTACACTGGTAACTGAAACACAGGCGATTTGGCTCTGGACCCTGATCAAGATCGGAGTTGCGCTCTCCTTAAATGCTACCAAACATACAGACTATAACATGTTACACCTAGCACGGTTTAAACACAAGTCAAAATCCGGGGCTCCAGTCCTTCAAACCCATGAAGCATTGCATCCCCAGCCGGCCTGAACCTCAGGATCAAACTGAACAGTCAATCTGGAGGTTCCGATAGCTACTGTGGAGTAATTAATGGCCTCGACCGGTTGCAGTCGGTGAACTGAAATGGAGAGAGAAGATTGTTCAAGAAAATTGAAAAGAGAAGAGACCAAATCTCGTGGGTTAATGATATCAAATCTTTCTTATTGACTGTGATATCCATCCAATGATGTAAAACGTGTGATTCATTCGGACATTAGCAAACTTCAGAAAAACAACTTTGACCATTACTTCTGATTACAATATATCCATAAAATTAAAAAACAATGTGAAATTACTTTCTGAGGCAATTCAGACATATAATTTAAAATTTTCATGGTCAAATCTTCGGTTCACTCCATCCTTTCGATTCTCATACGAGCTAGCCAAAATGCATTCAGATAATTTCACTAAGAGTTAAAACGATGAAATACAAAAATACACAAATGCGTCTATATGCACGAATGGCTATTAATTGGTGGCCAATATTATAAATAGGAAAAGTTTCAATTACACAGAAAAGGAAAATAAAGTGCGAGCATATGACGTATCGGAGTTATAATTAAAGGGAACGATTTTCTGTTCAGAAAAACCCAATCAAGTTTAGGTATCTCTTGATGGAGATCCTACGGCCAATCTACGTTCTCCTTTCAATATATACCCCGCCACCTATCCCTAACCCTAGAAACCCATGCCTCTCCCAGCCCCCGCCGCCATCCGATTTCTCAATAGCGTCGCCTTCAAATCCAGCGAGGACCGTCGGGAGCTCCACCACCCCTTGTCTTCTCCAAGTGCCTCCTTCCATGCCCTCAAATCATCTCCCACTTCACAACCACCACCTTCAGGTAGTGAGGAGGAAATTTCGCGGAGGGAACTCGATGACACAATGTTCTCATGAGTGGTGTTAAGTTGTTTTGGCTGGCGATAATGCCCATGCACTCTTTTACACAGGTACCACAATCATGAACCTCGCCGGGATGAATTCTACCACTCCAAGCACTATTCTCCAAGCGAGTGGCAAGGTAAATCCTTTGATGATTCCTAAAAAATCATGACATAGATCTTTATCTTTTTTCTTAACCATTTTTGTATAATAATAAGAGAAAAGTACGCTTATGGTCTCTCAAGTTTACCAAAAGAATAAAAGTGTCCCCTCAAGAATTTTTGGGTGACATTTAGTTCCTCAAGTCAAGGGGAAAGAACAACGGTGCGCTGCTGCCATAGCTTCTACCAGCACCATCACCACAGAATGTTGGGTTTGGGAGAAAGGGGATCAGGGCACACCGGGGGGGGGGGGGGGGGGGGGATCTGCGTGGGTGATGGGTTTGACCAAATAGCCCATCCGATGTGACAAGTGAGGACATAGAAAGCCGCTGCCACACGGCCCGTTTCCCACTGAAACCAGGTTTTGGATGAAACTTACCCGGTTTCTACACTCGAGGGGCCAAATGTCACCCAATTTTTTTTGAGGGGCCAGTTGTATACTTTTGGTAAACTTGAGGGACCAAAAACATACTTTTTCGAATAATAAATCTTTTTTGCACTTGCATATGTGTAATCGGTCTGTCTATGTGTAAACTACAGATTGTATATTGATGAGGAAAGGAAGGATCAAGGTACCCTTTTGAATTCGCCTATGTATTACTTTCTATGTTTACCAGTACTAACTTATAGATCATCCATGCATCATGTTGCAAAACATGAACTATGAGCACATAAGATAGATCAATCAGCTTAGGACTGGTAGTAAGAAATCACAGTACTGCACAGGTCAGCCAGCTTAATTCACACACACTAATTAATACGAATTCACAGTATTGTAGTTCGACAAATTGAAAAAGTCAACTGCATCTGTATGACTGGAATAAAACTTTTGCATGTGAGATAGTGTTTTCTAGCATAAGGTCAGAGCAAATCAGAGAGAGCGTACACGATAATTAATGGGGTAAAGGTGAAGTTCATCCCCAAAATGCATAAAAGTACAATACAGTCTCTCATGTAAAGATAATTTTTTTTGGCCAACCTAATGATAATATCCTATCTGCTTACTTCATGACATAGCACATTCCTGCAATAAAGAACAACTTATGAAAAAGTCGAAAACCTGATTTAGCCCCAAATCTGTTTCTTCAGACTATGAATCTGTTTTTCCAACTCAATCTTCTCGGCCTCTCGAGCTTCAGATGCTTGCTTAATCATTTCCATCGTCCCCACTTCCCGTTTTGGCTGAAAAAAATTCTTGATCCGAATTTCTCCTGCTTGGGCCCGCCTGGCCATATTTGGCCTGCCCAAATGGCCTAAGATAGTACGGTGTTCTAGCACAAACCACTCTCTCGGCTACCTCAACATTTTCGTTCACCGGTTCGGATGATTTCGTAAGCATCGCGGCCACCTCAACATCCTTTTCAGATTCTTTGAGGGATTCATTATCGTTGATGGCCACGATGTCTTCAGATGTTGACTGCAGATCAACCACAGTAGCTTCTTCCATCATTCTTTTACTCGGATGAACCAGCTTCTTTGTCCTTGCAGCATTAGCAACATGAGCTGCGCATGCGGACGAGTATGGCTCCCACCACCGCGCATACTCAACGGTCACGCCGGCGTCGCGATTTGGAAAGATGAATGCAAAGGATCTAGCCTCTATCTTATAGGTTGACCACGCGGCCACTGGATCCGAGTTGACACGACAGACATCCCCGGGCACGTCCTGATCGAAGCCCAGCTGCCGCGCGACACGGTGCGGACAGTACTGCTCGATGCAATCGATGCCCACCAGCTCGCAAGGGTGAAGGCATAGCGCCATGGCTAGCAGCTCCTCGCTTCTTGCTATGTCCTGGCCATGGACCCGACGGCCGCCATTGCCGGGTGGCACGCCAAAGCTGCTGCTGCCATAAGGCATCCACTCAAATCTCCCTGGTGACATGAACACAGCATGGATGTACCTCGGGTCAAGCAGCTCTCTGACGTTGTGCCACTTTGCAGCCCTGGCCGGCACGCCGTTGTCATTGTTGTGGGCGGATACCTTCTTCTCTGGGCGAAGCTCCGGGAACCGCTCCCAGACCCAAAGCTGGAGGATCTGGAGCGGGGCACACCCGGCGAGCGTGGACAAGCACTTGTAGATGCTAGCAAGCGCCGCAGGTGCGAGAGCCACGGGCTGGCCGCGTGCCAGTTGGGCGGCGATGGGGAGCACCCGCGCCAGAACCACGTCACACGGCGGCGACGGGAGCACGTACTCAGACAGCCACATGGCCAAGAATGCCCCGTGCTCGAGCAATCCAGCGGCCTTGTCTCCACGGTCGCCTCCTGCATCAGTTTCCGGTGGCCGCTCGAGGAAGTACTTTACCCACGAGGAATAGTTTGGCTTCTTGCTCTTGCTCCGGTTCAGAGCGCTCCGAACGCCCTCAAGGGCGTGCACGTCCCCGCGCAGCGCGTCCGGCAACGCCGCGCACACGGGCATGCCCAATAGAGGTAGCCCCCCGAGCACGGCCACGTCCTCCAGCGTCACCGTGGCCTCGCCCCACGGGAAGACGAACGTGCCGGTCTCTCTGGACCAGAACGCCGCGAGCTGGAGCAGCAGATCTTCGTCACGCCGAACCCGCCATGTGGTTGAGAGGATGGCGTCAAATATACCAACTCTCTTCCACAGGCCCTCGTGCAGTGGCCGAAGCTTGGTCACCCAGCACCTCCACAGCTTCGAGGAGGAGAGCCAGCCCCTCCATTCCACCCGGATCTCGCCATGAAGAAAGGGGCCTCCACTGCGTCGCGGGGATGGCAGCACGGGGGGACGAGTGGCGTCCGCGCGGGGTAGGAGGAAGTAGGCCGATCGGGCGGTTGGATGGGAGCGGTCCGCGCCGGAGATGTCCGTGGCAGTGGATTCCTGGACCAGGAGCTCCTCCTCATTGGACATGGCAGAGGGGTTTTTTTCCTGTGGTTTGGTTTAGTTGAGAGAGAGAGAGAGTGGGGATTGGCACAGAAAGGATCCTATATATATACTTCTTCCGTCCGAAAATACTTATCATCAAAATGGATAAAAAGGATGTATCTAGAATTAATATACGTCTAAATACATCTTTTTTGTTCATTTTGATGACAAGTATTTTCAGACGGAGGGAGTACTTTAATAGTTTATATATCTTCAATATCTCCATTTACCTCAACATGCACACATTATACCTCACCGCAAATATCACATCATCACCCCACTAGTTATTTCTCTTACCATGCATGGGAAAGTTATTTATGTTCTCTCTCAACATACACACATCCCAAGTCACCAAACATGTCACTTTATCACATACTGGAGAATGCTACATATATTCTCCAAAATATTTACAATTATATAATAATTAAGTACAATAAATTATACATATTTACATTTACATTTTCATGTCCTAATTTCAAAGAACCAAATCTTATCAAATATTAGCTAGAATAAATTATATGCATTTAAATTTACATTTTCGTATCCTAATTTTGGAGAACCAAACCTTATCAAATATATTGCAACCAATTTTCGCAGCAACCGCAGGGTATCATGTAGTTAAGTGTGAACACGAGTGCAACACTCCATCCTAGTGACTTCCAATGTGAAGAATATTGATTTATAGATGAGAAATTTGTGGTACATGCAATTTATTATGAACCATTTATTTAGTATGGTCGGATGGTTCATGTCAACATACCAGTATCTCCTTTCATGCAATAGGTGATAATATTTATTTTTAGAAGGAATAGAAATATAGCACTGATACATATCTACGGTATAATGTGCAACAAGACAATAAAATAACAAATAGGTTGACTAATGCATATTATATGCTACAGACAACATTGGTATATAGCTAAACATTGTACATCTATAAGACAACTATTGATTGTTTAAAATTAATGTCAAATTTTATATGCCAATCTAGAAGAAATATATTCAATGAAAAACAATCAATAGGAATGATGGGATATCTTATAATCAAGAGCATGAGCAGGATGGGATATCTTCAAAGTTTAGTCCCTAATATAATATTAATATCCTAAATTAAAGAATTAAATATATTGGGATTTATTTATTAATTTATAAATTATAAGTGAGTGATATTTGAAGATAAATCTAAAATTAATTATCATTAATTTTTATACATTTCCTTTTTTTACCATGCTTTAATGATTTTATTGACCAAATATATAAATAATTAATGCTAATCACAAAATATATAAAAATTAATGCTAATTAATTTTAGATTATCTTCAAATAATAAACTATCATTATATCATGGTACTAAATAAGAATATATATATATATATATATATATATAAATTAATGCTAATTAATTTTAGCTTTCTCTTTGAATTTAACCCACTTATATTTTCTAAAATTAAAAATAATTTCCAACAATTAATTTAGGATATTAATACAATATAAGTGACTTAACTTCAAAGATATCCCATCCTACTCATGCTCTTGATTATAAGATAACCCATCATTGCTATTGATTATTGTATATTGATTGTAATTCTTCTAGCATTGCCATATATACATATATATTTTTCTTTCCACATATAAAATTTGACGTTCATTTTAAATAATCAATAGTTGTCTTGTAAAATTTAGATGTACAATGTTTAGATACCAATGTTGTCTGTAGCATATAATATGCATTAGTCAACCTGTTAGTTTTTTCTTGTCTTGTTGCGCATTATACTATATATATATGCATCAATGCTACATTTTTGTTCCTTGTAAAAATAAATATTAGTCACCTATTGCATCAAAGGAGATATTGATGTGTTGACATCAACCATCTCATCATACTAAATAAATGGTTCATGATAAATTGCATGTACCACAAATATCCCATCTATAGATCAATCTTCTTGACATTTCAAGTCACTACTTTGGAGGGTTGCACTTTTGCTCACACTTAACTACTTTACCCCCCACGCGTTGCTACAACAACTGGTTGCAATATATTTGATAAGGTTTGATTATCTGAAATTAGGATATGAAAATATAAATTTAAGTACATATAATTTATTATATGCAATATTTGATAAGTTTTAGTTCTCTGAAAGTATGATATGGAAATGTAAATTTAAATACATATACTTTATTGTATCTAATTATTATACAATTATAAATATTTTGTATAATATAAGTAGCATTGTCCAAGTATGTAATAAAGTGACATGTTTGGTGAGTTGAGATGTGTGCATGTTGAGAGAGAACATAAATAGCATTCCCCATGCATGATAAGAGAAATATTTGGTCGGGTGATTATTTGACATGTGTGATGAGGTGGCATGTGTGCATGTTGAAAGAAATGGAGATAGTGGGGATCAACTATTTAGGTATATAGGACTCCTCTCCATGGCAGACCCCACTCTCTATCTCTCTCAAACAAACTAAACCAAACCACACGAAACCCCCCTCTGTAATGTCCAACAAGGAGGAGCTCTTGGTCCAGGAATCCATTGCAATGAACATCTTCGACACAGATCGCTCCCGCCCAACCCCCCGATCATCCTACTTCATCCTGCTCCATGCGAATGCCACTCGTCTCTCAGTCGTGCCCTCCCTGCGACGTATTGGAGGCCCCTTTCTTGGTGACGAGCTCCGGGTGGAATGGAAGGGCTAGCCCGCCTGCTCGAAGTTGTGTAGGCGCTAGGTGACCATGCTTCGGCCGCTTCTTGAGGGCCTGTGGAAGAGAGTTGATATATTTGACGTCATTATCTCAACCACATGTCATGTGGGGTGTGACGAGGATCTACTGGTCTAGCTCGCAACATTCTGATCTAGAGATACAAACATGTTCTTCTTCTTGTGGGGCGAGACCACGGTGACGATGGAGGACGTGGTCATGCTGGGGGGTTGGGCTACCCTTGTTGGGCAAGCTCCTCAATGCGTTTTTGTTGGACGCGCTGCGCGTCGACGTGCACACCCTTGAGGGCATTCAGATAATTCATTGCTATCACACACTGCAAATGATATGTACATTTGGATGAAGCATTGTCCTATCAGAAGGTTTATATTATGTAGGTGCACTACAAAACAGAGGGCTTTTAGCAACGGTTCACTTGTGTCATGTGAAACCAATTTTCGCCACCAAAAATGTGACGGTGAGGATTTTCGGCCGTCACCACTGAAGCATCACAATAAATAAAACCTCGATGGTTCCACATTTTTTTCACCTAAGATCATATCTTAGGTGACAAACCCAGTTTTATCACCTATGTGCATTTTCGGTGACGGCCAAGACTGTAATATTTGATTGGCCAATTTGTCACCTAATATAGTTTATGGTGACGATAATCCATCACTAGTAACAGGTTTGTCTGTTCGGCTAGTCAACGATCATGACAAATGGTCCCAGGATATGCTAAGGTGGTTGCTTCCATGTCGGCCCGACCGAGGTTTTATCATCGAAGGGGTCGTTAGTAATAGAGCAGGTTCCAATTCATCAATCATATGTAGATATGTATTTTGTATATAGTCATACGTGACTGCAATAAGAACTTGCATAACATTTTTTGTCCTACCCTCCCGTGGCAGCAGGGTCCTAATGGAAACTAAGGATAATTAAGGCGCTTCTTTTAATAGAGAATCAGAACAAAGCATTTACACATAGTGATTACATGAACTCCTCAAATTGTAGTCATCTCCGGAGAGTATCTCAATTATTGTCACCTTGGGGTCTACAGTTCAAAAACAATAACAGGTGCATACAACATGCAGATATGATCAATATCCCACATATATTCATGAAAACATAATAGGTTCATATCTGAAATCATGGCGCTCGGACCCTAGTGACAAGGATTAAGCATAGTAAAGTCATAACAACATCAATCTCAGAACATAGTGGATACTAGAGATCAAGCCCTAAGAGCAACTCTAGCAGACCCCGCATCCGCCCCCGACCCGCAAAATAACTGCCAAAATGCGGGTATGGGCTGGAAAACCTGCCTGACCAGACCCCGCATCCGACCCCAACCCGGGAAAACGCGGGTTTCCCCCTCGCGGCTGCGGTGCCCTGCATCAGAGAGAAGAAGTTGGCGGGAGGGCCATTTCAGCCCCGCGCGCCTTTCCCCCCTCCTTCCGCCGCCGCCCGCCCTTGCTTCCGCCTGCCCGCCACCGGCGATTCCGGCCATATCTGCGGGCGGAATCACGCCGCGGGGCCACCCCACACCCTCCCGCGCCGAGCCGCTGCACCGACCCCCTGGATCCGGCGACAAGAGCCGCCCCTCGTCGCCGCCGCCGCCGGGGATCAACCACCGTCGAGCGCGCCCCCTCGTCGCCGCCCGGGATCAGCCGCCACCGGTTAGTCCCTTTTTTATGATATTTGCGAGTTGTGTAGTTGATTGACTTGCCGGTATGCGTGTAGATGGAGTTGAGCCTCTGCGAGAAGTTCTTACTCTCCGATTCATCCGATTCGGACGACTCGGATGTTGAGACCATGCTTGCGACCTTTCGGCAGCAAACATTAGTCATGGCGCTTGCCGTGAAGGAGCATGAAGACGAGCACCGGAAGAGGAGGCGAGGATCGACTGTCGGGCGTCTGTGCATTCCTCGGAATCGCCATCTTGGGAACGAGATGTTGATGCAAGACTATTTCGCGGAGAATCCTACATATCCTCCGCACCTCTTCCGGAGAAGGTACCGAATGCGCCGATCCCACTTTGTGAAATTTGTTCAAGCTTGCGAGGCAAATTGCCGGTATTTTACTCAAAGAAGGAATGTCGTGGGCTTAAAGGGATTTAGTGCATATCAAAAAATCTCCGCAGCTATGCGGGTGATTGCATATGGCATTCCGGCTGACTATGTCGATGAGTATCTTCGCATTGGTGAAGATAGCACAATTGAGTCTGTGCGTAGATTTACAAAAGTGATCGTCCGTGTCTTTGGTCCTGAGTATCTTCGGGTACCCAATGAAGATGACACAAAGAAACTGATGGCATCTAATGAGATGAGAGGTTGGTCTGGCATGCTAGGTAGCATTGATGGTATGCATTGGAATTGGAAAAATTTCCCCAAGGCTTAGCAAGGAATGTATTGTGGCAAGTCTCGTGATGCAACAATTGTGCTAGAGGCCGTAGCATCCGAGGATTTATGGATTTGGCATTGCTTTTTTGGTATGCCGGGCACTCTCAATGATATCAATGTGTTGCAACGGTCCATTTGTTTGCTAGGCTTGCTAGTGGTGATGCTCCTGCTTGCAACTACACTATCAATGGGCATGAATACACAAAGGGGTACTATCTTGCAGATGGTATATACCCTCCTTGGTGCACATTTGTCAAGAGCATCAAAGAACCCAAAACAAAAAAACAATGTGAATTTGCAAGGGTGCAAGAGGCAGCCCTAAAAGACATTGAAAGAGCATTTGGTGTTTTGCAATCTAGGTTTGCCATTGTCCGTGGTCCTGCTCGTTTTTGGGATAAGAAAACCTTGAAGAACATCATGACATGCTGTGTTATCCTGCACAATATGATTCTTGAAGATGAAAGATGAATGAACTTAGAATTCTTTTACGACAATGTGGGTAGCCGTGTCAAACCAGCTAGAGACCCAAACCGCATTAGAGCTTTTCTTCAGACATACAAGGAGATTGAAAATGCAGACACACACTTTCAACTTCAGGATGATCTCATTGAGCACCATTGGCAAAGGGCTGGACAGTTTCTAAATTTTTTATTCATTTGTATTTGTATTCATGACAAGTTCTGTATTGCATTATTTAAGTTTGCTACGGTGATTTGAATAATTATTTGTAATGCGGATGATTATTGTATTATGTTTGATTTGAATAATTCAGTTTGTTTTCGATTGTTGAATTATGTTGGATTTGATATTTGCGGGCCGATGATATGCAGGATGCAGCGGCGCAAAGAGCAGACCCCGCAAAGCCGACCCGTAAAAAGGCATATTCCGCGGATATACTTTTTTAGGGATCCGTTTGGGGGGTCTGCATCTGTGCCAGCCCGAGCTAGCCCGCAAAAGCGGTTTTGCACGAACTGCAAACGCGTTTTGCGGGCCGGCGGGATGCGGGGTCTGCTAGAGTTGCTCTAACAAATTGATATGATTACATAAGAAATTTCATCCAATCTCATCTACCTCCAGTATGCCTATAAGAAGATTACTCACACATGATTATGAGCATCATGAAATTGTTGATGGAGAAGGGTTGATGATGTCGACAGTGATGATACCCTCTCTTCGAAGCCACGAACAGACTCCATAGGGCTCCCGACAAAGAAATTGACGATGGTGGCGGCTCTATATCGTAAAGCGCGATAACATTTTCTGTCTGATTTTATTCCGAGCGGATGTGAATTTATAGCGTTGGAATTAGATCAAGAGGACGCTCCGGGGCCCGCGCCACTTGTCCATGTGGGCACCCCCGGCCTCTTTTTGATACTTTTTGGCTCCAGTATTTTTTATATTTTCCAAAATAAATCTCCAAAATTTTCCAGTCCAATACCGGGAAGTTTTATTTCTGCACAAAAACAACACTATGGTAATCCTGCTGAAAACAGCGTCAATCTGGGTTAATTTTACTCAAACCATGCAAATTAGAGGCCAGAACAAGAGCAAAAGTGTTTGGAAAAGTATATACGCTGGAGACGTATCAAAGATTTTGATGCGAGAAATCCAACAGTGAAAACAGTTCAAAATTTGGACCAGTGATTTAACAGACAAAGTGTTTTGAATATATGAATCAACGTAAAATGGGAAAACTCTCAGGTTGCGGTAAGCGGCCCACCTACAGTACGCCACTTATCAACCACTCAGGTTGTGGAGAATGAATTCCATGCTTTAGTCACATGTGATCATGCGCGTACTCTGTGGACAAACATGCGTGCTAGATGGCCTCTCCCGTCGGATAATCTGCTGATCAATACCGGCAAGGAATAGCTTCTGAACCTACTCACTCAATGCTCTGATCAGGTTCGAGACATGGTGATCATGTTGGTCTGGCGTATATGGCAGTTGCGGAACGATTGCTCACATGGCAAGGATGTACCATAGGTGGTGGCAATAGTGGAGTATCTGGACAGTTACTACAAATCCATTCGGCTCGCTAGTCGCTTTACCACGGAAGAAATAATAAAAGGAAAAATGCCGGTCTCGGATCAGAAGGGCGACACTCAGTTCAAACATCCAGCGCCGCCATGGTTGGCTCCTGGGCTAGGGACTATCGCGCTTTCATATGATGGTTCCTTCCGGGAGGCAGACGGCTCGGCAGCGACCGGAATCGTGTTGAGAAATGGGTCAGGTACGATTTTGTTGGCGGCTTATTGTTACATGTTTAACTGTAATGATGCTTTGGAGGCGGAGATCCATGCTATCATGCAGGGTATGGCTTTGGCCATCCAACACACAGTACTTCCGGTGGTTGTGCAGTCGGACTCGGCGATTGGCCTCTCAGTGTTGGCTACTGATGGCCTCACCAAATCAGCATATGGGCATTTGGTACTGGAGATTAAAGAGCTGATGAAGGAAAGAGAGTTTTTACCTCAGAAATTACACCGTAGTCAGAATAGTGTTGCAGATCGGTTGGCAAACTATAGCCGCATCGAGAGAACCACGGCTGTGTGGGTTCACTCGGTTCCACCATGTATTGAGGATCTTTGGCCTCTCGATTGTAACTCTGTGACAATGCAATAAAACTCCCTTTTATCCCGCAAAAAAAAACCTCTGAGAAGGTGAGAATGATCTTTGCATGAGGTGCCCCTTAATTAGGGATCTCGCCCTTTTATAGTTTCTCCCTCATTTGACAGTTTTCGTGGGAGCTCCTAGGTCTAATAGCGACGAGGGGCACAGGGGCAGCCCGGCTAGCCGGCCCATTGGAGGATTGTACTATTGTAGTAACGGGCACTTTAGGGACCGATTACTAGTGCCTAATTCCTGACATGTGGTTCACTGTAGCAATGCTTTTGAGAATGTGAACAATATTTTAAAAAATAAATAGTTTTTGAAACATGAACATTATTTAAATTTGTGAACAATTTTTTCAAACATGAACTTTTTTTAAAAGGCGAGCAATGTTTGATCATTGTGACCATTTTTTGAAAGAAGCAAACAATTTTGGAATAAATGAAATAATTTTTAAAAAACATGAACAAATTATGAAATTCCAACTTTTGAACATTTTTGTGAAACCATGAACTAATATTTTTTAAAATAAATACTTTTGATTTTTTGAAATATTTTTTAAAATCATGAACAATTTTTTGAATTTGAAAAATAATTATTTTTATAAAAAAGCTAGAAAACTGAAACAACCAATAAAGAAAACAACAGGGATTCAGGAACCTTTTTGATGATCCAATAAAAGAAAACGGGGGAGAGCACTCTAAAACAAATTCAAAACCCCAAAAACCAAGCAGGCATCCTTTTATCTCCATATGTTGCATTGCAATATAATTTTTCATTGTTTTGCATAACATCCGAAAGATTGTCTTACATTTTGGCATACCGACTAAAATCTAATTTATCAAGCATCTTCATGTAACTCTTCGAGTGAAATACTTCCTCTGACCCAAAATAAGTGACTTCTTTTTTTACTTCACGAACACTAGCAGGGTCATAAGACTTTTTAGATGATGCCACGACGTACAAGTGAAAAAAAGTCGATATAGTTGTCGTAGCAATATAAACATGGATGGGCAACCTTGGATATACTCAGAACTGTAGTTCCGAACAATGCGATTTTTTCTCGAATCCACAAAAATCAAAAGAGAAATATTTTTATTAAATACCAAATATGTTAAAATCTAACTATGCAAGTACGTAGTACACCTACTAGTTATCTTCTAAAACAGGTATGTTCGTTTTCACTTTGCACCTTTACTCTCGTGTACCCTGTCTGTATTCTTCCGTGGATCCGTCTAAGAATTCAACATTAGTTTTAAGAACAATGACACTGTTTATTTTCACTGGTCGTGTAAGTGCTACACTTCACCATGCTCTGAACTGAAATTATTTTCATGGTATGTAAGTAATACTCCCTCCGATCCAAAATAAGTGGTTGAATTAAAACCACAACACTTATTTTGCAGTGACCTTGGATGATTCCTCACTGCACTCACCCAAACTCCTTTGCATTAGATGGAGCTTGCTCAGGAAATTAGCCCTACGTCTAACATTTCTCATCCATCTCGCCACAAAATCATTCAACACATGCCTACGCGTCACTGTAATGATGCTATTCAGCCTCTCCATTGTGCATTGAGATCTCTTGTGCATATGCCTCAACACATTGCGGAATAGAGAACACAAAATCTGCAGGTTTCATTGGAGGCAGTCCCTTCCTTTTAAGAATTAAGGCAACTCCTGATCCAAATTTCAAAGCCTAGCTGCCTCGCAGCACGAATTGATAAGAGAAATGCAAACTATATATAAACAATAGTACAGAACTTAAATGAGAGCCAGAGCAAGCTATCTCCAACTTCAGAATGAGTATAAAATACAGAAGCAAGACGTAAAGAACCCCTTCCAGATGAAACCGAATAGTAAAAAACACAAAGGCAAGAATCGGATGTGGCACGCAACCATACTTTGAACATTCATTAAGCAGCCCATGAATATTTCTTTAGACCCACAAGCAACACAAGATTGCACATTCAGAACAGTCCTGCAGCTAACTACATACAGAAAGTATTTTTGGCCGACACTATAAACCAATGCAGTCGTTAGCATTTTCATCTTTGCCGAGTGTTTTTCCCTAGCACTCGGCGAACTGTTTTAGAAAATAAATAAATTCAAATGCGGTACTTAGGTACTTAGTATAAATTTTGTTGAAAGTTTGAGCTTGGGAACTTAGGTTTTGTTTCTACCAAATGGTTGGTTTCAGTTGAGAATTTATCATTTATTTCCAACTGGAAATCACTTCATTCAGAGAAATGAATTTTGTCTCCACAATGTTCATACTATGGCAGTGTTCCAAAACTTTGGGATTCCTCAGCCTTTCACATTCGCAAGCCAGTGTTATACTCTGGAATTTGAAAGGGAGGACATCCATGTCTAATCTGTTTTTATCTCACGGGAAATCAAAAGAGCACTTTCGCTTCCTCTGTCGGCTATTTAAACTGATGCATAAACAGGGCAACATTTAGCAGAGGATGAAACAAGAAACCGGTCTTGGATAATGCGAATATTGAATAGAAACTTTGAACAAAAGTGTCACGATTGCATATTCTTGCCGCTTGAATAAAAGTGTCGGGATGGCTTGAACTGATAAGGTCAACAAAGACCTGGACGCCACCCGATTCTGCAACTGTTAAAATAGACTTTATTTCCTTTAGAAATCTTGCAACTAGGCATACGGTGCTGCTTTAACTCGGTACTTCTACTTCCCTCGAAAAAGTTCAGAAATTCTACTGGAGTGATGCAGTGTCAATAGAAAGCCTGAAATAACTCCCTGATTTGGTGCAAGAAAAGTGCAGAACAGAACACAGCTCTTGTAATGATGCTATTCAGCCTCTCCATTGTGCATATGGAACGATCACGCCTCCATCACATTGTGGAACAGAGAACACAAATCTGTATGTTCGTCTGATTCAAAGCTAGCTGCCTCACAACATGACATGGACAGTACTACCAGAAATACAAACTACAAATACTAGTACAGAATTAAAATGAGAACAAAGGCAAGCTTTGTGCAACTTCAGAGGTTGTATCTGCAGAGACTGTTTCTGATGAAATTCTACTGGAGTTCCATCAAGTGGTACAGAAACACCTTCCAGATGAAATCAAGTAGCAAAAAACACAACAGCAAGAAGATTCCGATGTGACACGCAATATTTCTTCAAGCGGCAAGAATATTCATTAAGCAGTCCCATGAACATTTCTTCAGACCCACAAGCAGCACAAGATCACACATTCAGAACACAATCTTGCAGCTAACTACATACAGAATCCAACGGATTCAAAAACGCGTCTGAAGCCTAGGAGGAGGTGAACTTGGTGGAACAGAAAACACATGGAGAACAGAGTACTACAAGAATAACGAACTATTAACAGAATTAAAATGAGAATAAAAGCAATCTCCATGCAACTTCAGAGGCAGTATCTGCAGAGACTGTTTGCTAAGGAAAAAGTACAGTGAAGAAAAACGAAGCATTTCATGGCCTTTCTTAGATTTCCATCAAGTGGTACAGAACTCTTCCAGATGAAATCGAATAGTAATAGACACAAAAGCAATAAGAATATGAATCTGATTTAAAGCTAGTTGCCTCACAACACGTCATGGACAACACTACAAGAATAACGAATTTTTAATAGAAATACAAACTACAAATACGAGTACAAAATTAAAATGTGAACAAATGCAAGCTCCGTGCAAATTCAGAGGCAATATCTGCAGAGACTGCTCGCTAAGGGAAAGGTACAGAGAAGCAAAATGAAGTAATTCATGGCCATGTTAGAGTTCCATCAAGTGGTACAGAAACACCTTCCAGATGAAATCGAGTAGCAAAAAACACAACAGCAAGAAGAATCTGATGTGACACACAATATTTCTTCAAGCAGCAAGAATATCATTAAGTAGTCCCATGAACATTTCTGCAGACCAACAAGCAGCACAAGATCACAAATTCAGAAGACAATCTTGCACCTAACTACATACAGAATCCAACGGGTTCAGAAACGAGACTGACGCCTAGGAGGAGGTGAACTTGGTGACGGCCTTGGTGCCCTCAGAGACGGCATGCTTGGCGAGCTCGCCGGGGAGGACAAGGCGGACGGAGGTCTGGATCTCCCGGGAGGTGATGGTGGGCTTCTTGTTGTATCTGGCCAGCTTGGCGGACTCGCCGGCAAGCTTCTCGAAGATGTCGTTGATGAAGGAGTTCATGATGGACATGGCCTTGGAGGAGATGCCAATGTCCGGGTGCACCTGCTTCAGCACCTTGAAGATGTAGATCTTGTACGTCTCCACGCTCTTCTTGGCCTTCTTCTTCCCCTTCTTGTCGCCGCCCTCCTTGGACGCCGGCGGCCGCTTCTCAGCCTTGGGCTTCTTCCCCGCCGGGGACTTCTCCGTAGCCACCGGCTTCTTCTCCGCCTTGGGCGCCATGGGAGCGGCTGCTGCTGATGATTCGAGGTTGTGGGGAGGTGGGGTTTGGATCGAAGGCGACGGGGGATGCAGATGCTGCGATGTGGGGAGGAGGGAGGGGGCGGCGAGATTTATATAGGAAACTGGAGGAGGAAGGAGGCGGGCTGTGGTTGGTGGAGAAGCTGGTGCCTCGGATCGATGCCGTGGAGCGGTTTCAGCCGTCGGCTGATGTTTGGGTTGACGGCCCGGATGCGCTTTGGCGCGGATCGGTGACGTGGCTGAAACGTGCACGGGATACATGACTGGCAGCCGGCTGTGTGGCCATGCATGTGCATGTACCAGTACACACATCGTACCGTCAGTTGATATTTGACGCGTACCAACCAGGCGAAGCCCATACTTTCGGCTTTCATCCAATCCGGTTTTGGGAAGGTTTTAGATCCTTTCCTGAACCTTTTTTTTCCTTTTTCTCTTCTGTTTGCCTTTTTATTTTCTCTTTTTCTTCTTTACTTTTTCATCCTTTTTTGCGAATTTTCTTTTCTAATCCGCGAACATTTTTTGTTGATCGGATTTAATTTTTGTTCATTGGATTTAGAAAACGTTCATCAAATTCAGAATTTGTTCGCCGAATTTAAAAAATGTGCATCAAATACGAAATCTGTTCATCGGTTTTCAAAAAATGTTCATCAAATTTCAAATTTTGTTCATCGAATTCAAAAAATCATTAATTTATTTTAAAAAAGGTTCAAATACAATTTTTGTCCATCAAGTTCGCAAAATGTTCATCGGATTCAAAATTTGTTCATCAAATACCAAATAATGTTCATCATTATTAAAAATGCTCATAAAAATTATTCATCAAAATAAAAAATGTTCATTCTTTTGAAATCACGAACATTTTTTTAATTCAAGAATTGTTTTTGAATTCGGTGAACATTTTTTTTATCTGCGAATGTTTTCTGGAAATCCGATTTTATTCAAAATCTCAAAGAAAAAAGACACGTCGCACCCCACATGGGTCGGCCCAAAAGGACGCGCAGGGGAGCGGAGGGCACGCCCGGCCGATCGCCAGCGTGCCACGCGCGGAATAGGGGCTCCCTGGACGGACCACACACGTTTTTTTTGGGATACGTTACACGCGCTTTTTGAATGGCCAACTCTACGCGCCGGTCGACCGCCCAAATTTCAGCCTGTCACCGCGCGTGCTTAGATCAAACCATCCTATGTCATTAGATTGTCTTGTCTCGAATTCCACTTCAAAAGTGGTGCCATCAGCAGTAGTCGGCCACCCATGTCATCGCGCCTAGGACGGTTGTGCTCGCCGGTCACCTGCGTCACGCCGCCCATCCTTGATCATCGACCCTGCAACACATCCTTTTGAGGAGCTCCACAACGCCTCTCATTCATAACGCCAACCGTTTGCCAATCGAAGCATCCGGCTAATCGGGCCTTGCCCTCGATGTTAGACCATGAACAACACCGTTTGCGAGGGCTTTCACAGCGCGCTTCTCCTTGTTGACGCAGCACGGTATGCTCGTGGTCACAGAACTCATCATGTTGCCCCTCTCTCGCAGCTCTGCCCGGCGCTGTAACACCCTGGGAATCATGCTACAGTAACTCCCTGTGATTAAGCTAATCATGTTGCTAAACAGGGCTTGATCACATTTGAATCACCTTCCTTTTCAAACTCCTAGTTCAAACTTCAAATATAATTAAAGTGAAAATTAAAAGTTTTCATAAACTCAAACAAAAATGTTCAGTGGGTGCTAAATATTACACTAGTAATTATGGTGGAGAAAACACATTTTTATAAAATACCTAAATACTTTTAAATGAAATAAAACAGAAAAGGAAATAAGCAAATAAAAAAAAACAGAAAACAGAAACAGAGCAGGAAAAGAAAAAAAAGGAGCAGGCCTTCCCCCCCCCACTGGACCCGTGGCCCATCTGCACCGAACCCCCCGGCCCAAACTGGGCCGCACCCCCGCACCCCCGACCCCGGCCCAGCCCACCTCTCCTCCCCCGCGTCCCCTTCCTGTTCCCCCGACCGGGTCGGAACGGGGCGCGTCGCCGCCGAACCCCCTCGCCGGCGGTGAACCCCGCGAGAGGATAAGGGCGCCAGCGGCCCCCGCTCCCTCGGGCCTCTCTCCCACTCGCCCCGCTCACTCCCTCGGCCTCTGCGCCTCTCCCCCCCGGATCCACGCCGCTCTCCTCTTTCCCACGCCCGACGCGCTCGCCGCCGTTCCCGTCGTTCACGCGGCCACCGTGCCCCACTCGCCACCTCGCCGTGTCGTACGACGTCGCCGCCCTCGACTGCACCCCATCCGCCTCTCCGCCGAAGCTCGGAGCCACTGCATCGGCCTCCCCGAGCTCGCCTTCATCTTCGGACGCCGACGACCCCCTTCTTCCCCGGCGCCGACCTGCTGCTTCTAAGCACCCACGGGCCTTTCTTGCGCCACGCGGTGAGCTCCTCTACCTCCTCCCCCACTCCGCTAGCTCGCCCACGCTCCCTAGCTTTCCCCCCACGCGCGCCCGAACGCCGCGCCGCGGAGCTCGCCGCCGGCGGGTCTCCGGTGACCAAATGGTCACGGGGTCAAGCCCGTTGCACTCCCCGCCGTTTGTAGATGCCCCCCAGCCCCTCCGCTTTCTCGTTAGCTCGCCGTAGATATGTTTCCGTCGGGCACGCGTAGCTCCTCGCCGCCGGCGAGTTCGTAGCGCTCGTCTCCGGCCGTTCCAGCCCCTCCGACCACCGCCGTTGGACGCGCGACGTCGAGCCGCGTCGAACGCGCCCAGCCACGCCCCCGGAGACCCCCTGTACGTGAAACCCGTACCCCTCCTGAGCCGCGCCGCCGTGCGTCTGGTCGCCGGCGTTGCTCCGGCGCCGGCCGCCGACGTGGCACACCTGGGGCCACCCCCTGGGTCACTGCCAGTGGCCCCCACGGGTCCCAGTTGACTGGGTTGACCCAGTCAACTGCTGACCGGGCAGGCCCAGTCACTGACATGCGGGCCCCGCCGCAATAATTAAAAAAAAGAAAAGAAAAAGAAAATGTTTTATAAATAAAATTAATTAGTTTAAATAATCTCTCACTGACAGGTGGGCCCAGTAGTTAATTAACTAAAAACTAATTAGTTTAATCCTCTGTTAACCCACAGTCTATGACAGGTGGGTCCCCCGTGTCAGTTTGACCAGTCAACCCGGACTGTTGACCGCTGACGTCACTCCTACGTCATGCTGACGTCATATCCCTTTTTCTGTTAATTAAATAATTCCAGAAATTCAAATAAACTTTGAAAATTCATATCTTTTAAACCGTAACTCGGATGAAAATGTTTTCTATATGAAAGTTGCTCAGAACGACGAGACGAATCCGAATACGCAGTCCGTTCATCCACCACACCTCCCTAACCTATCGAACTAGCAACTTTCCCCCTCCGGTCCGTCTGTCCGAAAGCGCGAAACATCGGGAATACCTCCCGGATGTTCCCCCCTTCACCGGTACCTCCTACTGTCGCGTTAGGACACCCCTAGCACCGCTCATTGACATGTCACGCATCGTCATGCTTATGTTTGCATTGTATTTACTGTTTCTTCCCCCTCTTCTCTCCGGTAGACTACGAGACCGACACTGCTGCTGCCCAGTTCGACTACGGAGTCGACGACCCCTCCTACTTGCCAGAGCAACCAGGCAAGCCCCCCCCCCTTGATCACCAGATATCGCCTACTCTCCTCTATACTGCTTGCATTAGAGTAGTGTAGCATGTTACTGCTTTTCGATATCCTATTCTGATGCATAGCCTATCCTTGCTACTACTGTTGATACCTTTACCTGCAATCCTACATGCTTAGTATAGGATGCTAGATTTCCATCAGTGGCCCTACATTCTTGTCCGTCTGCTGTGCTACACTATCGGGCCGTGATCACCTGGGCGGTGATCGCGGGTATATACTTATATACTATATACATGACACATGTGATGACTAAAGTCGGGTCGGCTCGTAGGAGTACCCGCAAGTGGATCTTTGTGGCGGAGTGACAGGGCAGGTTGAGACCGCCTAGGTAAGAGGTGGGCCTGGCCCTGGTCGGCGTTCGCGGATACTTAACACGCTTAACGAGATCTTGGTATTTGATCTGAGTCTGGCCATTTGGTCTATACGCACTAGCCATCTACGCGGGAGTAGTTATGGGTATCCCGGCGTCGTGGTATCAGCCGAAGCCTTCGTGACGTCAGCGACTGAGTGGCGCGCGCCGTGTTGGACCGCTTTGACGTAACCGCCGTGATCGTGTGGGTTGCTAGGTCTGCTCGCGGCCGCGTTCGCAACGTGCAGGTGTGCATAGGGCGATGGGCCCAGACCCCTGCGCGCATAGGTTTAGACCGGCGTGCTGACCGCTCTGTTGTGCTTAGGTGGGGCTGCGACGCGTTGATCTTACGAGGCCGGGCATGACCCAGAAAAGTGTGTCCGGCCAATTGGGATCGAGCGTGTTGGGTTATGTGGTGCACCCCTGCAGGGAAGTTTATCTATTCGAATAGCCGTGTCCCTCGGTAAAAGGACGACCCGGAGTTGTACCTTGAGCTTATGACAACTAGAACTGGATACTGAATAAAATACACCCTTCCAAGTGCCAGATACAACCCGGTGATCGCTCTCTAACAGGGCGACGAGGAGGGGATTGCCGGGTAGGATTATGCTATGCGATGCTACTTGGAGGACTTCACTCTATTCTCTTCTATATGCTGCAAGATGGAGATGACCAGAAGCGTAGTCTTCGACAGGACTAGCTATCCCCCCTTTATTCTGGCATTCTGCAGTTCAGTCCACTGATATGTCCCTTTATACATATACCCATGCATATGTAGTGTAGCTCCTTGCTTGCGAGTACTTTGGATGAGTACTCACGGTTGCTTCTCTCCCTCTTCCCCCCCTTCCTATCTATCTGATTGTCGCAACCAGATATTGGAGTCCAGGAGCCAGACGCCACCGTCGACGACGACACCTACGACACTGGAGGTGCCTACTACTACGTGCAGGCCGCTGACGACGACCAGGAGTAGTCAGGAGGTCCCAGGCAGGAGGCCTTGCCTTTTCGATCGTTGCTACTTTTGTGCTAGCCTTCTTAAGGCAAACTTGTTTAACTTATCTCTGTACTCAGATATTGTTGCTTCCGCTGACTCGTCTATGATCGAGCACTTGTATTCGGGCCCTCGAGGCCCCTGGCTTGTATTATGATACTTGTATGACTTATTTATGTTTTAGAGTTGTGTTGTGATATCTTCCCGTGAGTCCCTGATCTTGGTCGTACACATTTGCGTGCATGATTAGTGTACGGTCAAATCGGGGGCGTCACAGGCGCGCGGTTGCAGCTCCACCTGCATGCGGTTATAGCATCCCGACGCATGGGATACAAAGCCCATTCAGACTGGGGGGAGATAGTGAATTGATAGTGGACCTGAAGTTCTATATTTGAATACCATCGAAGCACTCATATATATCTTACAAAATATGTTAGTGCCTGACATTATATTGGTTGGCAACATATTGAGAGTGCAATCCCCAACAAAAGGTATAGTAGTTGCAGTAAGGAATATCCTTAGATATGTCCAAGACACAAAAGGTCTTGATTATAGCTGTTATATCCTGATAGTGGCTAATAAATTGATCCCAATGGTGCCATATCAAAGACTGGGTTTATTGGAATAGTATTCCGAGGGAAGCCTTCAGAATAGACTCTAAATGGGTCCTTGCAGTGATCATTCTGCTGTAATTATTTTATTTGAAGCATGACAAGATATACATGGCTTCATAGAATGATGAGCCACATGTGAGATCATGTGGAGATTCATTGGAATCAACTACATTATCTAACAAGATAATGTCACCTGTATTGCTTATAGGTTATATTTATCCTCGCAAATTACAGAAATGTAAGAGGATAAGCAACAAACGGATTATTGTGATATTCGCAATGCCTCTACCAACGTTTATATTCCAGAATCAGGTTCGTGGAATTGGTATGAGACAACATTGATGTTTGCAAAGTTCATGGGAGTAAAATCCCAAGTTATAACCTGTTGCTGATCTTCAAATCATTCATTGTGCTCTTTTTTCCTTTATGTGTTTCTCATATAAGGTTTTTAACAAGACAATATAAATACAAGTGTGGATATACGCCATATTGGTTTCTCCTTATATTTTTTCACTGGGTTTTAAAGGAGTTTTCGATGGCATATCATTATAAGGTTTTTCCTCAATTTTTCCCACATGGTTTTGAAGGAGTTTTTAGTTTGCAATATACAAATGACGAACTGGTCAAGGGGGAGTGCTGAGAAATAAAACATGTGATCAATTTTATGGGAGAAATGTCTCCCATGAGATGTCTGTTGGGGAAAAGATGTCTCCCCAACACACCCCTTCACCATGTATATAAGTAGGTCTCCCACATTGCAATGGAAGTAGTGAATCACTAGTCATCATCCCATGCGTTTGCACGGTCTAGATATTATAGGGGTCCATAATTACGAAAACTATTGTAGTAACATTTAAATGCAATAGTATGAATTATGGATATCATATTGGCTGTAAAAAAGTTCGTTATTCAAACAATAATAACATTAAGTATACACATGTATTTATAGGCTTCGTGATTGGCCAGAGTGTATCCATTTTCCCTTTATGTTGCGCAAACTGGCATTATTGGTCTGAATGGATCCTTCCTCACATTGTGGCCACTATACATCTTTGTGAAATTTATGTTTTCTACTAAGCAATGGACGTATGGATAAAGTATGTATAAATTTGATCCGTATGGCCAGATACACGTCTTCCTGGCCTACAAAATAATATTTTCGAATTTGATCCACATGGTAGCTTATATAACACAGCTCAACAAAAATTTGGACAAACATGCATATACACACTAACTCCTCAACAAAGTTTGAAAAGCCTAAGAGGCACTTGCGGGATGGGCTAATTATATAGATAAATAAATCAAATATTGCATAAAGTAAATTAATTATTAGAAGAGGTACCAAATATTCTTGAATGATACTCTTAGTGGTTATTGCTTAGGTGGATGTGTTTGTCATTTAGTTTCGATTCCGTTGTCTAAGGCCATACTGCTTTGCCGTGGTCGGCGTATATGTATTACCACTTCTACAAAGCTACTTTATCATTTACATAATATACATTTCTTCTAATGTAAACAATATACTTATCTATCTGTTCCAAAAGATTTTGTATGTTTGTGTCGTATATATATTATCTTGACTGGTCTTTTTGTACGGTGAAATTGAAATTTCTTCTTCAGATATGTATAGACTATTTTTTTATTAGCATAGGTCTTTATGATTCTTTATTTGTACATGTCTGTTTTCTTTTCGAAGGAAACATGTCCGCACTTTTTCTTTTTTAGAAACCTGCGATGTGAACATTTTGAACGGGTCTTGAGCACTTCTTTTTACGTGTCTTTTTTTCCTATGTGCAGAGAAGGAACGGGCAACTAAAAAAAATTAGGCACGTGTACGTGTTTTTTTTGTTTTTTTAGGATTATGTACGTGGTGTTGAGGACTTCTCCTCATGTATGTGTGGGAGATTTCTTTTCTGTGAGGGAGCTTTTGGGGTGGACTTTTTCCAAAGGTGTGTCGTGAGGGCTAAGGACTTATTTTCTTGGGCCATTTGCATTTTTGTCCCTAACTCAAACCACCTACTCAGATTTACCCCTAATTTCGAAGTATGCTCAAATTTACCCCTCTGCCGTTAGGTGCCCTTATAGAAATGCCCTTCCGTGCCGTTTCCGTCGGGTCAAAGGGCTTTGACCGTTTTCCTCAAGTTTGCTGGACATTTTTGCCCCTCTGTGCACATCCCACTTACATGTGGGACCTACCTAGGAAAAGGAAAAAAACCTCTCTGTCTAACTTACACGTGGAGCCCACCAATAAAAAAGGTCTCCCTCTCTCATAACCTCCCCCTCTCTCTCCCTGACATGTGGGCCATTGGACCCAATGTCAGGGTCAACTCCTGTTCTCACGTGGTCACGACGAGGCTTGGCGGCTCGGCCGGTGGCCGTCGCCGGTGAAGGACAGACGCCTGCGTGTGAGGGCCGTGGTGGGAGGCTCGGGGTGGTCCGGCGGAGGGGGTGGAGCCGCCGCCCGTAGCTATCGTTGGAGCTATCACAGAAGCAATCACCTGAGAGCGTCTAAGAGCTTCGGTCGACGACGCCGTTAGCCACCGCGGCCGGAATCCAAATCCAGCAATACGAGCATGTCCATGAGCTTCGTCGGGTGCCTCTCCTCCGCCCTGCGCAGTGAATCGGGCCTGGGGCCACCGTAGACGATGCCCGGGACGTCGAACTCCGCCAAGGCCGTCACTCTTCCCGTCCTAAATTCGGCCGCCATGAGCCATTCTTCACCAACCCGACCTCTCTCAAGTCATCTAGGAAAGCTCGCACCCCTACTCTCATCATCCCCTACCCGATTCCATGCCCGGAGCCCCCTGCTCGAAGCCGGCCACCATGACTGACCTCGGCTGTGTGTTGGCCATGCGTGCGCGCATCTACACCCTACTGCGCCCGGTGAGCTTGCGCCTCGCGTAGCTCGCATTGCTGGCGCCCTCCCCGCGCGGTCAACCGCCCCCCTACGGCGAACAGCCGGCGAGCGCATCCGCTGACGGCCGGGAAAAAGAAGGGATGAGGGAGAGTGTTTTTTTCTTTTTCCTTGGTAGGTCCCATGTGTAACTGAGTGACCCATGGTAGATCTGAGCTGACCTAGTTTTCCTTTTGTTTATTTCGAATGGGTCCCGCATGTAACTGTCACATGGAGTCAGGGGCAAAATGTCCGACTAACATCCAGAAAACGGTCAAAGCCCTTTGACCTAACGGAAACAGCACGAAAGGGCATTTCCGTAAGGGCACATAACGGTGGAGGGGCAAATTTGAGCAAGCTTTAAAATTAGGGGCAAATATGAGTAGTGGGTTCGAGTTAGGGACACAGATGTAAAAGACCCTATTTTCTTATACGTGTAGGATTGGTCCTCCTCATGTATGTGGTGTTTCTTTTTCAGAAGAAAAGAAGGTAGCTTTTGTTAATAGATCTTGACCTTTAAATTTAAAATCTAATGGTTAAATTAATTTTACTGATGTGGATGAACATGAAGGCTCGTATGGTGCCTCCAATTAATAAATATAAGATTTGGACTCCTCATTTATCTCTTAATTTCACTCTACAACAAAACCAATGAAATTTATTGCTGTGCAGGTACGGTCTACGAACCGTATGGTTAAGAGCGTAAAGTTCTGCTCCAGCAGCCATTGATTGATCTGCCAAAGCTTGTGATTTTTCATATGAATGCACAGGAGCACAGCAAAGGAAGTGCTTTGTATTGCGCTTTTAAGTGATACAGCTGCTGCATTACATTATAGTCATGTTGTATATGGCCGAGTCTGCAATGCCTATTCGCTCAATGACAAATAAATTAAAAGAAAGTCAAGTCGTAGATTTGTAAGCCAGAGAAAAAGTTGTGATATCTCTACTCCTAATGAAGCAGTTGGTAGTCTCCGCCGGTTAATTTTCGTCCCATCTTCCCTGGTTTATTTTCGTCCTCCTCCTACCTTTGCTGATTTTTTTCGTAGGTTTTTTGTCCTACCGTACCGCCACCTCTTCACATTGGTTTTCTCCCGTAAAAAAAAACACTTCGACCAGCGAGCTCCCTTTTCTCCCCTCGCACCAATCGCTCCTGTCCCCGAGCCCCTCGCACGCGCTAGGGTTCCCACACCCCCATCTTCTGCGACCACCACGCCGCCGCCCCCATCTTCTGCGACCACCACGCCCGCGCCGAGGGCTCCCCGCTTGGACATCGTCAGGTTCTGCCGCCGCGGAACCCCGCCATCACCGCGCGCACCACGCCAACAGATGAGTTTGCCGGAGCTCACACGCCGGTCGCCACCGATCAAGATGAAGAAGGGGCGGGGGGTAGGGTGCACCTGCGCGTCGCGAGCCGCAACTCGTACTCGGCATCACCACGTTCGTCGGCCTCTCCAAGGGAATGTAGTGGCGCCTGCATGAGGCATTGCAGATGTACGTGGATGCGTGGAAAACCAACATCCCAGAATTCAAGAATCCCTTTGCTCCATCGAGGATACCATCACAGGTACGTCAATCTTTGTCCTCTCCTGCGTTGTCATTATATTATGCCCGTGTGTGTAGTGCATATTGCTCTGATGTTCTAGAATTTTTGGTAGATTGTGCGTCTCTTCTTTTCTTGAAAAATTCTTTGCCTTGGTGATCGCGTCTAGATTTATTCAGCTCATGTATCTATACCATGTACTATTTCCTACTATAGTATATATGGTATTGATTGTAAAAAAGGTGCATATTGCAATTTTAATGAAGAATGAATGATTGTTTAAATCAAGTGGAGAATAAATGTTCATTAGCATATTGTTATCTGACACAGACATATGCAGTGGTTTCGATGGCGGGTTGATTAAAACCATGGTAAACAATCGACATTGAGAATTGCTGGATCAATGTATTTTCGTGAATTGGAAAAAAATCCTTATAGTCATAACAGTGAAAAAGGACTGTTAGACAATTAATGTTCTTTATTTATTTGTTTATTTTAGTTTCCACACATGATGTTCTAAAACATGTTCGTCTTTCCTGAAAGAGCACTGCTATGCACACGAGTATCGACGCACGATCCACAGACGACAAGTCAGGTAGACCATAGGATTAACTTTTTTTTTTAAATCTATGTGGCTCCTAATCCTGTCGAGCACAAATCATCCAGGAGCCAATCGAGTGCAGAGCACTTTCGTACCTGAAATGCCTACATGTTATGAAGAGATCTAACATGTATCATGTATGAAGTAATAGGTGGATCATATGTCCCTCTTACGCAAGGGTCATGTCGAATTGTCAGACACTCAGATGATCTTTGATCGAGATATATAAACCACTAGCATACGTATATTTCTGAAACCAGTATTTCAGCTGTCACGTGTCTTTGGCTGACGGCAAATTGCAAACACAGCAAAGCTCGCTTGCCTTGAGAGAGATCAAACTTGGGTAGCAGCATAGCTCGAATAAGTGTATTGACTGATTGACTAGCAACACATGCGCACACAGAAGATAGCTGATTGGATAGCCACTAGCATGTAAACATGCATGTTGTTTATATTTCTTCAACACACTGTGATTGTGAAGTTATCTCTATATTTCTACAATTCGTTGTTGATATTTTATAGATGTTCATCTCCCGACTTTATCTATATTAACCGCTGGTCAATTTTCTGAATTACTTGTTGGTGAGAATTCTTCTGTTGTTGTCTTCTTGGCATCATTATTCAATCATATTTTCTAGACTATTGAGTTCAGGAATATTTGTTGTTGCCTCAATATGTTGTAGATTATCTTATTTTATAGTTTCTTTTGTTGAGTGAATATCTCCAAAGTATCGAACTTACACTGTCTGCTCACAGAGAGGAAAAGAGGGGCTGACTATAGGATTCTAAAATCTTTCTTCGCTGCCAAACTTTAGTGATTGCCCTGCTGGAGATTGTCATATTTTTAAAAAAGGAAAGGTATTAATAACTTAGCCATGTATTTATATTTAGATGATTTAGGGACCTTTCTGGTCCTGGGCCACCTTGCAATTCCTAAAAACCTTGCCATGTATTTGTGTCGATTACATAGGCACACTTGATTGTATACTTAAACAGAAGTTTTCTTTTTTGGAACAAGACCATGTTTAATGTTGAATATCTGGTGCATCGTTATGTTGAGCAACTGCAAAATGTACTATGCCCCAGCGGATCCGTTCGCCGCCGCTGATCCCTTCGCCGACGCCGATCTCGTTGCTACGTCGACGGCAACCATTTGACGCCGCCGAACCCCTTGCCATCGAGTGTCTCCTCCATTATGAGTGCAAGCAACAGGAGGTGTCCTCTTGGCACAACGACGTCAACTGGTCACTCCTTCATCGACAGGTTCTTGCGCTTGGTGGATTACTTCCACGGTTCCACAGTGGGAGGGGACACTCAAGCTACGATACGTATCTCTTCCCCTTGGAGGCCCGCACTCTTCACGTGTTGCTGGTACTGGAGGATCCACAAGCGTCAATGATACAAAGTAAGTAACGTGCACCTGTAATCTTTGTAGGTTCAGGCAATGTCTCCACCCACTCGCAAGTTCAACTACATTGGCTGAGTGCAAGCAGGATCTGTAGTAATACTGAGTACTTACAAACTCAGAAAGCTCTGTCTACATCTGCACAAGGTAGAATCACAATGAACTTGGCCCTTGATTATTTTTGTCATGAGTTGTATTTCAGTCGATTGACCTGTGGTCGGAAGTGTGCCTTGTATACCACACCTTTGAAACTTTGTTAGGTCTGAATTGTGTGGATGGCAAGCAGTACATCAGACTTTGTTTCCTTTGTACTGATTTAATATACCCGCTGGTTCGGCTGATTAGTGCTACGCTGTGTGGATGGCGCAAGCAGTACATCAGGCTTTGTTTCCTTTTTACTGATTTAATATACATGCTGGCCCGGCTGATTAGTGTTACGCTGTATAAGTTCACAGTGGACTTGCAATTGCTTAGTAACTGTAGTAGATGGAAATGTACCAACATGTCGTAGTTATGTTGTTGACTTGCTATATTGCTCCTTTCCTTTTGTAAGGTATCTCAGACTGTGGGATTTTTTGTTCAACATTAGACGAAATATTCAGCTCAATTTTTATATTCTACCATTTGTTTCCCACACTTGTCTTTCGAATTGTCCATTTGTTATTTGGATTTTAGATTTAACTGTGTATCCGACATGCTTACAATAATAATTTTGTTTAGATATTAAAAATACAATATCATTGTCAGGAACTTCCACATCCGATTATTTCTCATATATTTGGGGTCTGATGCAGCAAAGGTAATATCTGCTTTGTGTTTTTAGATTGATAACAATGAATTATTCCAGATGTAAAAGGAATTGCTAAAATCAACTAGAACTGATGCTACATAAGTTTTTTCTTTTCATAATTAAATTATTTCCCTCTTGATAAAAAAGAACATAGTATTCTAGAGAACTTAGTTCACAAGACAGAAAAGAAGCAAAGGTGTGTTATGCAACTTTCAATAAGGTGGAAATAAACAAGACTAGAGGTGGGGAGAGAGAGATAGAGATGTTTTTTTTAGAGAAGAGAGAGATAGAGATGTTACACATGATTCATTCCTGAACCACTAGAACTTGTTGTTTTTTCTCCCATCTGTTGGCCATGCCCGGCCTTAGATTGGGCTTGATTTGTATTTATGCGTAACTGTGCACATTTTGGTCAGCTATGAGTCATGTTTAGGCTTTTCTGCGCTGTCTTGGCTGAAAGCCATTTTTATCGGAATGTTGGTTGGTGCATATAGTTTTACTGCCATGTAGAAGAATGAAGTACTTAAGTGGTATTTGTTTCTTTGCGAACGAAACTAGGTGTCTTTGTTACAAGTAAATCATTATAAGAATGGAAACGACCCTGTTAGATCCCCATAAGAGGTGGTACCGCAGTAGCCAGGAATGGATTGAGGTAATCAACCGATGATTGGTGTGTGTTAACCATTTAATTTGAACATGGTATGGCAATTGTCGCACTCTGTTTCAGTTAGCTGAAACTGATAGCCAGGAACGCATCTTTGTAGCACGTTTCTGTTAAAACTGTAAATATACATTTTGCTTCAAGCAATTTGCTAGCTATTCAAGTTGGCAACTAGCTGGCATCATGTGATGTTTCTTTTCCATGTTATTAAGACTTATACATAACTTATTGTTTACATGGTGGTCCATTATAACTATTGTAAACTAAATTTTTCAACAAGGAGATGCCCGCATATAACTCCTTCATAATATGTTGTGAAATCATTTGTCATATGTCTGATTTTTTTCATCACCCCCATTTAGAAATGAGCCTTCTGTTAACTCCTGGTCTTTCAAGTCATTTTCTGTTCTGACAAACTTGTGCCTTTTCAGACAGATCACTGTCAGTGAGTAAACAATTGTTCAATTAAAGACTGGTATTATGTGCTATATATTGGGAATTTCAAATGAATAGTTCTGACATATTTTCTTCAGGAGATTTTCCGGAGCTTGAGTAAGCAACTGTATCTACTTATTTTGTTAATCAGATTTGTAGCACCCGATATGTTTAGGCAGTAGACTTATTGGTCCAGAGAAGGATTCCCATGATTCACCAAAAAATTGTTGTACTAGGGAGTTTGCTTGTTCTGATAGAAATAGTAGTAAGGTGTGTATTTGTACGTATAACATGTTTGGTTAGAGAGAGACTTGGATATTCCTCCATCCATATTTTACTTGTTCTGATGTAGACATGCAAACAAGCCAAAAATGATCTCTATGGAATAATGTTCCTGACAAGAGATGGGGCTTTGTTCCTATATTACGATTTTTGGGACCCTACATTCTTTTATCTATAGCATTTATGCTTTACGAGCTGCATTTATAAATGGCTTATATCAGTGATATTAGCTATGTGTGTGGACGGATATACATACGTGTGAGATAATTTGGGGTTGATAGGAAATCATTATTTTGATGTTTTGTTAATTGAAGTTTGATCTTATGTTCTAACTGCAAACATGCAGCTCTATGGTGCATTCTTTTATCTATAGCATTTGTGATTTGGAAATCATTATTTAGAACCATGGTTTCTTAGGTCTGATTACTTTGTGCAACATTACAGATCAATTCCTAATATTATTCAAGCAATCTTAAGTTCGGGACACCACTATGCTTCCATATGCAATCTAATGACTTTTTTCTGGTGTATATGGAAGGTGGGAAGTGACAAACATTTTGGAAGAAAATAGGGACATCCAACTCAGGTGCATCAAGCTGCTCAAGCTATAATGAAAGGGCTTCAGGTAGAGTCCAAAGTTACAGGTTTTATCGGTCCACCATTCTGACAGATAATCAGGTACTTGCAAGAGCTGCAGATTCTGGCGAATTTCAAACCCGGGACATTGTGAAATCCATTCACAGATAGGACAATACTTCAATGTTTCCAGGTCTCTTATGTTAAAGATAATCACATCAAAAGAGATTTGAATGGTGTTGCTCATAACTGTGCAAAGGACTCACTGAAAAAGCTTTGTATTAGCTACCACATACTGTATTAGCTCATACTGTACTATACTGTATTAGCTCATCTCATAGGAGTATCCAATGTCCAATGTTGCTCGCTTTGAGCAACTTTGTAATCTATGGATTTCGTATCCTTGATGTAAGATGCGTATGAAAGTTCAATGAATAGCGCCCTCGGGCGCTCCTTCTGTTAAAAAAAATTGCATAGCGTATGTAGTAGAGTGAGACAACAAAACAATGGCATAGAAGCCACATGAAGAGTCAAGGGGCAATGAGATGATGATTGATGTATGGCCAAAGAAGGCGATGAACGACATGTTCAATGGAGAAGAGAGGCTAGAGGGGTGCATGGAGTTTGTTGAAATACATAGAAGATACTTGTGTTTGTGCTGTGGTTGAACATTGCGTGCAATGTGTTTGTTCGTGGGGAGTAAAATGAGCATTGTTTACAAATTCATTTGTTGGCCCGTGGCAACGCACGGGCAATCTACTAGTCATATTAGAGGCACAATTCTCACTCTATGTGTAGTACTAGTAGTCTAGTCGAGTACATGAGCAAGTAGGCACACTAATATTCATACATAGAGAGAGGTAGATAATATTCACTCTAACGTGGTTCATATGCTTCGCGGCCAGCCTCTCCACCTCTTCCTTAAAATCTTCGCGGACAACACCACTACTCAATCAAATTTCCTAGAGTCTTGTCAGTGCTGACAGCCCAATTTCCATGAGATTTTTGTGAGGGCTTGGAGAATGCATTCAACTTTTCGCAACAACCAACTTGTAACAGCTCGAGATTAGGCATCACATCTTCCTCAAAATGGACCCGTGTGAGCGTAGAGCCTCAATATTTGGTAGAACCCCAAGGGCTTATATGGCATCGTCTGACCTCAATTCACTCCCCTGTAGCATTAACTTGGAGAGATTCTGAAGCTCATGGATCCATTTTATTGCATTGACTAGAGGACCAAGCAGAGTGAGGCACTCGAGGCTGCCTGGTGGTAACAAATCCTCACCCAAATAACCATCTAACTGATGTCCGTGCACTGCTCTAAACAAAGATTGAAGTTGATTGTGACGAGTTGGGACCACGCCGCATCAATCTATTCGTCCTGGCACTAATGCATCGGTCAAGAGCTATTTGGCAGCTGGAAGATGTTACCAGTTGATGTAAGGGTTTCGGTCTGAGATGGTCTGAGATGACGATTGAGAGGCAGCGCAATGAGGGGCTTCTGTGGAGCTCCTAGCTCCTACCTCCCAGTGGGCGTGTACCACCCACTTGTCTGCATTTGTCGTGGCGCGCTAGTGGTCTTTCTTTTTTCTCCACAACGGCGATGGAACGTGTAATTCTGTTTAAAGAAATGGAGTACGACAGTGTAATTCCGTTTAGATATTGGACATGTATAAGAGCGCCAAAGCTGGAAGCTAAAACAGCGAGACACCCCTCAATAGTCAATACACCATTTCCCCTCGAATACTCTGATGAAGAAGATGAGGCTCTTCTGCTTGCTCGCGCTGCTGTTGCTACGGATGGCAACCATGCGAGCATCCGCTGGCGTGCAAGGAAGCCAAGCCGGGAACAGGAGTACTCTTGCCTCCCAGGCCGGATGCCAGAAAAGTTGTGGCAACCTAAGTTTCGATTACCCGTTCGGCATAGGGCCGGGCTGCTTCCGGCCGCCACAGCGAGACTTTGAGGTCATCTGCAACAACACCCACAGTGCCTCCCCCAGGCTCTTCCTGCACGACGGAATCACCGAGCCGTCGGTGATATCATCACTGGCGATGGCGATGGCAGACCAGGTATTGATGTATCGTTTTCCCAATCCGTCTCGGTGAGACCTGAGGTCGATGCATACAATATGTCCTGGAATCCTGGGAGATCACCCACTAGCTATTCTTTATACTTAAACTTCACTGGTTGCTACTTCGACATGTATGTGCTCGAGCACAACACCAACAATACCGTGGGTCAGTGCAGGACTACATGCGTTGATGAAGATATCACAGATACAGTGGCCAGGCAAAAATGCAATGGTAAAGGATGTTGCACCGCTTACGATATCTCTGGGTTTGGTGCCGGCTTCGATATGGTATGTGTCCGCAACAAGATTAGGAAGCCGAAGTTCAAAGCGCACAGTAACCGAAGCTCCATATGAGATACAATTGATGTAACAACTGATCATGCTTCTATTTACTGGGCTATCGCCGTTGATGAACCTCGCACAGATTATGCATGTCTCAGCAACCATAGCTTCAGGAGGCAATTCGGTTCATCTAACGTTGCTTATTATTGTGTGTGCGACAGTGGTTACAGAGGCAATCCATACCTCCTAACAGATGGCTGCTCGCGTGACAAAGGTAATTACTCTGAGATAAAAAAATCCTAGCCTTTTCTTACAGTGTGTATTATTTTTCTTACTATATACAATAAAATTTCATAAATTTTCTTCAACAGTAACCAATCTTGTTCTCACATGCTCGCATATATAGGCTTCACAAAAAAATTAAAGCCATAAAAAGGCGGTGCTCTCCTCTTCGGCACAGCCATGGCTACTCTCACTTGTAGTGTTGTTTCTTGCATCATGAGTTTATAGATATGGTTTTCCCCATGCATGGTATTCCAAAATGTTGTATCTTAGGGGTGAGGCATTTTGGAGTTTGGGCCCAATGCTCCCGCATGAATAGTAAAATCTAAAAATGTAAAAAATATCTAAAATTTCTGATTTTTTAATGCACGGGTCTCCTAACTGCACACAAGTCTTTTCTTCACAAAATTTTTGACGTAGTTAGAAGAACAAAAAATGTTCATTGTAAAATAAATATGATCTTTTCAACTTTTTTTTTCTATTTTACTGCTCACGCGGGAGCATATGAGTTCAAGCTCGTTTCAATTTTTTTTTTCTATTTTACTGCTCACGCGGGAGCATATGAGTTCAAGCTCGTTTCGAATTTCCGGTATCCTAGACCCTTTTATTTCATAAGTTGTAGGATCATTCTACCATTTCTATGGTGCCACCTCCGATTTCACCTTGGGCCTTATGGAAAGAGTTTTATCTATGATAAGATACAAATATAGTATATATCTCTCCTTATTCACAAAGGTGCCTCTTAGACTTTTGTCTGTGTGGCCCGGCTAAAAGCTTGTACAGCTTGGAGCACTTGGAGAGGCCTACGCGTTACCATCACGAATTAAAACCATTAGTATCAGCATAACTAATTGTTTACCTAGAAAATGTTTTTCTAAAGAGGATAATCTCCAGCTTCTACATAGATTGATACACGCAGCCATATATTATTTAGTATTATAATAAATGACAACCAATGCCAAATATTGAAACTAAACAAATCGGCTTACAGAAAGAAAATAAAATCGAGGCCATCCACATTGAACCTACTTCGCGGCAGCATCTCTATAGATAGATCATAAAACCTATGACCATGGACTTTAATCCACCAGTCAAGCGACATTTGACGTAAAAAGGGTGCAAGGCTTGAAGACAACACCTTCAAGATGGAATTGCTACTCACGAGACAATGTTGGTTGGTCCAACCGTACTCAAACATGGGGATATCACCCACCCCCAAGTAGAACTTCAAGTCAACACCTTCAACACCTTCAACAAGGAAACAACATGCGGATGTCGACCCTGCCTAATCTAGCTCATATACATTTGGCATGTGGTTCTTTTATAGTACTGTCTGGTTAATAAAGCTATAATTCCTTGAAAATAGAAACTGACTGTGTTGCTCATGTCATTAATTTAGCAGGATTTTTAGGAGTTGATCATGTGATATCTTGTATTGGGTATGGTGTTGTTCTTATTTGAGAGGCTAATCTTAAAATAGATGAACTGACCTTTTTATGAAATTAGGGTACGATCCGATACAAAGGAAGACCAACTGCTCTAGATGGTGTGGGGAAATCAATGTCCCTTTCCCGTTTGGCCTAGAGGCCGGTTGTTCTGCAAGGATGTCATTTCAGCTCAATTGTACAAATTCGTTGATGTCTGCCCTCCAGTTTCCTGACGAGTATGGTACAAAATACTCCAGCACTTATGTAAATTATATAGATATCTCAGAGGGGCTAGTGAATGTTAAATACAGCTTATATGATGAAGACCACCTTTCGGTGCGTGTACCTAAAGATCCAGGCCTCTATGTTGCCTCTGGGGGTGTAGTACTGCAGCAGTGGGCCGTAGCCAATTTAACATGCCATGAGGCACAGGAGAATAGGACCGGATATGCATGTGTCAGCATGAATAGCATATGCTTGGGTGTCAACCCCCAACAAGAATATGTCGGTTACCGTTGCAAATGTCTGGCTGGCTTTGACGGGAATCCATATATCGCGGATGGGTGCAAAGGTACGTACACACAGCATCACGCTGCCTCCTCCACTGTTGTGCACATCCTAAATCATACTAATATGCAAAACTTCTCTTTGTTAGGGAAATGCCATAAATGTCTCTTTGTTAGCGATACTTCTATATCTCAAAATAATCTCAAAGTCAAAAAAATGATAGATATGCAAAAACGTGCTCAAGCTCAACCTCTCTATCTACTTTATGCATATGGTCCTGCAAATAAGTTGTCTATGCACAAAGATCTGTATGAGTTTATTCTATAATTTCTGGTCTCTAATGATAAAATTATGTAAAGCTCAGAATGACCTATGCTAGTATTACATGCCGGCACCAATGCGCAACTTAATTAAATATTTATGTATTTTAATCTGCATTATATTTATTGTCGCAGATGTTGATGAGTGCAAGACACCAGGTGCATGTAATGGAATTTGTCACAACACCGAAGGAAGTCACTATTGCACCCAATGCCCTAGTAATACAGTCTATGATACTACAATAAAGATGTGCGCATCGACCAAAAAACAAAATCTGGTACTAGGTGAGTTCTATGATACAACCAAATCCACGTAATGAGCGCCAGAAAATCCTGAACAATGATGATGAATTGATGACCATAATCATTACAGGTATCGCAATTGGGATCAGCGCTGGTTTTGGAATTCTACTTCTCATGTCAATTGTAATATTACTGATCCATAGATGGAAGAAAGATATCAAGAAGAAACTACGAAGAAAGTATTTTCTGCAAAACCAAGGTCAACTCCTCGAACAACTGATATCGTCAGATGAAAATGCGAGTGACAATACAAAGATTTTCTCACTATCAGAGTTAGAAAAGGCAACAAATAACTTTGATGCTACACGTATCGTTGGTCGAGGAGGGCATGCATTGGTTTATAAAGGCATCTTATCCGACCAACGGGTAGTGGCCATAAAGAAGTCTAAAGTCACTGAGCAAGTTGAGATAAGTCAATTCATCAATGAGGTTGCTGTCCTCTCAAAGATTAATCACCGGAATATCGTCAAGCTCTTCGGTTGTTGTCTCGAGACTGAAGTCCCACCGCTAGTATATGACTTCATCCCAAATGGTTCATTATTTGGAATCCTTCATGCCAGTACCACTAGCAACTCTGCCTTGTCCTGGGATGATTGTTTGAAAATTGCTTCAGAAGCTGCTGGAGCACTCTATTACCTCCACTCAGCTGCTTCAGTATCGATATTTCATCGTGATATGAAGTCCACTAACATACTGTTGGATGGAAATTACACAGCGAAAGTATCAGATTTTGGTGCTTCAAGGTTGGTTCCTATTGACCAAACTCATATCGTTACAAATATACAAGGCACATTTGGATACTTGGATCCAGAGTATTATCACACGGGTATGTTAAATGAGAAGAGTGATGTCTATAGTTTTGGTGTAGTACTTATAGAGTTGCTGCTCAGAAAGAAGCCTATTTTTACAAGTGATACTGGGCTAAATCAAAACTTGTCCAGCTATTTCCTTTGTGAGACGAGGGAGAAACCACTCGCAGAAATAGTGGCTACTCAAGTTCTTGAGGAAGCAACAAATGAAGAGATTAATGATGTGGCCAGTCTTGCAGAGACTTGCTTGAGATTACGAGGTGACGAGAGACCTACAATGAAACAAGTAGAGATGACATTGCAGTATGTCCGGTCCAAAAGATTGAGATCATGTCAGATTGGTATAATAAATGAAGACATGCAACCCTTGTTAAGTGGAGAAAGCCCGGACATGCTTCTGCTGTTGACTGCTCAAAGTGGTATAGTAGACAGATCTAATTTACCTTCTCAAAGGAACCAAAATTGCTACAGCTTGGAACAAGAGTTCGTGGCAGCGGCTACTCTCCCGCACTAGTTCATCGTGTACTCAATATTAATGTTTGGTTGTCTCATTTTCCTTTTGAAGTACTATATCATTTTCATCCTTTGATGTAGGGGGTGAAGTTTACTCAACAATTTGTAGTGCACTAAATAATGGGTAGTTTATACTATTTAGATTGGAAAGTTGCATTCTTATTCTTTTCTTAACAAAATTGTAATTGTGCTATAGATCTACCATATTATTATTATGTCCGAACCTCATGGTTGGGCATTGTGAATTGTAACATCCTGGTTTTCATGGGTTAAAACAATTAAAAGCAAACGACGTTGCAGTGTGTGTTCAAATAAAGTAATTTATTTTACTTGGAGTTGCCCAAATAAATTCAGAAAAGTCAATCTATTAATGCAATGCCACTCCACTATTGTGGATAGGTCATCAATCACAATCAGATAGCTATTGCTACACAAATGCACATCAAGCACACAGACTAAATCACTTGGGTCCATCTTCTCCAACTTGGCCAGAACATTAGCCTCGACACTTGTTTCTTGTTTTGACTTTCCAAGTTCATCACAGGAGCTTCCATTAAATTGCCTTATCAAACTTCGGAAGAACTCTTGTGAATTGAAAGGATGCATCAACCTAATCCAAGCACAAATCTCAAGCCATTTCAATACCTCCTGGATGGCAGATGTCTTCTCGAGATCACCACTAGTTCCCCACACAACGACCACCCTAAGATCCACATCATTGTTGGTAATCAGCTGGGCTTGCTTTGGGCTAGAAGGAGGGGCATTCTACTCCTTTACTGGTCGGCGGTGACCGTGCTCGGAGGTGGTGGAGGGGCAGTCTTGGATACGGGGTGGCGGCCCTGATGGTGGGAGCCACGATGCTCGTGGGCGGAGCTCTCGATTCGGGTGTTGGCGGGTTGCCATGGCCATGTGTGTGGCATGGTGGCCAATATGCGATGTTCTTTGGCGGTGTGCGGTTGTCGCCTCTAAGCCTTGTTGTATGCCGTCGCGGAGGCGGGCAGTTCTTGCCGGGTGAAAACCCGCTCTGATTCTGCCAAGCCGACGATGCAGGCGCCTATGGGCATCGTCTCCTTTCTGAAGGCGCTGTCACGGTTCTCTGATGCCATTCGTGTCGCTCCAGGGGAAACCCTGATTCTTGGATCAGGCGGTGGTGGCACTTCGTTGGCGCCCCCTTTGTGAAGGCACCGTCTTGGAGTACACGGTCTGTCGTATGCAGTCTCGTCCCTTCGCGGTGACTCGCTCACGGTTGGGAGTTCCAGAGACTTCAAGCGGTGCCCTTCTTTCTACATGTTGATTGCTTGGAGTTGTATGGAGTCGAGTTGTTGTGCTTTAACACCCTTGTATCATGTCCTGAGTGTGTGTGGTGTGGCGTCGAGTGGTGCATGTGGAGTTGTATGATGGTTGTTGCTTTATCTATAAAGCTGGGCGCGAGCCTTTTTCGATGTTGGTAATCAGCTGGCAGAGGTCCATATCTGATGATTTTTCATTCACCAGGGCATCAAGCCATGCTTCGTGGATGCCAAACATTGCCGCAGTGGCAATGTTGGTCTAGTCCTCTACTACAGTAGACTTGGAGCCTGAACACTCCTTGAAGAGGCGATAGCGCAGGTTTCTGTTGCTCATGTCCTACACCTTGGCCCTTAGCTCCTTCACCTCCTCGGCGATGCGGCGTCGATCATCTGGTGCAGGGGATGCACCCCAAAAATGCCTTTTTCTTTGAGTGGAGGCTGAAATCCATGAGTCTGTCCTCCACCTTGTACGCCAGGATTCCGATCTGTTTCACGCAGGTGGTGAGCACCTTGTTTTGGCTTTTCTCTTCATCAGCCGTCATCGAGAATGAATGCATCATCTGCAGCTCGCCCTTGATGAAGTCCGCATCATGCTCGATGCCGAGCTGCAGCGCGATTTCCTCCGCCGCCTTCGACTTGGCGTAGCTGAAAAAGATAAATGGTCTTGCCATCAATCAATGTGTCACGTCGATAGGTCAAACCTAATTACTACCTGCGATGAACTACTTTTGAGCTTTCATTTTTAGGATTCAGACATGTATTTTTATATTTATAGGAACCAAATGGCATCTAGAATTTTATAATCTGTTGATTTGATTAGATACTGTCACTACAGAAAAAACAAACGAAGCCATGTATGTTTCATACACGGCAAATGCCATTTTAACCATGGTGAACTATAAGCCGAGTGTTGCACTCGGCGTCGTGCTCACGGCTTAGATTGTTTCGTCTTATGTGATATAAGCCAAGTGCCAGCTATCGAGTACATGGCTTATAGGTAAGCCGAGCATAAAGTAAAGGCATACTGCAAAAGAATTGGGATCACGGCCGGCAGCACCTAACGGACGTGCCACATGGCAAGTCTATAACTAGTGTATATCTTGTGTGCGTGGCTGGATTCATGGTTTACAGGTAAACCGGAACACCACCTTATGCCGTGTGCCCACGAAGCATCATGGCTTAGACCTAAGCCATGTGCCCTCCTTTCCTCACGGCATAGACGTAAGCCGAGTGTTGCTGGGACGCCGTGTGCCATCAATCCTTTGCGACGTATATGCAAGCCGAGTGTTTTCGAGGGCTTTCTCCGGCAAGGCGAGAGCTCTCTTGTACAACCACGTGTCCCCTCTAAGTCGAGTGTTTCCTGGCCACATCGGTTTATACGTATACCGGTAGAGACCATTCGGTTCTCTAGTCGCCCTATAAGCCGAGTGCTTTTAAACCCGTTGACATGGCTTATTAGGTATAAGCGAGTGTTTTCTCTTGGCGATACGGCTTACTGGCAGTAAGCCGAGTGCCCTACCCTGGGCTGCACGGCTTATTGACAGTAAGTTGATTACTGTACTCGGCTTAGATGCCAATCTGCTGTTTTTTCAATAATATACATATAACCTTCTTTTCTTTTGAGGAGAAGTCATCAATACCCACGTACATAATAATCCTAAAAAAAAAGACCCGTACACGTGTCTAATTTTTGTTTAGTTGGCTGTTCCCTCTTTGTTCATAGGAAAAAAGACATGTAAAAAGAAGTGCTCGAGCCCCGTTAAAAATGTACACATCGCAGGTTTCTAAAAAAGAAAAAGCGCGCACGTGTTTTCTTCGAAAAGAAAACAGACACGTACAAAAAAAGAATCACAAAGACCTATGCTAACAAAAAAATAGTCGATACATATCTGGAAAGGAAATTTCAATTTCACCGTGCAGAAAGACCAATCAAGATAATATATATACGGCACAAACATACAAAAAATTTATGGACTAGAAGACACAACATGGGCCAAAGAAGTACCAGAGGGGTGCCCTGAGGGGGGCACAACCCACCCGGGCGCGTCCTGGTGGGTTGTGTCCACCTTCACTAGTAGAAAAAGAGGCTTCCATACGCCCCCATTAGTCCCCAAAATAATCGAACCGCGACAAAAGGGGTCTTTAGTCGCGGTTCGGGAGGAGACCCGCGACCAACTATCTGGGCCCAGCGCGCTGGGTCGACAGCTGGCGGACGGGAGGGGCTTTAGTCCCGGTTGGCCTGGCCAACCGGGACTAAAGGCCCATCCAGCTGGCGGACGGGAGGGGCTTTAGCCCCGGTTGGCCTGGGCAACCGGGACTAAAGGCCCATCCCTATATATAGGACTCAGCTCACTTCACTTCACTCAGCTCACTTCACAATATTCAGAAGGGGGTGGTGGGTTTGCTTTTGGTTCCTCCTATGCACACAAGGTGTTTGATGAAATGCCCGAGAGCCTGAAACAAACATGATATGAAGTGTCCGAGCCACACTTGAGCTTTCTCATTTATTTTTCCTCCGCGATCGCGGTTAGCAACTTGAACCTTTCATGTGTCATTGATAAAATATGCATGCGTGTAGTTCATTGTTTAATTTGTATTATTTCTAGCTAGTTAGTTTAACAAATGCATGATGGTTAATTATATACTTTATATAATAATAATGCAGATGAATCGGCAATGGATGTACGGTCCCCGACTCTCCGGCGAGTTCACTACGGGTTTGAAAGATTTCCTCGTAGTGGCAAATGCGAACAAGCAGCAAGGTTTTATTATCTGTCCATGTGCTGTCTGTAAGAATCAGAAGGGTTACTCCTCCTCAAAAGACGTTCACATGCACCTGCTTCGGCACGGTTTCATGCGAAGCTATAATTGTTGGACCAAGCATGGAGAAAGAGGGGTTAGAATGGAAGAAGATGAAGAAGGGGATGATATCGATGACAACTATCATGATCATTTCGGTGATACTTTCATGGAGGATGATGCTGAAGGTGGGGAAGGGTTAGGTGAAGGTGAAGAAGAGGCACATGATGAGCCCGCTGATGATCTTGGTCGGACCATTGCTGATGCACGGAGACGCTGCGAAACTGACAAGGATAGGGAGAATTTGGATCGCATGTTAGAGGATCACAAAAAGTCGTTGTATCCAGGATGCGATAATAGTCTGAAAAAGCTGGGCTGCACACTGGATTTGCTAAAATGGAAGGCACAGGAAGGTGTAGGTGACTCATCATTTGAAAATTTGCTGAAAATGTTGAAGAATATGTTTCCGAAGAATAACGAGTTGCCCGCCAGTACGTACGAAGCAAAGAAGGTTGTCTGCCCTCTAGGTTTAGAGGTTCTGAAGATACATGCATGCATTAACGACTGCATCCTCTACCGCGGTGAATACGAGAATTTGAATGAATGCCCTGTATGCACTGCATTGCGTTATAAGATCAGAGGCGATGACCCTGGTGACGATGTTGAGGGCGAGAAACCCAGGAAGAGGGTTCCCGCCAAGGTGATGTGGTATGCTCCTATAATACCACGGTTGAAACGTCTGTTCAGGAACAAAAAGCATGCCAAGTCGTTGCGATGGCACAAAGAGGACCGTAAGTCCGACGGGGAGTTGAGACACACCGCTGATGGAACGCAATGGAGAAAGATCGACAGAGTGTTCAAAGATTTTGCAGCTGACGCAAGGAACATAAGATTTGGTCTAAGTACTGATGGCATGAATCCTTTTGGCGAGCAGAGCTCCAGCCATAGCACCTGGCCCGTGACTCTATGCATCTACAACCTTCCTCCTTGGTTGTGCATGAAGCGGAAGTTCATTATGATGCCAGTGCTCATCCAAGGTCCAAAGCAACCCGGGAACGACATCGATGTGTACCTAAGGCCATTAGTTGATGAACTTTTACAGTTGTGGGCCAGACCTGGTGTACGTGTCTGGGATGAGCACAAAGGAGAGGAATTTGACCTACGAGCGTTGCTTTTTGTAACCATCAACGATTGGCCTGCTCTCAGTAACCTTTCGGGACAGACAAATAAGGGATACAATGCATGCACGCACTGCTTACATGAGACTGAAAGTGTACGTTTGGTTAATTGTAAGAAGAACGTGTACCTGGGTCATCGTCGATTTCTTCCCCGAAATCATAACGTAAGAAAGAAAGGCAAGCATTTCAACGGCAAGGCAGATCACCGGCCGAAGCCTGCGGAACGTACTGGTGCTGAGATATTTGATATGGTCAAGGATTTGAAAGTCATCTTTGGAAAGGGTCCTGGCGGACAATCAGTTCCGCGGGGAGTTGACGGGCACGCACCCATGTGGAAGAAGAAATCTATATTTTGGGAGCTAGAATATTGGAAAGTCCTAGATGTCCGCTCTGCAATCGACGTGATGCATGTTACGAAGAATATTTGCGTGAACCTGCTAAGCTTCTTGGGCGTGTATGGGAAGACAAATGATACAAAGGAAGCACGGCAGGACCAGCAACTTTTGAAAGACCCAGATGACCGGCATCCGGAATGGTTTCAAGGTCGTGCCAGCTACGCTCTTACCAAAGAAGAGAAGGTCATTTTTTTTGAATGCCTGAGCAGTATGAAGGTCCCGTCTGGCTTCTCGTCGAATATAAAGGGAATAATAAACATGGCGGAGAAAAAGTTCCAAAACCTGAAGTCTCACGACTGCCACGTGATTATGACGCAATTGCTTCCGATTGCTTTGAGGGGGCTCCTACCGGAAAATGTTCGAGTAGCCATTGTGAAGCTATGTGCATTCCTCAATGCAATCTCTCAGAAGGTAATCAATCCAGAAGATCTACCACGGTTACAGAACGATGTGGTCCAATGCCTTGTCAGTTTCGAGTTGGTGTTCCCACCATCCTTCTTCGATATTATGACGCACCTCCTGCTCCACCTAGTCGAAGAGATTTCCATTCTCGGTCCTGTATTTCTACACAATATGTTCCCCTTTGAGAGGTTCATGGGAGTATTAAAGAAATATGTTCGTAACCGTGCTAGGCCAGAAGGAAGCATCGTCAAGGGCTATGGAAATGAGGAGGTAATTGAGTTCTGTATTGACTATGTTCCTGACCTTAAGCCGATTGGTATTCCTCAATCGCGGCACGAGGGGAGACTAAGTGGAAAAGGCAAGATCGGAAGGAAATCCACGATATGTATGGACGGTCATTCTATGACTGAAGCACACCACACAGTTCTGCAAAATTCCAGCTTGGTGGCTCCGTACTTCGAGCAACACAAGAATATTTTACGCTCGGACAACCCGGGGAAGCCTGAATCCTGGATTAGAAAGGCCCACATGGAGACTTTCGGCAGTTGGTTGCGAAAACATTTAATGAATGACAATGATGTTGGAGATCAGCTGTACATGTTGGCCAAGAAACCATCTTCGACTATAACGATTTTCCAAGGGTACGAGATAAATGGGAATACATTTTACACCATCGCCCAAGATAAAAAGAGCACCAACCAAAACAGTGGTGTCCGCTTTGATGCAGCAACCGAGAATGGGCGAAAGGTCACATATTATGGTTACATAGAGGAGATATGGGAACTTGACTATGGACCCTCCTTTAAGGTCCCTTTGTTCCGGTGCAAATGGTTCAAGCTAACAGGAGGTGGGGTAAAGGTGGACGAGCAATACGGAATGACAATGGTGGATTTCAACAATCTTGGTTACCTTGACGAACCATTCGTCCTTGCCAAAGATGTCGCTCAGGTTTTTTATTTGAAGGACATGAGTAGCAAACCGAGGAAACGGAAAGATAAGAAAACGATCAGTACATCATGCGATGATCCAAAGCGCCACATTGTTCTTTCAGGGAAAAGAAACATCGTGGGAGTGGAGGACAAGACAGACATGTCAGAAGATTATAATATGTTTGGTGAAATTCCGCCCTTCAAAGTGAACACTGACCCAAGCATTAAGTTAAATGATGAGGATGCTCCATGGATACGGCACAATCGTAAGCAAGCAGGGACACAAGGGAAGAATTGATGTGTAATAATTTATTGTACCAAACTTTGTTGAATGGATCATGTGAATTAAAACGTACGATGGCGAATCCGGATGATTTGTATTTGATATATTATTTCTATTTTTAAGATTTTAAAATGAATTAGTTCTATTTTTCTGGATTTTTTGATATATTATTTCTATTTTTAAGATTTTAAAATGAATTAGTTTTATTTTATTGAATTTTTTGATATATTATTTCTATTTTTAAGATTTTAAAATGAATTAGTTCTATTTTTCTGGATTTTTGATATATTATTTCTATTTTTAAGATTTTAAAATGAATTAGTTTTATTTTTCTGAATTTTTTGATATATTATTTCTATTTTTAAGATTTTAAAATGAATTAGTTTTATTTTATTGAATTTTTTGATATATTATTTCTATTTTTAAGATTTTAAATGAATTAGTTTTACTTTATTGAATTTTTTGATATATTATTTCTATTTTTAAGATTTTAAAATGAATTAGTTTTATTTTTCTGAATTTTTTGATATATTATTTCTATTTTTAAGATTTTAAAATGAATTAGTTTTATTTTTCTGGATTTTTTGATATATTATTTCTATTTTTAAGATTTTAAAATGAATTAGTTTTATTTTTCTGGATTTTTTGATATATTATTTCTATTTTCTGAAAAGTATATGAAAAAGGACCTTTAGTCGCGGCTCGTGACACGAACCGCTACTAAAGGCAGGACCTTTAGTCGCGGTTCGTGACACGAACCGCGACTAAAGGCTCTTTCCGTGCGGGAACGAAAGCGGCGCGAAAGAACCTTTAGTCCCGGTTGGGGAGACCAACCGCGACTAAAGGTACCCTTTAGTCGCCGTTGGTGTCCACCCTTTAGTCGCGGTTGGTCTCCCCAACCGGGACTAAAGGTACCTTTAGTCGCGGTTGGCGTCCCCAACCGGGACTAAAGGCTCTGTCTATATATACAACACTTTGCGTTTTCCGCCACCTCCCATTCTCCTCTCGACGCCGAAGCCCTGCCCCGACGCCGATCGACGCCGACGCCGCCAGGCTGCTGCCCCGACGCCGATCGACGCCGACGCGCTGCCCCGACGCCGCCGCCCCTGCCCCAGTGAGCTCCGCCGCCCCCACTTCCCTTGCCCTGCGCGCCGCCGCCCCTGCCCCAGTGAGCTCCGGCGCCGCCCTGCCCTGCCCCTGCGCCTCGCCGCCGCCCCTGCCCTGCCCAGTGAGCTCCGCCGCCGCCGCCGCCCTGCCCCTGCGCCTCGCCGCCGCCCCTGCCCTGCCCCTGCCCCTGCCCGCCGCCCCTGCCCCTGCCCCTGCCCGCCGCCCGCCGCCCCTGCCCCTGCCCGCCTCCCGCCGCCGCCGCCACAAACGAAGGAAAAAACAAAAGAAAAGAAAAACAAAGAAAACAAAGAAAACAAAGAAAACAAAACAAAGAAAAACAAAGAAAACAAAACAAAAACAAAAGAAAAACAAAAGAAAACAAAGAAAAACAAAAGAAAAACAAAGAAAACAAAACAAAGAAAAACAAAGAAAACAAAACAAAACAAAAACAAACAAAACAAAAGAAAAACAAAGAAAACAAAACAAAAACAAAAGAAAACAAAGAAAAACAAAAGAAAAACAAAGAAAACAAAACAAAGAAAAACAAAGAAAAACAAAGAAAACAAAACAAAAACAAAAGAAAACAAAGAAAAACAAAAGAAAAACAAAGAAAACAAAACAAAGAAAAACAAAGAAAACAAAACAAAAGAAAACAAAACAAAACAAAACAAAAACAAAACAAAACAAAACAGAAAGAAAAACAAAACAAAACAAAACAAAAAGAAAAACAAAGAAAACAAAGAAAAACAAAAGAAAAACAAAGAAAACAAAACAAAGAAAAACAAAGAAAACAAAACAAAAGAAACCAAAACAAAACAAAAACAAAAGAAAACAAAAGAAAAGGAAGAAGAAAAGGAAGAAGAAAAGGAAAAACAAAATAAGAAAAGGAAAAAGAAAAGAAAAAAGAAAAGGAAAAACAAAATACTTGGCAATGCTAAACAAAAACTTCTATGCAAATTAGTGCTCAATAATCTTATTTTTTAATTCCTCCTCCTCTATGTCCCCTTAATCTTATTTTTTAATTCCTTTATACTTAAAGAATTTTTACTACATGCAGGAGTGACATATGGCGGACGATAGAGCCGAGCCGCTTAGGGATCCGGAGGCTGAACGTTATTTAATGGGCATCATCAACAACGAGATTCCTTATGTGCCGGGCTCAGAATATGAGCAAGAAGAGGATGTAGTCTCTTCTTTTCTGAACCTTGACGGTGGAACAGACATTGTCGATGATCAAGAAGGTGAAGGGACGGACATTGTCGACGGAGGTCAACCGTCAACAAACGACGATCTCGAATTGCAAGTAGCAACCACCTCCGGCGAGGTATATATATACATTGAGCCTCTCGTGATACAAACTTACTGAAATGTGAATACATATGTATTAACGCGCGCGACTCTCTTTCTTTTTTTAGCCCTCGGCCGGATCGAGTACGACAAAGCGTGGCAAATCCAAGGCGATGAAAACAGGAGAAACATATGCCATTGAGTTTGTCAGTGAAACCGGCAAGCCCCTACAGCACACCTCAAAGTTTATCAACCAATGCGGAGTCGTTGTTAGAGACAACGTCCCGATCACCGTCCAGGAATGGAAGGAGCCAAAGAAGGCACGTCTTGGTTTCAGTTTTGTCGACAAGAGAACGAAAAAGGATTGCTGGAGAAAGCTTATGGAACATTTCATTCTACCTCCGGAATACAACAAAGTCGATGAATTCGGTAACGAGGTTCCGGGTGGACGTGAGAGGAGGAGGCTAGTTAAAGAGTTCGCTCTTCAGAAGATGGGCGAAGCATTCCGGAACTTCAAGAAAAATTTAACCCGTGACTATGTCAACAAGGGCAAGACTCCGGATTTCAATGGACAACATGAGAAACTGAAAGATGATTGGCCAGAATTTGTGAGGCAAAAGCAATCGGAGCATTTCAAGGAAATATCGAAAAAAATAAGGATAATGCGAGTAAGAAAAAGTTCCATCATATTATGGGGCCAGGAGGATACCGCCTTTCGGAGCCTAAGTGGCAGAAGATGGAGGAGGACCTGAGGGTGCGAGGAATCCCTCTAGGTACAGAGGGATGGGACCCAAGGGCCAAAAGCTGGTGGTACGGGCATGGGGGATCGCTAGACCCGGAGACAGGGGTGTGTGTTCACCGGAAGAAAAAGTTTGCTCCCACCCAAGCCCTTATTGACGCAATGACCCAAGCTCAAGAGGGCTTGATCAAGTTCAACAGAGAGAAAGACGCACTGACAACAGCCCTCGGGAATGATGAACACGGAGGACGTGTACGAGGCAAAGGCAAAGTTCCGTGGAAAGTAGGGTTTTCCCAGGACAATGACCCGTACTGTTACAGAAGCCGTAAGAGAAAGACAGACCGGGATGCAGATCTTATGGCGAAGTTTGCATCGGAACTCCATGAGTTGAAGCAGACCGTGCATGAACTAGTACAAGAAAAATCGGCTGCAGGGCCGCATGAAGATCATGAAGCGGATCGCGGAAGCCAGCAGCGGAGAAGCAGCGTGGCTTCCACGGATGCCCCGCCTGGTGCTAGTGCACCGATGATCGAGATTCGTGCACCGGAGCCTCACTACCCCGTGGATGATGTAAAGGAGATGAAAGAATGTGATCTGCATTATCCCGTGGGGAACGTTTCCACGAAGGTAGCTAGCGGCAGTGCTTTACCCTGTACACCTGGAGCACTCCACCACAACAACCCCATTGCATATGGCTATGCTCGTGTCACGGTGGAAGACATAGTCCAAGGGTTTGAGGACCTGGAGATTGACAAAGCTACACCCGAAGGGGAGAGAAGACTTGGAGATGTCAAGCGCCAGATCATTCTATGGAAAAAGAAGTACATAGTGTTTCCAGGCGAGGCGCCAAGGCTAACAAGTCCACCCCCCTCCGATGGTGGTGGTGGTGGTGGTGGCGGTGGTGGTGGTCGTGGTGGTTCACCTACACCTCCTTCACGCCATTCGACGCCGTCCCCCGATCCACAACCTCCGGCGGGTACGACGCCCCCCAATCCTCCTCCGGCGGGTACGACGCCCCCCAATCCACCTCCGGCGAAGAAGCAGAAGCAGGCGGACAGCAAGGAAACCCGCTCCTGGACTATTAACCCGGACCCTTATGTACCTAAGACCACAAGGGTACCGGAGCCATCACTGAAGCCTCTCCTCCCAAGGCCTTGGGAACTTAGTGAAGCTGAAACCAAATTGGCCGCGTCTGCTCATTATGAGAAATGGAAGGCGGATATGAAGGCGATAAAAGAGCCTGAGCCCAAGCAAGTATTCACTGAGAAGCAAAAGAAGTGGGCTAAGGATTTTTTGACGACACCGTCCCAAGCCGAGCTGAATATGCCTGACGACTATGGACATGAACTTCGTAGGCAAGCAAAAATATTGAAGGAGGAGAAAGAAGAAAGTAAAAAAAGCGGGAAACAAGTTGACCAGCTCGGGATGCAGAATAAACAATCGATCCCCCCGCTCATAGTGAAAGCCGGTCCGGAAGAGGACCCCGAGATCATAGCAGCTGCGGCAGCACTTGGATTGACTGTAGCGAGTGCCATGAAACAAGCGTCCGAGATGGGTTTGACTCTTCGTGCCTTCTTAGGCCTTGAGGATGCGCCAGTATGTGAGATAGCATTACAATATGTGCGGAATGGGCCTCTCGTCGAGCCTGCGCGGGAAAAGAGTCTACCACCACAAATGCGAAATCTGCTACGTTGGTACAAGCAATTCATAACATGGGCCGACAAAGAATATGTTTATGCGGATGTTACAGAGGAGCATCACACCAAACGGTACTCTGTACAAGTTCATATGAGTGAATTGTTCCAGCTGTTCAATCTGCGCGACCTCGACAAATCTATGCTGAGTTGCTACGTTCTGTAAGTGATTTATTTCTACCTCATCTCGTTCTTCATTGCCTGCACTATATATATATATATTGTCCTAACTATATTGTTGCGTACGCTATTATGCAGATTGAAGATTTGGGAATGCAAAATAAGAAACATCCATGATGTTGGGTTCATTGACCCACATATCGTTAATGGACATGTGTTACAAAATCACCCCGAAGACGTGGAGAAAGACTTGTACAAGTTTCTTAGAAAGCATCAACTCAAAAGTCATATTCTATTTCCTTACCATTTTGGGTGAGTGTTTCTCTCTTGTGCCCATTCTCTTTTGTTTACTCCATGCATGGTATGTCTAATCGATGAGTTATGCATGACTGTGCATGTAACGTGTCCGCAGGTTCCACTGGATTCTGCTAAATATTGAACTTCACACCTCCAGAGTTCTAATCATGGACTCTATGGATTCGGATCCAAAGCGTTGGGCCGACATGAGAAAAATGCTGCAAAAGTAATTATTTTCAATCATTTGAGCTCTATATCGATCGGTCTCTTTCGTTCATTTCCTAATATCAAGTAACTAATAACTCCCTTGTTCATTTAATTTTCTTTGCCCTGTAGGGTTTGGAGACGGTTCTCAGAAGAAATTGTCGGTGAATTCAAACATGAGCTAGATTTTAGAAGGTTAGTTAATGTGGATAAGCAGCCACCGGGGACCAATCTATGTGGATACTATGTTTGTGAGAACATCCGGAGACACACCTCTGAGCGGAAGGCATCGGATAGCGTGCGGAAGGCGACGGATAACTTGCGGAGGAGGCTTAGTCCAGAAGCTCGCTTCCGACCAATTCAAGATGAATTAGCAGGATTTTTCATGAGGGAAGTCATCAATCCTAAAGGAGAACACTATACCGAGGACGAAGAAATTTATATGCATACCCGAGATTGAAACTTGTTCGAAGTTGTATATGGTCATCCATCCTAATTGTGTATGGAAACTTGTTCGAAGTTGTATATGGTCACCCGAGATTGAATATATATTATATATTCCTCTTGAATTCTTCTTGTTTGAAATTTCATATGCATGTATATAGTAGCGTAGAATATGTGTACTGAAACTTCATCCAAATTAAAATAAAACACAAAATAAAATATAAAAGAAATAAAACACTACAAATTAAAAAGAAACCAGGTTTAGGGGGGCTAAAACCCTAAACCTGCGGAGGAGGCCTTTAGTCCCGGTTAGCCACAAGAACCGGGACTAAAGGTCCTCCGCCCCGACGGACCCCTGGCGCCCACGTGGACGGGCCTTTAGTCCCGGTTAGCCACGAGAACCGGGACTAAAGCCTTTAGTCGCGGTTCGTAAGAGGCGCGACTAAAGGGGGGGTCTTTAGTCGCGCATATTTAGTCCCGGTTGCACAGCCGGGACTAAAGGCCTTTGCGAACCGGGACTAAAGGCCCATTTTCTACCAGTGCTTGATGGCCTCCCGCGCCACCTCTTCGCTCTATAAATTCTCAAATATTCCAAGAACCCTAAGGGACTCAATAGATCAAAAGTTCTGCCGCCGCAAGCCTCTGTAGCCATTCCGGCACCCTGCTGGAGGGAGAAATTATCACCGGAGGCCATCTTCATCATCCCTATGGCCACCATGATGAGGAGGGAGTAGTCCACCCTCGGGGCTGAGGGTTTGTATCAGTAGCTATGTGTTTAATCTCTCTCTCTCTCTCTCTCTCTCTCTCTCTCGCGTGTTCTTGAGATGGCACAATCTTGCTATATCACGGGCTTTGTTAATAAAGTTGGATCATATGGTGTTTCTCCCGCTCTATCTTGTTATGATGAATTGAGTTTTCCCTTTGAGAATTCGGTTTATTGGATTGAATATTTTTATGGATTTGAGAGCACTTGATATATGTCATGCATATGAATACCTGTGGTGACAATGGGGTATTATATTGATTCACTTGATATATGTTTTGGTACTCAACTCGCGGATTCCCAAGGTGACGTTGGGGTAATCTATGCATAGGGGTTGATGCATGTTTTCGTCCTTGTTTCTCCGGTAGAAATCTTGGCGCGCTCTTTGAGGTTCTTTGTGTTGGCGAGTACTATGAATCTGAAATTGTTTGATGTGTTTTGTATAATTAACTCATGGATACTTATGGTGACATTGGAGTATCTAGGTGACATTAAAGTTGGTTGATACGTATCATATGGTGTTATTTTAGTACGAACTCTTGGATAGATCGAACGAAAGAATAACTTTGCGTTATTTTAGTACGAACTCTTGAATAGATCGAACGGAAAGAATAACTTTAAGGTGGTTTCGTACCTTACAAACAATTTCTTCTTACGTTCTCCGCTAGATAAGAATTTTGGAGTGATTCTTCGTTGCACGTTGAGGGATGGTTATGTGATCCAATTATATTAGCATTGTTAAGGGATTGCACTAGTGAAAGTACGGACCCTAGGCTTCATTTTCAAGCATTGCAATACCGTTTGTGCTCCGTTTTATCAATTGCTACCTTGCTATTTTTTATTGTTCCTATTACAAAAATCAATATCTACTATCATTACTACACTTGTATCACCATCTCTTCGCTGAACTAGTGTACATATACAATTTACCATTGTATTTGGCGTGTTGGGGACACAAGAGACTTTTTATTATTTGGTTGTAGGGTTGTTTGAGAGAGACCATCTTCATCCTACGCCTCGCACGGATTGATAAACCTTAGGTCATCCACTTGAGGGAAAATTGCTACTGCCCTACAAAACTCTGCGCTTTTAGGCCTAACACGAGTCTATAAGAATAAAATTGCGTAGTAGACATCATGTAGCTATTTGCTCTAGGTGAAGTTCAACCTTAACAGGTCTTCACTGAAACACCGGTATATCGAAACAGTAATTGGAACAGAGGACACAATAGGCCCTCGAGATCTGGTGGGGGGTTGTTGAAATATGGGGTGGGATTTAGGCCCATCTAACAATTTCAGAAAATCTCTAAGGGCCCATGCGGGTTATATGCCACTAGGTGTAGTGGGAAGTTTAGTCCCACCCCGCTAGTGGAGAAGGAGTTGGACCTCTTTATAAGGGATTTTCTTCCACATGCTATTGGAGCTTGAGAATAGAAGAGGCCCTCGCGCACTCCTCATCCGCCGCCACAGCTCGTCACGACGCGCCGTGGGTTGCGGGAATGAGCCAAGACGAGCTCACACCTATGTGCTTATTTTTGCCGGTCAGTAACGGAGAGTTTCTGATAGCTACATCGGATCGTGGGCTGTCACGGACTCGGACGTTGGTCGAGCCCACGTCTCTCCACGCGGCTGCGCCTATATATGTGTGAGGCGTCTCCCAACCCTAGCCGTCATGCGAAACAGGTCGCATCTCTGCCTCCACGTCCACTGCTGCTGGTTCCGCCGGCGGCTCCACCCCATCCGCCGCGTACACGGTCGACAAGAGAGCAGGTCTCCGAAACCCCGCCTCTTCGGATCCTGTACGGGAGAGGGGCGATTAGGTTTTCAGGAAGCAACTACGCGATTGCTCGCCTCTGTTCATCTACTAATTCGTCTGCGTCTGCGTTGCCCTCGTCATCACCATGTCCACCGACGCCGAACGTGCCGCCGCCGAGAAGATCAAAGTTGTCAAGAAGGCCGCCGAGGACGCCGCGGCTTCTGCCTAGCCTACTGGAGGGTATAATTCGTTTATCCCGCTCATGTTTATTTCCATGTTAGCAACACTAGCATTATGTGTAGATGTGTCTACTATTTACGTAGTACGTGCTTGTATAGATGAGAATCAGTATGTCGTTAATTCTGTCAATGTCATGCTAGTGATTTACTCTTGGATTAAATTGATCGGAAAATTGCCTATTTACTCAACAACACTTGCCCGTAAGTGGTACATCACCGTCATACATAGACTATAGTTACATGTGTATATGCAGGTCAATAGAAATCGATGGATCGTGTCCATAGCATCTAATGAACCGGGATATATACATTTATTTACATGAAAAAATTTAGACCATCAAAATCTACAATCAATGGATATTAGATATTTTTAGGATATGTGAAATGAATGTGGTGACTTATTTGCTTCTTTTATTTCAATAATTATATAATAATTAGACAGGTCTTGGTGTGATTAGCAAGAAGATGATCTTCACATTTACTTCTTCTCTGCCATTTCTCGAAGACTGCATGCGTGGTGATGGTTCCACTAGTAGAAAACAGGGCTTAGGTCACAGGGCAGTTTTCACATTAGCCCCGGTTCAGTCACGAACCGGGACTAATGTGAGCATTGGTCCCGGTTCGTGCGGCCAGGGACCTGCCGGGCCTCGTGGGGGCATTGGTCCCGGTTCGTCCGGACCCTTTGGTCCCGGTTGGTGGGACAAACCGGGACCAATGGGCCACGCTCCTGGCCCACCACCCTTTAGTCCCGGTTCATACCACAAACCGGGACTAAAGGGCTGGTCCTAGTTGCGGCCAGTGTTTAGTCCCACCTCGCCAACCGAAGGGCGCTCACACCAGTTTATAAGCCCGTCCCTCTATGCCTTGTTGAGCTTCTCTTAAAGTGAAAATAGATGCCCTTATACAGGGAATTTCACCTAAATTCACAGTAAATTGAAATTTACTGTGAATTTAGGTTTAATTTTCTCTATAAGCGCATCTATGTTCTTTTTTTATATTTATAAAATAAATAAACCTTAATAAAATAAATAAAACTAAATAAACCTTAATAAAATAAAATAAAATAAACTATAGTAACTACAATAAATAAACCTTAATAAATTAAGTAAAAATAGCAGCAGTAAAATAAATAAAAATAGCAGCAGTAAAATAAATAAAAATAAAATAATTAAAGTAAAATACATAAGTAATTAGAAATAAAATAAATAAGTTTTTTGTTGTAAGTAGAAACAAAACAAAACAAATAAAGCAAAAGAGAAAAAAAACACGAGCCATCAACTCCATAACCGCCATATCTGGGATAGAGAAGGGCGATCCCTTGGAGTGGGATTCACATACAGTTGCCCGTAACATCTACCATTCGAGCCTAGCAGGTGGAACTCAGATCTGTCAACAGTGTCAAAGCGGCAAATAGCAGGCGGAGGAGAAGCCACCGATGTCATGTGTAGATCCCTTCTAGGTCTTGCGGATCGTGCTATTACAGCAATTTGGTTGGTTGATCTAAAAAAAAGGGAATTTGGTTGGTTTTCTTGAAGCCCTAGCTTGTTGTGCCGTCCTATTCTCTCAATGCAATTTAGCAAATGCTACTACAGTACAGTAAAGGGCACAAAGAAAAAGCACGCAGTGAAGGAAAATACCTCCATATCAAAGCTGCTACTTATCTTGTTGGTTATCAGGATGTGGATATGTAGAATTTTCTCTAGCCACGGCAACAGACATGCATTCATCGAGGGGGTTCACTACAGAACAAAATAAATGCTTACGTTAGTTGTTGAGGGTACGTTTGACATCCCTAACAGACTAGATAATGAAAAGATGAATCATCAAACCTGGATGAACAAAGACGCTACCAAGTGGATGAATATGATGGCCTGTCCTCCCTTGAAGATCATGCGTCCTCCCTTGAAGGCGCCACCAGGGCCATGGACGCCTCATACACCGCCGCCGACGTGTTGTAGTGATGAGGTATCGTGCAGGATCTGACACAGGATCACCTTCAGGCAAGATGAATAGGTCTTCAGGGGCACGACGGCCGGCCACAGCAGGCCCCTGCCATGGACGGCGCCGCCCGAGCCACAGCCGCTCGCCAGCTCGCCTCTGGAGCAGTCCAAGCTTATCCGCGAGCTCGTCCACTAGTGCCCGTCGCCGCCACGACGTCCTGCAGGCTAGAGAACGGCGGTTCGCCGTTCTTATCTACGGCCGCCGTTGGAACCGACTCCGGCCGCCTATATAAGGAGCCCCCGAGTCCGTCCAGTCCCTCAGGCGACCTCAAGCCACCCCACCTAGCACCCCCATAGCAGGCAATCGACCAGGGAGGGTCTTCTTCCCCATCTCCGGCCAGTACAGCCGCCGCCGCCCTCCGGTCCATTCAGTCGCAACCAGAGCCCCCCCGTCCGTATAGCACCACCATCCTCCTCCCCTCGACCGTGCGGAGCCGCCCAAACCCTCAGCTGCGTCGGGGAACCACCATAGGCCAAAGCCCCAAACCTCCCGAAGCTGCCGTCCGCCGCGGAGCTCACCGCCGGCGACTCCGTCCATCCCCGCCACCTCCTCGACCACCGGGAGGACCGCCCCGGCCTGGCGGATCCATCCCCGCCCTCAGGACCCCGCGAGGAGCCGCCGTTCGCCGGCGTTGATCGCCGGAGCCCCGCCTCTGTTCGGCCAGAGGAGGAAAGAGGCGGGGGCGACTGGTCAAACCTGACCAGTGGGCCCAAGGGACCCACTGTCAGTGACCCACGAGCCGGTCCACGCGGGTTAAGTGGAGGATCTGACACAGGATCACCTTCAGGCAAGATGAATAGGTCTTCAGGGGCACGACGGCAGCGGCGGCGCCATGGCTGGGACTGGTGACGACAGCGGCGGCGAGCGAGCGGGAGGGTGGCGGCGGCTGCGTGCGAGTGGGAGGCCGGAGGATCACCACTCATTGTGCTCGACATATCACTACAAGAAACCTGTTAATCCATGACGGATTTCTAATGACATTTTTGGAAACTCTCATCGATGACCTGGTAAAACTCCACAAGCCCGGTGAAAGCCCGCTAAAGCCCGTCTAACCGTTCCCGTATAAAAACTTAACCCTAAATTCCCTCCTCGGCCCCTGCATCGTGTCCCACAGCACGTCGCCACCCCTCGTCCCTCCCACAGCTCGTAAACCTTAATAAAATAAAATAAAATAAACTATAGTAACTACAATAAATAAACCTTAATAAATTAAGTAAAAATAGCAGCAGTAAAATAAATAAAAATAGCAGCAGTAAAATAAATAAAAATAAAATAATTAAAGTAAAATACATAAGTAATTAGAAATAAAATAAATAAGTTTTTTGTTGTAAGTAGAAACAAAACAAAACAAATAAAGCAAAAGAGAAAAAAAACAGAGGAAAAAATTATGCCACCTACTGGGCCACCACGGCCTGAATACAACTAGAAACCCATCCATGGGCCAGGATTCAGGCCCGTAGAAGGCCCAGTAGGCCCACAGGCAAATAGTGACAGAATAGGCCCGTAAGCCTGCATTTGAGAGGAGCTCGAAGTGGTCAGCGCAGCTGCGCTTATAAACCACTGTCGAAGCCTCTCGGCTAGCGAGGTGGGACTAAACATCCCACCGCACCGCGCCAGTTCCAGCACAAGGCCTTTGGTCCCGGTTGGTGCCACCAACCGGGACCAATGAGTTCCCTATATATACCCCATCGCCACAGCAGAGCACTCCAGAGTGCTCTGTTTTTTCTGGCCAGCGAGGGGAGGGCATTTGGGTGCTCTAGCTCACCTCCTATGCACATGAGGTGTTCGATGAAATGTCTGAGCCACACTAGTTAATCTTTGTCCTCTCGAAACTCGACCTCCGAGCTCCATTTTCCCCGAGATTTGTCTAGGTTTAGCGGTCCGTCACGTCCCGTCCCCGTCTTCACCGCCGTCGATCGCCCGCGCCGATCTCGTCGCCAGCACCACCGTGGTGAGCCTCTTGTTCTTATCTTCTTTCTGAAAGGAAAAAAATTCTTACTTTAGATAGTTACTTGTCTAATTTTGTTACTTTTATTATTCCTTCTTATTACATAGTGCGATGGTTTTGGTATCCGCCCCCGTCGGCCCTCGTACTGTCTATGATTCGGATGTGGTATATATTATCTTTTTATAACTATTTGGTTCATTTATTGTTTATGACAAATATACCGACCAACGTGACATAGATTTTATTTATCTAGGAGGTGGTTGAACCGGAAATTCTAACCGACCCTATTGTCGAGAGGTTAAATTTAGTTGAAGAAGAAAACAATTACTTGATGGAAAAAATAAAAAAATTGAGGAGGAGAAGATGATATTGGAGTTGCATGTTGTGGATGTCGTCGATGATCACAAGATCAAGATGGATGCAATGCGCTTGAAGATTAGAAAGATTAGAAAATATGCCATTCATACCGAGGCTTGGTATCATTATGCCGTTGGATCAATTGTTACCTTGGTTGCGATTATGATCGCATTTGTTTTCGCATTGAAATGTTTTACATAGTTTCAATGTATGGTTTAATTAATTAGATGCTCTGGAGAGCTATATATATGTTGTTAGATGAGAACTATGTATGTACTTTGGTTCTAATGTGATGATGAACTTCTATTAATTTGGTCACTTAATTATCTATTCATGATGTTCTGTAATGGTTTTTGACACACTTAATTATATATAATGCACGCAGATGAACCGGCAATGGATGTACGGTGACAGACACACCTCCGAGTACATTAAGGGCGTGCATGATTTTCTCGAAGTGGCTGAGGCAAACAAGCAGAATGGTTTTATGTGTTGTCCATGCCCTATATGTGGGAATACGAAGTTTTACTCTGACCGGAAAATCCTTCACACCCACCTGCTTTACAAGGGTTTCATGCCATACTATAATGTTTGGACGAGGCACGGAGAAATAGGGGTTATGATGGAAGACGGCGAAGAAGAAGAGGACGATGACAACTATGTGCCCCCTGAATACGGTGATGCTGCAACGGGGGAAGCTGCTGAAGATCAAGAGGAACCAGTGCCCGATGATGATGATATCCGCCGGGTCATAGTCGATGCAAGGACGCAATGTGAAAGTCAAAAGGAGAAGCTGAAGTTCGATCGCATGTTAGAGGATCACAAAAACGGGTTGTACCCCAATTGCGAAGATGGCAACACAAAGCTCGGTACCGTACTGGAATTGCTGCAGTGGAAGGCAGAGAATGCTGTGCCTGACAAAGGATTTGAGAAGCTATTGAAAATATTGAAGAAGAAGCTTCCAAAGGATAACGAATTGCCCGACAGTACATACGCAGCAAAGAAGGTCGTATGCCCTCTAGGATTGGAGGTGCAGAAGATACATGCATGCCCTAATGACTGCATCCTCTACCGTGGTGCGTACAAGGATCTGAACGCATGCCCGGTATGCGGTGCATTGCGGTATAAGATCAGACGAGATGACCCTGGTGATGTTGACGGCGAGTCCCCCAGGAAGAGGGTTCCTGCGAAGGTGATGTGGTATGCTCCTATAATACCACAGTTGAAACGTCTGTTCAGAAACGAAGAGCATGCCAAGTTGATGCGATGGCACAGTGAGGACCGTAAGAAAGACGGGAAGTTGATAGCACCCGTTGACGGGTCGCAGTGGAGAAAAATCGAGAGAAAGTACTGGGCTAAGTTTGCAGCTGACCCAAGGAACGTATGGTTTGGTTTAAGCGCGGATGACATTATTCCTTTCGGGGAGCAGAGCAGCAATCACAGCACCTGGCCCGTGACTCTATGTATGTATAACCTTCCTCCTTGGATGTGCATGAAGCGGAAGTTCATTATGATGCCAGTTCTCATCCAAGGCCCTAAGCAACCCGGCAACGACATTGATGTGTACCTAAGGCCATTAGTTGAAGAACTTTTACAGCTGTGGAATGGAAACGGTGTACGTACGTGGGATGAGCACAAACAGGAGGAATTTAACCTGCACGCGTTGCTGTTTGTAACCATCAACGATTGGCCCGCTCTCAGTAACCTTTCAGGACAGACAAACAAGGGATACCACGCATGCACGCACTGTTTAGATGACACTGAAAGTATATACCTGGACAAAAGCAGGAAGAATGTGTACCTGGGCCATCGTCGATTTCTTCCGACCAACCATCAATGTCGAAAGAAAGGCAAGCATTTCAAAGGCGAGGCAGATCACCGGAAGAAGCCCGCCATGCGTACCGGTGATCACGTACTTGCTATGGTAAATGATTTACACGTAATCTTTGGAAAGGGTCCCGGCGGACTAGCTGTTCCGAATGACGCTGAGGGACACGCACCCATGTGTTAGAAGAAATCTATATTTTGGGACCTACCCTACTGGAAAGAGCTAGAGGTCCACTCTTCAATCGACGTGATGAACGTGACGAAGAACCTTTGCGTGAACCTGCTAGGCTTCTTGGGCATGTATGTGAAGACAAAAGATACACCTGAGGCACGGGAGGACCTGCAACGTTTGCACGAAAAAGACGGCATGCCTCCGAAGCAGTATGAAGGTCCTGCCAGCTACGCTCTTACGAAAGAAGAGAAAGAAATCTTCTTTGAATGCCTGCTCAGTACGAAGGTCCCGACTGGCTTCTCGTCGAATATAAAGGGAATAATAAATATGCCAGAGAAAAAGTTCCAGAACCTAAAGTCTCATGACTGCCACGTGATTACGACGCAACTGCTTCGAGTTGCATTGAGGGGGCTTCTACCGGAAAACGTCCGATTAGCCATTGTGAAGCTATGTGCATTCCTCAATGCAATCTCTCAGAAGGTGATCGATCCAGAAATCATACCAAGGCTAAGGAGTGATGTGGCGCAATGTCTTGTCAGTTTCGAGCTGGTGTTCCCACCATCCTTCTTCAATATCATGACGCACGTCCTAGTTCATCTAGTCGACGAGATTGTCATTCTGGGGCCCCTATTTCTACACAATATGTTCCCCTTTGAGATGTTCATGGGAGTCCTAAAGAAATATGTCCGTAACCGCGCTAGGCCAGAAGGAAGCATCTCCATGGGCCATCAAACAGAGGATGTCATTGGGTTTTGTGTTGACTTCATTCCTGGCCTTAAGAAGATAGGTCTCCCTAAATCTCAGTATGAGGGGAGACTGACTGGAAAAGGCACGCTTGGAGGGGGGACTCAATAATATGCAGGGACGGATATTCTTGGTCTCAAGCACACTACACAGTTCTACAGAACTCTACCTTGGTGACCCCGTATGTCGATGAACATAAGAACAATCTGCGCTCCAAACACCTGGAGCAGTGTGACGACTAGATTACATATGAACACATCAGGACTTTCAGCAGTTGGTTGGAAACACGTCTCAGAGGTGACACCACTGTTTGTGATGAGTTGTACTCGTTGTCCAGGGGACCATCTTCGACTGTATTGATTTACAAAGGATACGAGATAAATGGGAATACATTTTACACGATCGCCCAAGATCAAAAGAGCACCAACCAAAATAGTGGTGTCCGCTTTGATGCAGCAACCGAGAGGGGAAAGGACACATATTATGGTTACATAATGGACATATGGGAACTTGACTACGGACATGATTTTAAGGTCCCTTTGTTTAAGTGCAAATGGGTCAATCTGTCAGGAGGCGCGGTACAGGTAGACCCACAGTACGGAATGACAACAGTGGATCTGAACAATCTTGGGTACACTAACGAACCGTTCGTCCTAGCCAATGATGTGGCACAGGTTATCTATGTGAAGGACATGTCTACCAGACCGAGGAAAAGAAAAGATAAGGAAGCGAATACATCATACGATGAGCCAAAGCGGCACATAGTTCTTTCAGGAAAAAGGGACATTGTGGGAGTGGAGGGCAAGACAGACATGTCTGAAGATTATGAAAAGTTTCATGAAATTCCTCCCTTCAAAGTCAAGGCTGACCCAAGCATCCTGATAAACGATGAAGATTATCCATGGTTACGGCGCAATAAGCAAATGACACAAGCGAAGAAAAAGTGAAGACTTTCTCCCGCAACTATTATGATGATACCATGCCAACTTTGTAATAGACGAGTATGATACCATTGTCCGTTTTGTACAAGAAGTGCATCTAGTTTTTGCCGTAACCCTCTCAACTTTCTTGCACATGCTATGTGGATGAAATGATGATACCATGCCAACTTTCAACCTTTTCAGAGTTCATTTGAAATGCTTTTCAATTTTAGGGTCTTATAGCTCAAAATAATTAGTAAATGCATGAAAAATAACAGGCCAAAAATTAAAAGTTATGCCACCTACTGGGCCACCACGGCCTGAATATGATTAGAAACCCATCCATGGGCCAGGATTCAGGCCCGCAGAAGGCCCAGTAGGCCCACAGGCATGTACAGAGAGGTTAGGCCCGTAAGCCTGCTTTAGAGAGGAGCTCGATAGCTCAGGCGTACCGCACCTTATAAACAGGTGCGGCTCTCTCTTAGCTAGCGAGGTGGGACTAAACTCACCACCACGCCGCTGTGCAAGGCCATTGGTCCCGGTTGGTGGCACGAAGCGGGACCAATTCCACCCTTTGGTCCCTGTTGGTGCCACGAACCGGTACTAATGAGGCTGTGGCCCCACGAGCACCTTTAGTACCTGTTCGTGGCACGAACCGGTACTAGAGTTTCTTACTAAGCAATTTTTTAGTCCCACCTCGCTAGTTGAGAGGCAAAACGGGCGGTTTATAAGCCCTGAGTGCAGAGACGATGAAGAAGAGGCGCAATGCTCACGTTGCTTAGCTTCAAGCCTTGAGGAATAAGGTAGACTGCATCGAGCTATGTGCAGTGCAGTCTACACTATTCCGAAAGGCTTGAAGCAAATCAACGAGCATTGCGCCTCTTTTTTATTTTTAATCATTAAAAGCAAAAAGAATTTTCATAAAGAACTTTTTTGATAGAAACTTTAATAGCAAAAAGAATTATCATAAAGTAAAATAAATAAGTAATTAGAAACAAAATAAAATAAAATAAATAAGTTTTTGTTGTAAGTAGAAACAAAACAAAATAAATATAGCAAAAAAGAAAACAAAAAACTAAATACAGCAAAAAGAATTTTCATAAAGAACTAATGGCACTAATAGAAAGTTTATATTTTTTCTAAAACTAATGGCACTAACAGACAGTTTATAATTTTGCTGACCTAAAAACAAAAAGAATTAAAAAATAAAGCAAAAAACAAAAGAAAATAAATAATGCAAAAAACAGAACCAAAAAACTGGAAAACAATTTAAAAAACTGCCACCTATTGGGCCACCACGGCATGAATACGACTAGAAACCCAACCTGGGCCAGGATTCAGGCCCGCAGAAGGCCCAATAGGCCCACAGACAGCACAGTGTGACATTAGGCCCGTAAGCCTGCATTTGAGAGGAGCTCGAGAGGGCAGCCGCAGTGGGGCTTATAAACCACTCCGAGCCCCTCTCAACTAGCGAGGTGGGACTAAACTTTTGGCCGCGGGCAGCGCAAGGCCTTTGGTCCCGGTTGGTGCCCCCCCTTTAGTCCCGGTTGGTGCCACCAACCGGGACCAAAGGCCGCCGCTTCCCGCCCTTTGCGCTGCTGAAAAGGGACCTTTGGTCCCGGTTGGTGGCACCAACCGGGACTAAAGGGTGGCATTGGTCCCGGTTGGTGCCACCAACCGGGACCAAAGGTGTGCCTATATAAGCCAACACTTGGGAAATTTTCAGATCCCTCGCCAGTTGCCCCCGACGCCGCCAGGCTGCCCGTGCTCGCCGTCGCCGCCCGCTCCTCGTCGCCGTCGCCCCGCGCCCTTGCCTCGACGGGTCGCCGCCCGGTGCTCGTCGCCGTCGTCCTGCCCCCATGCGCCGCCCCGCCTCGTGCTCCCCTGCTCGCGCGCGCCGCCTCGGCGCCCGAGCCCCCTGCCCGGCCCGTGCGTGCTCGCCGGCTCCCTCGCCGCCCCTGCCCCGTCCCGCCCCCGCGCGCCGGCGTCCTCGCCGCCCCGCCGTCGCCATCGTCCTAGCCGCCCCGCTGTGAGAGCCGCCGCCCCGGCTCTGTTTTTTAATTAGTTTAATTGTTTTTGATCATATATATATAATGTATATGTGTATGTATGTGGCTATATGTTTTCGTTCATATGTGGCTATATGTTTTTTTATTTTTATTAGTTTAATTTTTTTGTTCATATGTGATGTATATGTGTATGCGGCTATAATGTATATGTGAACAAATTTTTTTTTGTATGTATGTAGATGTTCAAAATGTATGAATATATATGTCAAAAATGTTTTTTTGTTCATAGAAATTTTTTTGTTCATATATAGAAAGTTTTTATATATGACAATGGATATATATTCGATATATATGAGAAATGATGATCCATGGAAAAGTTTTATATATGCAAAAGTTACAATTTTAGAAAAGTTTTATATATCTAGCTAGGAAGGGAAGAAGAAGAAAAAGAAGGATAGGAAAGAAGAAAATAAGAAGAGGAAAGAAAGAAGAAGAGGAGAGGAAGAACAGGAGAAATAAATAAGAAGAGGAAAAAAGAAGAAAAAGAAGAAATTCTATTTTTTCTTCTTCTCCTCTATTCCTTTCTTCTTCTCCTCTTTTTTCTTCTTTTTTTTTCTTCAATCCTCTCCTCTATTCCTTTCTTCTTCTCCTCTTTTTATTTCTTCTTCGTTTTCTTATGTTTTATCGGGTCTGTCGTCGTCGATATATACCCCTCCCGATAACTTCAACACGAGGGGGGGTCGATATACCCCTCCCCGATAACATTATTTTCCTGTGTATATATGTCGTCGTTGTCAATATAACCCCTCCTGATAACTTCAACACGTGGGGGGGGGGGTCGATATACCCCCTCCCTGATAACATTATTTTCCCTTGTATGTATGTCGTCGTTGTCGATATTACCCCCTCCGATAACTTCAACACGAGGGGGGATAACTTCAACACGAGGGGGGGTCGATATACCCCTCCTCGATAACATTATTTTCCCGTGTATGTATGTCGTCGTTGTTGATATAACCCCCTCCCGATAACATCAACACGTGGGGGGGGGGGTCGATATACCCCTCCCCGATAACATTATTTTCCCGTGTATGTATGTCGTCGTTGTCGATATATATAACTCCCTCCCAGATAACTTCGACATGATGGACGGTCGATATGTATACCCCCTCTCGACCGTGATAACTTATACCACGGGAGCACCCCCCGGCCCTCTCGCTCGACCAAAACTCTCGAGGACACCCAAACCCTAGAAAAAATGATGTCGGTCTCCTACCCCCTCCCGCCGCGCCCCTACCCTTGAAGCGTTGCCTAGGCCACCCCAAACCCGGAATAAGCTAGGTCTACGTTTGCACTAATATGTCCACCTGCTGTCATGTTGTGTAATAATTGCCATGTTGTAATATTTGCAGAAACAATGGAGCACGGACGAGATGAGCAAGCAGAAGAGGTGTTGGGGGACATAATCTTAGCCAGAGGTGATATCTTGTCGTATCTTAACGACAATGATGGTCTGGAAGAACAGGGTGAAGAAGCAGGCTACGGTGATCGAAGAGTGGAGGAGGAAAGACATGATTATGATGGCTCCGGTTACCCAATGCTGGTGCAAGAAGGAGCCCGTGGTGACGGCTCCGGTGACCGAACAGAGTCCGGCCAGGTAAATATATTAGTTAAGCCTGTGCTGACTAGCTAATTGATGCATTCATTGTTTTGGTATGTACACATATTAATTAACACTCGTCTTTCTTCTTTTTTCTAGCCTCCGGATCGAGCACAACTTCGGTAAAGAGACGAGGCCCGAAGAGAAAGTTGCGCTCGGATGAAAGGTTTGAGATCACAGCAATCGCGCGCGACGGCCAACCGATTGAACCCCTCCGGACAAAGGATGCTTTTGCTGCTCAGTGCGGGGTTCTAGTTAGGGACAAGATCCCGATCAGCATCCACCAATGGGTATAAGCCTAAGAAGGAAGACCCTGAGGTGTCTTATGTCAATGATATGCAGAAAGATGATCTTTGGACTGAGCTGAAGGCAAATTTCACCCTACCGCCAGAGAAGGATCCGCAGAAGCCAGTTATAGAGCAATTAATCAAGTCTCATGCTCTTAAGAAGATGGCAGACCTATTCAGGAGGTGAAGAATGAGCTGAAAACGTTTGTCGACAAAGAAGAGACACCAGAATTCATCGGCCGGTATGAGAAGATCAGAGATCACTGGCCCGCATTTGTGGCCCACAAGACATCGGAAAAGAGTAAGAAGATGTCAGCGACAAACAAGAAGAATGCTGCGAAGAAGAAGCTTCACCATCGCACGGGGTCAGGTGGCTACCTCAAAGCCCGGCCTAAGTGGGCCAAGTCTGAGAGGGATCTGCTTGATAAAGGGATCGAACCAGAGACAATGAACTGGCCAGACCGTTGCCGGACTTGGTTCTTCGGGGCTGGCGGAACCTTGGACCCTGTATCAGGGAGGTGTCGTTGGACGGACGAGGAACTTGCAATACCCGTCAAGAAGCTTAAGCACTATATCGATGCAGCGCAGCAAGGGACGTTCGTTCCAGACAGAGAGAACGACGAGCTCACAATGGCCCTCGGGAATCCTGAGCACCCTGGACGGACACGAGGCACGCCAGGCTCCGTTCCGTGGAAGGCTGGTTTTCCGGACGCGGGCGGTTACAAAACCCAGGAGAGGAGGAAAAAAGTGGAGCAGATCCAAATTCAGAAGCTGCACGAAAGGGTTCAAGCGCTAGAGGAACGAGACGGCAATCGAGATGCCGAAACTGCCCACGAAGCTACACCGCCATCTCAGCGGAGAAGCAGCGTGGCTTCCACCGAGCTGCTTCAGCTGGAGCATGCGGCTCCTGCTAGCTACCCCGTGGATGCTATCACGGAGTCTCAACATTGCCACCTTATGGCGGAATGGCAGAACTTCAAAGTCAAGGCGGCTGTTGGCTCTGTTTTACCTACTGAACCCGACGCAACCTACCACTGCCGGCCGATTCCAGAAGGATATGCTAGGGTGATGGTGGATGAAATAACGGAGGGATTTGAGGAGCTCCAGCTTGACCACCCTACCGGTGAAGGGGAGACTCAGCTGGGTTCTGCTCTGAAGACTCCATGCCTATGGCGGAAGGAGCTCATCAAGCTTCCGAACTGGATGGCTCCGGCGAGTAAGGACACTCCGCCTCCTCCTCCGCCTCCTCCTCTGCCGAGTGATCAGGGCACTCAGCCTCCTTCTCCGGCGCGTGGCGGCACTCCGCCTCCTTCTCCGCCAGCGCCGGCGCGCCAGAGCAGCCAGCCTCCTCCTTCTTCGCCTCGTCAGCAAGGGCGGAAGAGACCTGCCGCCGCTGCGGCTGCTCCGGCGCGTCGTAGTCCTTCTCCTCCGCCTCGTAAGCAAGGAAAGAAGACAGCCGCAGCCGCTCCGTCTGCTCTGCCGGCGTCTAGCAGTACAGCTGCCAGAGGCGGGAGGCAATACAGATTCGGTCCTTCTCTGAAGACTCCAGAGAAGTTACCATACGAGAGGACCGAGGAGGAGAACGCGAAGATCGTGCGAGCCGAAGTGAAGAACTTCTTTGAAGGGGTGAAAGCAAAGAAACATCGACCTCCGGAGGAGAAGGTAGATCCGGTGAAAGCAAAGCGCACTCTGGCTGCCCTGACAAAACCACCAAAGTCTCCGCCGAGAGGCAACTATGAGCGCGTTCTTGCAAAGACATATGCCGAAGCGGAGCGGTCGGGAAGTATTGTCAGTGATAAAAGGATGAAAGAACGACGAGCTGGGAAAAAAATTGCCCAGCTCGGCGAACAAGCGAACCAATCGTGCCCCTCGCTCAAGGTGTCAAAAGACATCATCGCTAATGATCCGAGTATGGTGCCCGGTTATAGCAATCTTGGAGATTACCTGCCCGACGATGTACATTATGAAATCATGGAGGTGGACGAACACAAATACCATTACGCGAAGCCTCTCGTCAAAGATGAAAGATCTCTAAGCACGATGATGCGAAGACTACATGATTGGTACATGAAAACCTGCAGAGAGTCTGATGGGATGGATACTTTGACGCTGAGAGTTAAACCGGAGCATGACCTCGTTGGAATTGATCTGCTGAGTGTTCCATTTAAGGATTTCTTCCAGTTTTACAATCAAAAGGCCCTCGATAAAACAACGACCACTTGCTACTGTCTGTAAGTACTACTACTTCTGTCATTAAGTCTCTCTATATAGGTCAGCTCTTTCATTGCATGTATTTATACTTATCCTCACTATATTATGCAGATTGAAGATCGCCGAATTGAAGAAAAGACAAATCGGTGATATTGGGTTCATTAACACAAATCTCATAGATGCATATACGGTTGAAAAACATCCCAAAGAAGCCGAGGCCAACTTGCTACAATCGTTGGTATTAAATCAAAACAAAGATATAATACTCTTTCCTTACAACTTCAAGTGAGTGTTACTGTCTTGTGCATATTCGGTTTCCCTTATTAGTCTAGGTTATGGTAATGTAATTGATGACTTATGCATGCATGCGCAGCTTCCACTATATTCTCCTAGAGATTAAGCTTGAGCAGGGAGTAGTAACCGTCTTAGACTCGAGACGAAAAGATCCCCAGGACTATGCGAACATGACTCAAATGCTCGAGAAGTAAGTTAAATCGATCATTATCCACCATATCAGCAACTTTGTTCATTTCCTGATATCAAGTAATTGTTTTCTTTGTCTGGCAGGGTTTGGAGAAAATTCACCTCAAAAGCTCCGGGACTGCCGAAGAAGCTGCAATTTAATCACCCGAAAGTAAGTACTATAGTAGCATGTTCCGCGCATCTCCTAGTGATTTCAAGCGCTAGTTTCATCAATACCATTTAGCATGCTTGATTATCAGTTTGATTGACCTCTATTTCTTGTAAAGTGGTTGTGGCAGGAACCCGGGAATAATTACTGTGGATACTACGTTTGCGAGTCCATCCGCTACACGACCTGTGAGCGGGGCTACACTGAAGAACAATATGAAGTGCGTAAGCAATAATATTCACAATTTTATTTTATTACCATCATTTGTGTTGAGTTTCATTTATTCATATATATATGTATTGACCCCCTTCTTCAAATTAGATGTTTCGGAAGCGGGATGAACTCCTAGCAGAAGATCGTATGCGAGGAATTCAAGAGAAATTGGCGGCATTCTTCCTTGACCACGTGATCGCTGAAAACGGAGAATACTATGTGGACCCTGTGTTCCTACAATTTAATTAGGAGATTGTATTGTAAGAGATAATTATTGTATATATGTAGCCGGTAGTGTCGGATAGATATACGAGAACTTGTTGTTCGACCAATATCTCGGAGAAGGAGAGGTGGTCGATATCACTTCTCTCTGTATGCATATGTTCATGACGATCTTCTGTTTCCTTCATTTGATTACTAGCTAGCGTGTCTACTCCTCTCCATACGTATATAATACGTAGCGTCGACCAAGCACGGAGATAAGAGAGGACACTTCTCTCTATTAATTAGCTAGCTAACACAATATATGAAACACCTAAATTAACCCCCCAAAACCCCTAAACCACCCCCTTTAAAAAAAACAAAAACCTCAGCTCCTGCCAGCTGCTGACGCGTGGATGCCTATTGGTCCCGGTTGGTGGCACCAACCGGGACAAAAGGCCCTGCCTATTGGTCCCGGTTGGTGGCACCAACCGGGACCAAAGGCCCTCCTGCCTGGGCTCCCCGCACCGGCCACGTGGACGGCCTTTAGTCCCGGTTCGTGTAAGAACCGGGACTAAAGGTCTAGGGCATTAGTAACGACCCTTTACTTCCGGTTCCAGAACCGGGACTAAAGGCCCTTATGAACCGGGGTAAAAGCCTCTTTTCCTATTAGTGTTCTTTATTCCATAGACGATTAGAATCGGTGAAGATCTACATGAAATATACAAGATTTAATATGCACAAGATTTGCACAATTACTACCTGATTCTTTTTTTGCGGGTGAATTACTACCTGATTCTCCATGCAGCACGAAATTTTCACTGACAACCTTGCCTAAATGGTTGTTCCACTAGCGTACGTCCACGATGAGAATTTCCCATATAAGGAGGTCCATCGCTAAGTACCTAGGACACTCGAAGTAACTACACAACAATGGAAAGAGCACTTGAGATGATGCTAGTCGTGGCCATTGTGCTGGCCGGCCGCCACTACGTCGGGGGCGCTCGCCATGGACATCAAGGACAAGGACCTGGCGTCGGAGGATTCCTTGTGGTCGCTGTATGAGCGCTGGTGCGAGCAGTACAGGGTGGCACGCGACCTCGACGACAAGACCCGGCGCTTCAACGTGTTCAAGCAGAATGCACGCATGATCCACAAGTTCAACCTCTTCGGCGGCATGACCGATGAAGAGGTCCATCGCGCATATGGTCGCTGCTCCAGCATCAAGTCTGATGGCCGTAAGCATCGGCGACAGGGCCGGTTCACGGACGACGCCATCAACGCCCGCAAGGGCCTCCCGTCATCTGTGGATTGGCGCAAACGCCCATCGGCGGTGACGAACGTGAAGCTACAAGGAGTGCATTGCGGTTCCTGCTGGGCCTTCGCGGCAACAGCGGCGGTCGAGGGCATCAACTCCATCAGGACCCGGAACCAGACGTCGTTGTCCACGCAACAACTCGTGGACTGCGACAAGGGGAACGGGGGGTGTAAAGGAGGATTCGCGAAGTTAGCCTTCAAGTACATAATGCAAACCGGCGGCATCGGAACAGATGCTAAGTACCCGTATGTTGGCCATGAGGATGGCCACTGCTCGGCGCCCAAGCCAAACCAGAACACGGTCGTCACCATCGATGGCTACAAACAGGTGGCGCCAAATGAGATGATGGCGTTGGAGCAGGCGGTGGCGGCCCAACCCGTGGTGGTCGGAGTTGATTCAAACTCGACGACCTTCCAACGCTATGGGCGAGGCGTCTTCGTGGGGTCATGCGGGACAAACCTGGACCACGAAATGACGGTGGTGGGCTATGGCACCACGGATAAGCACGAGTATAAGACTCCCATAAATACTGGATCGTGAAAAACTAGGGGGGGGAGGGGCAGACTGGGGTGAAAACGGCTACATCCCCATAGCGCGCGAGGTGAGAGGTCAGCCCAAGGAAGGCATATGTGACATCCTCACGGACGCGTCATACCCAGTGAAATTTAGTAGGAAAGGTGGAAATGATATCATGAAGAGAAATTAACGGTCTGTGTATAGGTAGCGATTTTAACATCCCCCCAAACATACATCGACCGTTCATGTGTTCTATTATACAACAAGCAATATTACTTTTACCTTCTGGAAGGTGATGTCTATGATAGTATATAGCTAATATAGACAATTTACTTTTATAAAACAAAAAAAAAGAATTGTATGGCTATTAAAACACAACACCAAATAAGAAAAGATATAACCATGATCAATTAACGTTGTCTCTATCATCCAACTTTGATTGCTTATAATAATTTTTAGTATTAATACGTACAATATATGCTAGTACAACAAATATTCTTTCATAAAACAAGAAAAAGAATTGTATCGCTATTAAAACACAACACCAAATAAGAAGTGCGTGGCCACCACTGCTAACATATTACAAGTGGTAGACAATTAGTAGTGGCTGGCGACTTATCGCACCAACCACTGGTAAGTAAGGTACAAGTGGCAGGCAGATCCGTCCACCCACACCATAGTTTGTTGTCTTTACCGGTGGCATGCCCTTTTTGATGCCCGCCACTGGTAATCTTCCAGGCCCAAGAAAAAAAAAAATGCTATTGTGGCAGCGCACGACATCGTTTTTGCACATTCTATTATATCGATAGTTGCACATGCATTGCAAGCGTTCATATAAAGATTGAAAGTGCAATACATGCATCACACTACATTGATGGAATCCATCGTTACATCTTACTAAGACTACCAACAAGAGGACCAACCAATGTGTCGCCTGCTCCGAAACCGGAGCTCTGCCCTACCAAATAGCTCAACCAACCACTTCATGATAACAATAACACCCCAATGATTTTTTGTGTGGAGGGCGTTGAGCGGATTTCGCCGGAGACTACGGTTGGAGGCGTCATGGTGGTGGGGAAGGCACGGATCCAAGCACACGGGACTGCCACTTGGGCGCGGCACGCTTACGAATGGGCATGGTTGTCGGCCGTTAGGCACCAGATTCCTTTAAACTGCAAAAAACTGCGAGCGTGCGTGATTCGATCCCGCGACCTCTACCGCGCACCATTCGAGCGCCAGCTAGCCTAAGCGGGGCTGAGGGCGCCGAAGAGGAGCACTCAGTTACCCTAATTTTTTTTAAAGTTACCCACAAAAAAAAAGTTACGCTCCAAAAAAAAGAAAAAGAAAAGAGGAGCACTCACAGTATGAGGGACGCTGACATCCGAGCTGTACGTGGAGCCGGTTGTGGATTGTTCCGACTCGGCTTTGGGCTTCCTCTATCGCGGTGCGGCGCCCATAAATCACAAACAACTCCACGCTGCTTTCCTTCCTTCCCTGCAACTCACCACGATCCACATCCAGCCGCTTTCCCAACTCACCACGATCCAACTCGTTTCCCTGCTGCGTCCGCTCGTCTCCATGGCGGAAGGTGGCCAACAAGCCCATCCCGCCGCCGGCGGCGATGGCGGGCGGTGGCTAGCGGCGGCACCTCCAAACCTCCGCGCCAAAGTGGTCCAGAAGATGTACGTATGCTCTGCTCATGCTTCTCCAAGATATTAGTCGACAACCTCGTTTTCTGTTGTGATCACTAATAATCCATCTAACTATTTTCCTCCCTGTCTGTGCTGTTGGTTCACTTCAGAACGAATAATCTGTGCCAGTTCCAAGTCCAAGGGAATCAGCTCGACCAGCTCCACGCCGTCGCTTCCCGATTTGAGGCCAAGGTGTTCAGCGACTCCCACAACGTGCAGGACTACCTCAGAACAATAAGCATCAAGATGATGACTCTTCAGAGCAAATGGCAACCGGCTGCTTCCGACCACCAGGCACACACCGGAGGCCAAGTGCGGCCTCTCAATGCAGTTCCGGCCTACGCCACCGCAGTGCCGCCGCCGCAAGCGTCGCCATCAACCACGACTCGTCTCGCTGTAAGGCCACCTCAGGCGCAAAACATGCAGCTCAATCATAAACCATCACAGCAACCCCCAATGGCACCCGTTGCCCAGCTCCACCCTTGTGATCCTACCGTGGCAGCTCAGATTCAGACTCAGTCCCTGTCCAGGCACCACAACTCCAGCGGCATGTGTACACGGCAGCCGGTTGCGCAGGCTCCTTTCAACCATCAGCCACACATGCCTCCCAATGCAGTAACTCAGATTCAGACTGCAGTGCCGCGGTTAACATCAGCAAATCGGCTTCCTCCTACAGATCAAGTGCAAAACATGGGGATCAACCCAATGGCACCCACTGGCCAGCTCCACCCTTGTCATCCAACGGCGGTTACTCAGATTCAGTCCCAATCCATGGCCAGGCATAACTCAAGCGGCATGCGTGCACAGGAGCCACAGCAAGATTATTTGAGGGTCAACCAACGGCAGAGTTACCAAGCTCAAGGAGGACAGCAGTCCAATGTCGGCCCTTTGCAGATCGGGCCTTCTGGAGAACGTAACAACCAACAATTTGGGCACCATCCAGTCGAAGTGGATTGGAGGGAAGACATGTTCCAGAGGATCACATCCCTCAAGGTCGCTCACTTCTCGGAGCTCGTGGAATTTCAGCGAGCAATACAAGCACGCATCCCTCAGAGGATAACAAACCAACAGCTCGAGTCATTACCTAAAGAGCAAGCAGACAAATATCGGAAATTGGTAGATACCATGGCAAAGATTGGTTCTGCATTGAGCTTCCTACAACTCCAGAAAAGCAACATACCTGAGGCCATGAAGGATCAGTTTGACAAACACCAGATACGCATAGATCGTATTCTGCATTTTCACAGGGTCATGAAGGATCGGTTGCAGAACCCTCCTCGGGCTGTAAATAACATAGGTGCAACAGGTAGCCAGCAGAAACATCAAGAGCAACCTGCAGCAGAGACGTCGTTTTCGCAGTCTTCAGAAAACGTTCCGGCCACAAGTCTGCTGGTACAGCAGCAAGAGAATAGCCACGACGTAGCAGGTGAAGAAGCGGTGCACGACGAGGTGCGCCGTGAGGCTGAAGCACCGGTGGCCACCAATCTTACCGGCAGCAGTACGCCACCATTGACCAGTGGAAGTGGAACATGTAGCCAGGAAAAAGAGGACGATCATCATCCAGCATATGAAGCAATTCCACAACTGACACAGAACGCTAATCCTGTTGAAACTCCACCGGCTCATCAGCAAACCAATAGGTCTTTGTCGCCGGCAGCGCTTCGCAGCCTAGCCCAAGATATGGGAGTGAACTTGAAGCGGGCCTTCCGCCACACAATGTCTGGCAGCTGCGCGTGGTTTGATGAATCCAGCGGGGATAGCTGCAACAAGAGGCGAAAAATGCATGCTCTTCGCGACGAGATCAGAGCTGCGTACAGCATGCTAGTGGAGACGGAGATCAGAATCACCGATGACGACACAGGAGGAGCGGACGGGGCGGTGGTGATCGAGCTCTGCTACATCCCAGTGTCGCTTACACCGGACCTCAGGGAGGTTATCGACCCTTCTGAGATGTCGACAAAGCTGCTCGTCCCTGCGGACTACCCACGAAGCTCCCCGGTGCATGTCGGAGATGACGGCGGACACAGAAAGGGGATTGCAGCTGGCGTGCTGGACGTGGAGTTCCGACGTGCCCTCGGCCAACTCCCGGAGCCCAGGTCAATCAAGGGGATAGCCAAGGCGTGGGACGCCTGCGTGCGGAGAGCCGTGGTGCAGTTTGCGCATGGCCTCGGCGGAGGGACGTTCAGCACGAGGTACGGCCGGTGGGAGAGCTGCATCGGAGCCTGAAAGTGGAAACAACAAGTGATGTACTCTGATTCTCAACTGTACTGGGCGCAACAGCCAACTTGTATTTGGCTATCTGCAGATGATAAACCATCCAAACTGCATCAAGTTCATGTTGTTGATGTTGTTTGTTTTGTTACACTGTACTTGCAACTACTGCGGCTCATTCGAATTAATTACTAAGTAATTTTGGTTGGTAGCATGATCTGAAATACAGTAGTTAAAGTCTGCAAACATGTTCTGATACACAGCAAACTTCTGAAAGGAAAATAAACCTTTTTCTACGCGTGAAAACAAATAATTGAAGGTAAAGAGAACCAGCAGAAACGCGCTGAGATGTTTGCATGTGACATATTTCACCAAAGATATGCAAATTCAAAGAAGAATCTCTCATACTAGATCATCAAATTCATTTTTGAGCATGAAGAAATCCATTCGATTCAGAGCCAAAATAACAACTAGTTCCTTGGCATTTCTCCTAGATTTCCAAATAGTACTTCACTAGTTCCATTCTACATGCTTCTACCACTTTGGGTTCTTACATTGTCTTAATGAACCTATTGGTTGTGCATAAACTAAAAATTATTAATGCGCTCGCCATGACATCTGACACACAAGACGCACATAACATTGTCAAATCAAGACAGACGAGATTAATCCAGGTTAATAATAGATGACCATACAGACCAATAAGAGCCGAAAGCACCCTGCTACGGACCAACCTGTGGTTAACTGGCTAGGAGCAGCACAACCTCAACCAGCGCTATCTCCAATCCTCGACTCATCGGCCCGACATCCAGCATCTGCAGCTATGGGCTCTTCAGCTTGCAAAACCTCCACGCTTTGTTCCAGCATCTCCTCGGTACCTTCCTGAGTATCTGCCCAATTTATCAAAATTAATGCATATTCAGATAATAGATATTCATTACTACTGGTGAAGACTTGGTAAACTGCTTATACAATAAATGGACAGGAAGAAGCAGAATGGCCAATATTCACATTCATATAATTTTGACCTCAATAAAATTTGAGATATGTAACTACTCAGACTCAGTTTTATGTGTTTACTAGTGTACTTTTGCAAGACAAGTCGGAAACCTGGAATACATACTTACATAGCGAGAAAAAGATTGGTACACATAAGAAATTGATCTTAAAAGGAGTTAAGAGCCATGAGAGAAATGGTAGCTTCATGTTACAGGAATTCATGTATTGCCTACAGATTTACTTAGATAGTTTAACGGATTTCTAACCTAAGGTCTCAGTAGCAGCGTTCAACAAACTGATTGCTTGCATATATGGCATGCAGATGAGATAGAGGTGGGTGAGAACTTCAAAATGTCTAAAAAGCATGGTTGCTCTGCCTCTAATTTATCTTCAGAAGATTATTTAAAATGAAAGAGTTTCTGAGCACAAGCTATTCTTGCTACTTATATGGCAACTCCATTAAGGATTCTTTTGGTGAATACTCCATTGAGAAATTAATCAAGATCATCACTTAATTTTGCCTTTTCTGATTACCACCTCAAAATGGCAATGAAAACAGAGAAACAAATTAATCATTTTTATGTTCTTGAGCTTGGTTAGCTTCGCCACGAGCACATAAAAAGTAGCAACTACAAAATAGTGTAACAAGGATTACCAAGCACAATAATGAACTATCCAGCATGAGACAAGCAGTGTGATAATTATGAAATCTGGGAGATAACTAGGGCGCAACAGAAAGTTTACCACTTGATACCATCGGCGTAAATAACAACGATGGTGGGAAGTTGCTATATGTGTGAGTACAACCGACGCCGAGTTGAAGTGCTCACTCTCTCAAGCTGGAATGCCTGGACGTCCAGGATGAAATAGCCTGCATCATGACAGCTTCCATACTTACATAGGAGCAAGCACGTCCCTGTTGAACCAATGAAGAAGTATTGATAATCCAGTAAAATTCTCTTCTCTCTCTGCCACTGGCTGGAACTCCCTCCACTGTTTTCCCTAATGGTATATTTGATGTAAGATGTGTTAAATCAAATGCACGCACAAACATCCCAGGCCTGCCTTCCCCTGTCCCCACAATGGCTTTATCTGGACTACCAGCACTACTGACCATGGGTGGGTCATCAGCCATGGATAACTCAATACTCTGGCTGTCAAGCATAAGAAGCTTCTGCAACCAATTTATCACCCAGTAGAAGCAGCCATACAGATACTTGCAGAAGGTGAACACTAGGCTCATTGTCGACAACAAGTTACCAGATAAATTGCTCCAATTCTGGGTTGAAATGGCTCACCATTGCCCGGTGCTTGAAGAGAAGACAAAGGCGACCAGCTTAGCTTCTGCGAGGCAAAGCACCATCAAAATCACTGTGAATGCCGTCTCTTGAGCAGCCGCTGCTTCGGCGTCCTCATTATCGTCGCCTGATGGAACAAGGAAAGTCTCGCTGAAATTCTGCCGTTTTCTCAAGAGTGGCTCATATAGCGGCTAGGTTGCGAGGAATTTGGGGAAGCAGGAGGTATTGCCGGTGCAATGGGTCGCACAACACTGTGTCCTTTAAGGCGGCTATGAGCCCTTCACTGATGCTCTCCCGGGGCGCTCTATTAAGGAGTACGCGGCCGTGGCGGCTGTCCTCGACGACCCAGTCGTGAGCAGGGCAGGTAGGAAGGAGAAGGAGAAATCGCCGGCGAGGGCGACGGCGATGGCTGCCGGCGCAGAGGGGTGAGGCGGCTCGGCGGGGTGGAAGCCGAGGAGGGGCGGGGCGTGGAACTTGCGCAAGCGCCCGAGGAAAGAGGGTTCGGCGGCGACGCGGTGGGGCGAGGTCGGCTGGATCAGGGAGGTGGAGGAAGGTTTCCGCCAGGAGCTCGTCGGGGATCGGCAGCGAGGCCATCTCCCGGAATCCATGCCGCCGCGGCCGCAGACGAGGACGGTGGTCGAGGATGGCCGTTTCCCGGTGAGGGTCCGTGCGGGTCTGCTGGCTCTGGTCCGCCGTTCCGGCACGCCGCCCAGTCCGCCTCCGGTGGTGAGAAGAGAAACCCTTGTTTGGTTTCGAAATGTGAGCAGCATGGGGAAGAGGATTTTGGGGAACGGGGAGGGGGTAGTTGTGGCTGCAATTTGAACTTTGGGTAGGGTGTTACTGCAAATGAACCTAGAGAAGTACAGAGTGATCCCAACATCACTCCAAATCCCATCCTATCCTTTGAAACCACATCCGGCGGCCACAATTTTTCGTTTGAGACTCTCATGGAACTTGACGGAGAGCTCTGCTAAGGTTCCAGTTGGAGGGATTACTCCAAGTAAGAAAAAAGTTAGAGGATAGGATGAAAGTGTACAATCAAATAGCTATGAAAAAAGTGTTCAATCAAATAATCCTGAAGAGCTGAGCTATCCGAAACATAATAGTTTCATTACTATAGGGCTGTCAATTCCTCAGGCAACTGAAAAATCTATAGCAGTTTCAGTCGGTTATAATCTGTCCGTCGTCCCGGTCACACAAGGCCAGGGATGTCATGACCTCTTCGGTGTGATGCACTGGAATGCAACTAAGATTTAGCAAACGTGCACTATTATTTTCACGTATCCGACAGCCAAAGGTGTCAGATCTGCCAGCCTTTGTCCTTCTCCTTCTTCAGCTTCGCATCCTCGATGGCCGCATCAGGTGCTTGATCAAATCCTCGTACTCACCGCGGTAAAGGATGCAGTCATTAAGGCATGCATGTATCTTCTGCACCTCTAACCCTAGAGGGCAGACAACCTTCTTTGCTTCGTACGTACTCTCGGGCAATTCGTTGTCCTTTTGAAGCATATTCTTTATCATTACCAGCAACTTTCCAAATCCCTTGTCAGATACATCATTCTCTGCCTTCCATTGCAGCAATTCCAGTGTGGCGCCCAACTTTTTCTTGTCAGCTTCGCAATTCGGGTACAACAATTTCTTGTGATCCTCTAACATGCGCTGCAACTTCTTCTTCTCTAAATCACTTGCGCAGTTTCTCTTTGCATCAGCAATGGCCCGACCTAGATCATCAGCGGGCTCATCTGATGCCTCTTCTTCAGCTTCTTCCCGCATTGCCAGCTCAGCTTCTTCCCCCATTGTTGTATCATCGTATTCAGGGAACCCATGGCCAGGATAGCTGTCGTCGTCCTCTTCTTCTTTATTGTCTTCCATCATAACCCCTCTTTCTCCGTGCTTAGTCCAAACATTATAGTGGGGCATGAAACCGGACTTAAATAGGTGGACGTGAATGGTTCTTGACGTAGAGTAATTGTGATCATTCTTACAGACTAAACATGGACAAGACATAAAACCATCCGCCCGCTTGTTTGCCTCAGCCGTAAGCAGAAAAGTTTGCACGCCATTAATAAACTCGGGAGAGCATCGATCATCATACATCCATTGTCGGCTCATCTTCATTACACAACACCGAATAGACCAAATTAATACAAGTTCATACAAGACTTAAATGCAACAAACAAATAACTCTCTAACTAATGAATTTAAATGCGATCAAGATCGCAACTAAGGTAACAATTGATCCAACAGCATAATGATACCAAGCCTCACTATCAATGGCATATTTTCTAATCTTTTTAATCTTCAAGCGCATTTTCTCCATCTTGATCTTGTGATCATCGACGACATCGGCAACATGCAACTCCAATTCCATCTTCTCCCCCTCAATTCTTTTCAATTTTTCTTTCAAATACTCGTTTTCTCTTTCAACTAAATTTAACCTCTCGACAATAGGGTCGGTTGGAATTTCCGGTTCACAAACCTCCTAGACAAAAATATCTATGTCAACTTGATGGGCATAATTTGTCATAAACACGAAATGCAACAACTAGTTTTAAAAGAGAATATACCACATCCGAATCATAACAAGGACGAGGGCCGACGGGGACGGATATCAAAACCATGGCACTATGTATAACAAACAACATACGGGTAAGATAATTATACGAGTAACTATATATCCAAATCACACAAACATCAATTTGGTAATGTAAAACATTCATGAACAAGAGGCTCACCACAAGGTGGTGCCGGCGACGGAACGGTGCCGGCGATCGACTGTGGTTACGACGGAGATTTAGAAGGCACTAAGTAAACCACACCTACATATGCAAACTAAGTGTTAGTTTTGACCACAAATTGCATATAAATCAAATACTAGCACATATATTTTCTACCAAATTACTAAACTCATAAATTAATCACTATACAAAGCATTGCAAGAGCTAATCTAGCAATGAGAGATGAAAGGACAAAGTTGCTAACCTTTGTGATCATTTGAATGGATGGGGGCCTTCAAATCTTGACAAATTTTGGGCAAAATGTGTGATGAGCTCGAGAGGAAGAGGGAAAGAACAGAGAGGAGAGGGGAAAGGGGAAGAACAGAGCGAGCTCGGGTGGACGAAGGGTTTATGTAGGACGACCTTTAGCACCGGTTCGTGCCATGAACCGGTACTAAAGGTGCTGGAGGAGCCCCGGACTGACAACATCCTGCCACCACTCACTTTAGTACAGGTCCGTGGCACGAACCGGTGCTAAAGGTCGGCCACGAACCGGTACTAATGAAAGCGGCTGGCTAGCTGTTGGAACCGGCACTAATGCACACATTAGTGCCGGCTCAAAAGCAAACCGGCACTAATGTGCTTGACATTTGACCCTTTTTCTACTAGCGAGAAACCACAGATCGCTCCATGGCAGAAGCAGCCTCGGAGCACTTCGTGGTAGCAGTAGTCTCAGATCGCTCCATCTAAGACATATGCAGCAGCCCTAAATCTTCGTAGGTTGTGTGGCTCTCCGGCAGCAGCAACAGATCGCTCCATCTACGTCATATGCGGATCTGCTGCATTTGACAGCAGTGGCGGAGCTTGGGCAAGAATCATGGGGGGGGGGGGGCAATGACTAGGGGTCAAATAAAATCACTATAGGCTGATTTTTAATGGAAAAATAGGCCTACAACTAAGATATATACATACATTTTCCTGTGAGCGGGGGGGGGGGGGGGGGGGGGGGCACTGCCCAGGTTGGCCCCATGAAGCTACACCACTGCTTGACATGACCCTCTACTTTGTTGATCCACAGTAATTTTGCTCATCTGTGGTATTCAATGTCCTCTCTCTTCACTACTAATCAGATCGGTCAGCTTATGGACTATACTGCGGACTGATCACATAACCGGCTACCTTCACGCTAAATATAATCACGTACAATCATATGCGGTAGGAGCATTTGTTTTTTCTTTCCGGGGAGGACCGTCTGAGTGGTATGAGCGTTTTTTTTCCCGGGAGAAGCATTTGCAATCTAGCTGTTAATTTTGCGTACCAATCTCATGCTTAATTCCATCTCATCATGGCATCATATTGATAATCAGCAATTATTTCAGTATGTAGTCCTGTGAGTTGCTGCCTCCATGCATGATTTAAGGAGTGTGGTACATGTAATAACATTATACACTAATTAAGATTTGCATGTTATTCTGTAGAGTGATATATTAAGGTTAATTAAACTTAACACGTAGATCACAACTTTCGCCAATGGTAAGCTTAATGCAAAGAAGTATCATGCAGAACTGTTGCATGAGGAGCTAAGCATATGATGGCAAGGTTGCCAGGGGTTTCTTTTCGCTGGAACAAGGTTCTCTTCGAGATTACGAATACTTTCACTAATTGTATTTTTCACTCTGCAAAGAAGTACCATGCAGAACTGATGCATGAGGAGCGAAGCATATGATGGCAAGGTTGCCGCAGGTTTTTTTGAATGGAGCAAGGTTCTCTTCAAGATTACGAATTCTTTCACTAATTGTATTTTTCTTTCGAAAGACTTAGAGTCTAACGAATATTTATGGAACTTAAAACTGATATGGATAAAAATGTTTTATCCATAAAGCTCGACTTGTTGAAATAACAAGTTCAAGAGTTGACTACGATGAGGTTGTTTTCATCATAGCGATGCTTAAAGTCGGTTCGGGTTGAACTAGCAATTAATACATATTTCAATCATGAGATATGAAACATGGATGATAAAAGGATTTCCATCTGATGGAAATGAAAGCTAGGACTTGTATATGATACAGTCCAAAGTAATTTGTCGATCCAGAGGATGCTAGTAGGTATGCAAACTTCAGAGTTCCAACAATGGACAGAAGAGAGCAAAATGGAGTTGGAATCTTCGTGTTTTGCTGAAATGGTCAAAGGGGTTTTGACTTCATCAATGGGTAACGAAGATGCTTGTAATTCAAGAAAGTAAGTGGGAGCGTAATAATATTTCTAAAAACCTTATGTGCTTGGCACATTGGTAATTGGAAATAAATTTCTTGACACGAATTAGGACTTCATTTGAAAATAGTTTTTCGATGAAGTGCTTAGGCTAAATAGCCTCAATATTAGGCATGATGATCTATGGAGATAGATTTACCTAATGGGGCTAAGCAATGAATACATATTGACAAGATGCTAAAACCTTTTAGAATTTAAAACGCCAAGGAGTGATTCTTGCCAAAGTCACATGGAAGGAGTTTTTGCAAGACTCGGTGTCCCAAAACACCGATGAGTAAAATACATGATGCAGATTCCACACACTTTTGTGTTTGGATTAATCATGTATTCCATGGTATGTAAAACAACCAGATATGTCCGATACTCCCAAGGTGTTGCGAGTATGGATACTAAAGTGATCAAAGTACTGATCGTGGGACAACAGTGAAAGATGTCATTGAGTACTAGAGTAAGTACTGATGATATGTTTTCTTGCAAGCGGAGATCATGAAGAGTTCGTTGTAAAATGTTACATCGATAGTCTTCATCTTTTCACCGTGCGATTTTCGATTTAAGTTAAGGGTTTTGTGTAACACACAATGTGGTGGCACAGTTAGTTGGAATTTGTTCAAACTAGTTACTGTGGCGAATTCTATAACAAGGGCTAAGTATGTTGACGCTTTAGAAGCGACAAAGAAGATGTTGAATCATATAGTTCATTCATGAACTTAGTATAGTTCCAAGATGGCTTTTGACAATGGGACACTACTGCAGGTAGTTGCTCCATAACTTAGTCTGAGGAATCCAGGTTCGACCTGTGATTCACATACATACAAAGCCAAGTCCACACAAAATATGAATTTTGTGAAAACGTGAAAACGCGAGGACATGCAAAGATACACACGGAACTGAAGTCGTCAGATCCGTTGGACATCAGGCTATACCACAAGCGAAGCATATTTACACCGGTGTGCCACAGGTGTAAAGTGCATTAGCATTAACTAGATTATTGACTCTAGTGCAAGTGGGAGTCTGTAGGAGATATGCCCTAGAGGCAATAATAAATGATATTATTTATCTCCGAGTTCATAATTATGTTTATGTTCCATGCTTTAACTGCTATGGTTCTCGAGTCTGCAATAACCACGAGGCTCGGAGGAAGACTCATATGCACGTGTGGAATAATAAACGGTAAAATGTATTCCTAGTCTGGCCTCTAAGACTAGCTCAAGTGTTGCATGATGGTTATGTTTTCCTGATCATGGGCATGTCTATGTCAGCAACCTTGAGGGCATAATGTTAAGAGAACATTTTTGTTGAATCGACCCGGCATGATGTTATGCTATGAGATTCATTCGTCACAAGTTTATTGGTACATAACACAGAGATGGTTAACGTTTGCATGATTCCTTAGACCATGAGAGTATCGAGTTTCTTCATGCTTGCTTCATGAACTTTGGGGTTTGTTAAACGTCATCCGTAAATGGGTGGCTATTACGGCGGCTTACGGGTTCATGGAAAAGTGTGTCAAGTAACTTGATAGCTCAAGATTGGGATTTGCTCCTCCGACGATGGAGAGATATCTCTGGGCCCTCTCGGTGTTACGGTATCCATCATCGTCTGGCCAGACACTTTGTGATTTGATCACGGGGATGCCGGAACACGATAACGAGAAAAGAGAACAATACCGGTAACGAGGTAACTAGCATAGTGGACAAGTTGTTGATCCACGGGAATGCCAACATGTCTCACCTCGGGTATTTGTAACATATCGCGAAGCAACAGGAATAGCACACGGCAACTGGAGGTTCACTCGAATATTTATTCGTGTGGGTATAGGGGTCAATATGGGTGTCCACGGCTCCGATGTTGATCATTGATCGGAAGGGGTTCCGGGTCATGTCTATACTTCACCGAACCTATAGGGTCACACGCTTAAGGGTCATCTATCTGCTGAATACTAGACAGGGAGTCTGAGAGAAAATCACCGAAAAAGTTTCGGACACCGAAAAGTTTCGGACAGCGGAATCGTACCGCAGAGAGAGGTCATCGGATAAGTTCCGATGATACCGAAAAGTTGTTTCGGGATACACCATTAAGTCAAATTGGTTTCGGCACATGCCTGATAATTCTTGGAGGATGCCAGAATCATTCTGGAAGCTTTTTGGAATTTTCTGAGATAAAAACCAGAAATGTTCCGGAGCTGCCGGAGCCACTTCAGATGCGTTTCGCAGATGAAAATCACTAAAACCGGAATTGTTTCGGAACGTGTTGAAAATCATTTTAGTGGGTACTGGAAATGTTCTTAGCCCACATAAATATTTTCAGTTCGATCAGACGATGAAAAATGTCGTCGTGAATAGTGAAAATCAGCTTTATGGTTACTTTATGGAAAGCCACCTTTTGGGGCTTTGCTCCAAAAGATCTTGGGGATGACATGGATGGATAGGAGCCATTTTTTGGGCCCCTCATGGGGGTGTGGCCGGACACATGGGGTATCCCCCCTTGGGGACCCTCTTGTTCCTTGGTTTCACTCCTAGGTCCTTGTGGAAGGACTTCATTCATGTGCATTTTGGGTTTTTTGTGAAACTACCCTACCCCCTTGGGATTTCCTATAAATAGAGGTGGAGGGTCAGCCCTCCACACTCATCCCTTGCTCTCATACACATGCCATGCATTATCTGGCTTCTTCTCTCCCTCCCACGAAAAGAGTTTCGTAGAGCCGTAAGGCTGTCTGGGTTCCGGCAGGAACTAGTTCTGGACGGCGAAGCCCTGCCGGATAGATGACACCGTATGTGCGCAACTCTGTAGAGAGATTGTAGTTTCGGTCTTAGTTCGTGAGTGCCTCCCGAAGAGCTGTCCGTGTGACCGTCCGAGTTTCGAAGGTCCTCCCGAAGGGCTGTCCGAGTGACCGTTCGAGTTTCGAAGGTCCTCCCGAAGGGCTGTCCGCGACACCGTCCGGGGGGCTGTTCGACCGCCTCCTGGAGGGCTGTCTGAGGAGCAGATGAGGGTATACATCCTCGCGGTTGGGAGGTTGTAAATCCTAGCTGCGGGGATCTGCACCGCCGATCGTCATCGACTCTACTTCCCGCTGCGCTACGAGTCGGTAACGAAAAAGATCAAACCATGTATGCAGTCTCCATAGTGGTCCTGGGCTGGTGCGTAGGTCGGAAATTTTTTGTTTTCTGCTGCGTTCCCCTACACATGCATAGGTATTGTCGGAACACTACGGACGAGGAGGACTGTGAGGGCAAGTGTACAACTACACCATCCGCGAGGGAAGCGTGGAAGAGAAGACGGAAGAAAGGAGAAGAAGACAGAGCGGCTGCTGGAGCTAGGCTGGACAGCCGGACTGCCATCCGGATCATCCGGGCTCAGCCGGATCATCCAGACCATCCCCCGGATCGTCCGGATAACTGCGCTAAAGACGCCCATAGGCTTCACTTGAAGCTGGATCATCCGGGACACCGTCCGGATCATCCGCGTCCCCGATACCCGGATTCGCCGGACCCCTGCCCGGATCGCAAGTCAGAGAGCATCCGAAAGGCTCCACCTGAAGCCGGATCATCCTGATGAGGACCCGGATCATCCGGACGTTTCCCGGATCATCCGGACCCCCACCCGGATCATCCGGTCTTGCCTGTGCGCATGACTTGGGCCGAGGCCCGTGTACCCACTTCGCCCCTCACTTACCCCTTCGTGGCTTAGACTATAAATAGACCACCTCCACCTCCTTTTTAGGGTTAGCAAAGTGATAGCTCATTTGATGGAGAGCTTTGCTCCTTGTACCACCCTACTCTTGAGAGAGAGAGAGACTACTACTCCTTTGGAGGCCAAGACCTCCATCTAGGAGAAGAACCTGCGGGATATATCATCAAGACCCCCTCACGGGCGGACCCCCCTTCAAGACCTCCTCACGGAGATGAACTCTACCTTGTATCTTTCCCTTTGTTGTTCATGTACCTTGTGGATCTTGTGTGTTTGATTGTCTAGTGGATTTGTGATTGGACTTGTTCTTGAGTGTTTCCCCTTGTGTTTTCTCTCCGTTCTTCCCCGTGTTCTTCGTGTTCTTCGAGGAATCCCACTCCAATCATGAAAGATCTGCCTACACCGGGTTAGCCCTGTATCATATGGTATCATGAGCCACGTTTATCACGAATCTGGAGTCTTCCCCACTGTTTTCTAGCCTTGTTTTGCTTGATTTCATCCCAAAATCCGAAAATCCCCACCAAAATAGCCCCAATGTTTTTTGTGATTTGTTGGTTTTGATGATGTTTTGTTGATTTTGATCCATGGATTTGCTTGGTTTCGAGTGGATCTAGCATCTCTCCAATTTTCCCCACCTTCAATCCATGAAATGTTCCTCAATTTTGCCCCGAAAATGATCCATTTCCGCCCAAAAATTCGTCCTTGAGAGGAAATCCTGAGCAGTTTGACCTGCCCGCATCATTCGGACCTTCTCGCGGATCATTCGGACACTTCCCGGATCAGCTGGACCCTCTCCCGCACGTCCGGATAACCCACGCACCCGAACAACAGAACCGGGCTTGATGAACCCGGATCATCCGAAAGTACTCCCGGATCATCCGGACCAAGCCCGGATCATCCGGACCTCCTCCCGGATGTCCGGCTAACCGTGAAACTGACTTCGCTGAATTCTTGTTTCGGCCATAACTAATTCACCTGGAGTCCGATTTTGACGTTCTTTAGCTCGTTTTGAAGCTATTGACATCCCCATCCCACAAAAATACTACCAACACCATTTGACTCTATCAAATTTTTGGAACTTTGGCATCTTTGCCTAGGCCTACCACCATATCATCCGCATTAACACCACCGACTTCCGCAACCAAACCCATTTTGATCCCCATTGCATATGTGGTTGCTTGAGTTGTGAGTTGTGTCTCCTAAGTTGTTTCGGCTACTTAGGGACGGTTGCTTCTTCATCAACCACCACCACCACTTCCGCATAGGCTTGCGCACCATACACTTCCACCACACCAACTTAACCCAATTTTGTTTGAGTTGTGAGTTGTGTCTCCTAATGTGTTTCAGCTACTTAGGGACGGTGACCTTCAACTCCGACTCACATAAACCAATAACCCTCCACCCCCACATTTCCTACTCGCAAAACCCATCATTGCATTTCCGCTACCACCATTTGACATTTTCCTTTGGAGTTTTGAGTTCGCGGTTTTTCCGTTTCCTAAGGTGTTTCGGCTAATTAGGAACGTGTCGGTGTGGAACGACACCTATGGGATCACAAGAATCCCTAGTACGGTTGCCGGGGCGCAGGGTTGCGAGAAGAGCGGGATTAGTAACCAGCACAAGGATCGTTTACCCAGGTTCGGGCTGCGAGGATGCGTAAAACCCTAGTCCTGCTTTGGTGGATATATTTCAGAGAGTTCTTGAGCTCTCGAACTAGCTACGGTGGGTGCGTGGTTCCAAAGAGCCGAATCCCTCTCCAGTATGCCATGGGCCTCCTTTTATAGTCGAAAGGGGCTGCCACAGTGGCATACAGGAGGTGTGTACAGTATTGCGATCTTATCGCTCGCATTACAGGACAAGACGCATTTAATGCGCCGCTGAGGTGTCCCCTAGCTTTATCGGGGGCGGGAGCGAGGCCCGTCCCGTCCGTCGCCGCTCCTCCTCGCTTCGACACGCGCCCTGGCCAGCGATGCGTGCGGCGCCATGCAGGCAGGCAGGCAGCTGAGGTGGCACGGTGGTGGAGCCTTCACGAAGATTTGCATGCTGCCACGTAGGTGTGTGCTGAGTTGGCCTGGAAACTGCATGTTGCCACGCACGTGCCTGCCCAGCTGGTTGGGCTGGCTGCTGCATGCGAACATCGGTTGAGACTTGGTTGGTGCGGTCCTGGAGGCGGCCCCGCTAGCGCCTTTGGCGAGGGCCTTGCCGGGTGGCCCGGCAAGGGTCTTGCCGTGCCGTGCTGTCGTCCCCGGCAAGGATCTTGCCGGGGGTCTCGTGGCTTTCCTCGGTAGGGATCTTGCCGAGGATCGTTGTCTTCCAATCCTCATCTGATCTTGAACATTCCTTGTCTTCACAAAGATCTGCATGCCACCACGGAGGTGCCTCCCGAGCCCTGGCCCAACATAGTTGATGGTGTTGGAAACCGTGGGCTCAAGGGTGGTGCGTTCCGTTGCTGGGGGCGAGCCGCCCCGGCAAGGGTCTTGTCGGGGCTGCTGAGGGTTTGTAAGCTTCCTTGTGTCACAAGCTTGTTCCCGCATATACACAATTGCTATGTTGGTTTGTGCATTGTGGCCATATCAAAAAAAGAGAATAAGCTTTTAAGCAAAGAAAAAGAGTGAACAAAGAGCTTGTAAGCAAGAGCGATAGCATCATACCACATTGCACATAAGATTGTCATATCCGATCATCTTGAATCATAACACCAGGAACCATACATAATAGCATACTTGGGATAGAAAGTTTCTACATTTTGCATCTTATAGGTTGTGCACAAGTGTCGTATCCTCCTATTGAGCAATCGTGCTAGCGTCTCTCTTGAGTTGTGCAACACGAGCGTTTTCCGTGGATTCCACATTTTGTGCTCATTCCTTGGTTGGACGACCCCATTTATCTCTCTGTAGCGTTTCCGTGTGCCATTCATTGCTATTGGTCTACTTGTTTCAGTTGCGAATTTGTGAATCTCTTTCAGCATTATTGACTCTTGCTAACATTTTGCATTGAAGTTTTGTGCCACTATCCTCACCGAGCTACTCCATAAGCTTTACTTGATAGGTGTGAGTGAACAAGTCCGGTACCAATTCCACTATTCTTTCATATCACATTGAGTGAAACGGGATACATCCTCAACTTTGGGAAAAGGTAACTTGGTATTGTTTATCTCATTTCCTACTCAACTCTACTCGAGTCTTGTAATGGATAGGCAAGGCATTTCACCCTCGGTCTATAACAACTTCTATTGTGTTAAGTGCCACACTATATTCACTACACCCTATGCACGTTATGTTTGGATTGTCTTGCACTTGACCTATGTGCTTAGACACTTCATTTTATTTGGTGTTGTGAATGATTCTTATGCCTACCATAGACCTTTCATTGAGCGCTTTGCCCATGCTTGCTATGATTTTGAGGTAGATGCTTATTCTCTTGTTACACATATTTGCATCACTACCTCACATTTACATGCTTGTCCCCACGATATCTTTGCTTGTGCTCGATTGATATGCTTACATGCCATGTCACAATCCATTGTCACACCATATGCTTTGCATAATGACGACACTTGTTTGGTGACTCACCTATCGAATGCTTGGTTTTGCACTAACACTAACCACATTTGTTTTCCAAAGTGTTTGTTGCCTTTGCTCCTTTTGAAGGAATCACTAGATGGTGCGACATTGGAGAGTGCCCATTTCGAGCTTCAAGATGACAATTAATTGGTGAACGTCCACTTCTACACGGTGAAGCCATCTCTTTCCCATGGTGATTTGGTTTTCGATCCGAGGTCGGATCTTTCCCATGGTGGGGGGGGGGGGATGATGCGGAGCATCTTATGGACATCACCATGTCAAGAGTCCGTTTGGCAAGTGACATGTGCGACGTGTACTTCACACACATAAAAGTGAATAATCTCCCTTACACGTACTCACTTGACCCCTTCGAGGATTGTATATGCTACCTCTTGAACACTGTTTTGGTTTTCCCTTGAAGAGGAAAGGGTGATGCAGTAAAGTAGCGTAAGTATTTCCCTCAGTTTTTTAGAACCAAGGTATCAATCTAGTAGGAGACCACGCTCGAGTCCCACGCACCTGCACAAACAAATAAGAACCTCGCAACCAACGCGATAAAGGGGTTGTCAATCCCTTCACGGTCACTTACGAGAGTGAGATCTGATAGATATGATAAGATAATATTTTTGGTATTTTTATGATAAAGAGAAAAAAAGATGCAAAGTAAAATAAACGGCAATAGAAATAGCTAAGTGTTGGAAGATTAATATGATGGAAAATAGACCCGGGGGCCATAGGTTTCACTAGTGGCTTCTCTCAAGATAGCATAAGTATTACAGTGGGTAAACAAATTACTGTCGAGCAATTGATAGGATCGAGCATAGTTATGAGAATATCTAGGTATGATCATGTATATAGGCATCATGTCCGTCAAAAGTAGACCGAAACGATTCTGCATCTACTACTATTACTCCACACATCGACCACTATCCAGCGTGCATCTAGAGTATTAAGTTCATAAGAACAGAGTAATGCTTTAAGTAAGATGACAAGATGTAGAGGGATAAACTCATGCAATATGATATAAATCCCATCTTTTTATCTTCGATGGCAACAATACAATACGTGCCTTGCTGCCCCTGCTGTCACTGGGAAAGTACACCGCAAGATTGAACCCAAAGCTAAGCACTTCTCCCATTGCAAGAAAGATCAATCTAGTAGGCCAAACCAAACTGATAATTCAAAGAGACTTGCAAAGATAACCAATCATACATAAAATAATCCAGAGGAGATTCAAATATTGTTCATAGACAAACTTGATCATAAACCCACAATTCATCGGATCTCGACAAACACACCGCAAAAGAAGATTACACCGAATTGATCTCCAAGAAGATCGAGGAGAACTTTGTATTGAGATCCAAAGAGAGAGAAGAAGCCATCTAGCTAATAACTATGGACCCGAAGGTCTGAGGTAAACTACTCACACATCATCGGAGAGGCTATGGTGTTGATGTAGAAGCCCTCCGTGATCAATGCCCCCTCCGGCGGAGCGCCAGAAATGGCCCCAAGATGGGATCTCACGAGTACAGAAGGTTGTGGCGGTGGAAATAGGGTTTTGGATCTGTATATGATGTTTCCAGGGTATATGGGTATATATAGGAGGAAGAAGTGCGTCGGTGGAGCAACGAGGGGCCCACGAGGGTGGAGGGCGCGCCCAGGGGGTAGGCACGCCCCCCTACCTCGTGGCTTCCTCGTCTGTTGCTTGACGTCCACTCCAAGTCCTCTGGATCATGTTTGTTCTGAAAATCACGTTCCTGAAGGTTTCATTCTGTTTGGACTCCCTTTGATATTCTTTTTCTGCGAAACACTAAAATAGGCAAAAAACAACAATTTGGGTTGGGCCTCCGGTTAATAGGTTAGTCCCAAAATAATATTAAAGTGCATAAATAAGCCCATTAAACATCCAAAACAGAATATATAATAGCATGGAACAATAAAAAATTATAGATACGTTGGAGACGTATCAAGCATCCCCAAGCTTAATTCCTGCTCGTCCTCGAGTAGGTAAATGATAAAAACAGAATTTTTGTTGTGGAATGCTACTTAGCATAATTTTCAATGTAACCCTCTTAATTGTGGTATGAATATTCAGATCCGAAAGATTCAAGATAAAAGTTTAATATTGACATAAAAGTAATAATACTTCAAGCATACTAACTAAGCAATTATGTCTTCTTAAAATAACATGGCAAAAGAAAGTTCATCCCTACAAAATCATATAGTTTGGTCATGCTCCATTTTCGTCACACAAGAATGCTCTCATCATGCACAACCCCGATGACAAGCCAAGCAATTGTTTCATACTTTAGTAATCTCAAACTTTTTCAACTTTCACGCAATACATGAGTGTGAGCCACGGATATAGCACTATGGGTGGAATAGAATATAATGATGGGGGTTATGTGGAGAAGACAAAAAAGGAGAAAGTCTCACATCAACGCGGCTAATCAACGGGCTATGGAGATGCCCATCAATTGATGTTAATGTGAGGAGTAGGGATTGCCATGCAACGGATGCACTAGAGCTATAAATGTATGAAAGCTCAACAAAAGAAACTAAGTGGGTGTGCATCCAACTTGCTTGCTCACGAAGACCTAGGGCATTTGAGGAAGCCCATTGTTGGAATATACAAGCCAAGTTCTATAACGAAATATTCCCACTAGTATATGAAAGTGACAAAACAAGAGTCTATCTATCATAAGGATCATGGTGCTACTTTGAAGCACAAGTATGGAAAAAGGATAGTAGCATTGCCCCTTTTTATTTTATTTTCTTTTTTCTTTTTGGTCCTTTCTTTTTTTGGCCTTTCTCTCTCTATCTCTCTCTCTCTCTCTCTCTCTCTCTCTCTCTCTCTCTCTCTCTCTTTTGGGACAATGCTCTATGAATGATGATCATCACACTTCTATTTATTTACAACTCAATGATTACAACTCGATACTAGAACAAAGTATGACTCTATATGAATGCCTCCGGCGGTGTACCGGGAAGGGCAATGAATCAAGAGTGACATGTATGAAATAATATGCATGGTGGCTTTACCACAAATACAATGTCAACTACATGATCATGCAAGGCAATATGACAATGATGAAACCTGTCATGATAAACGGAACGGTGGAAAGTTGCATGGCAATATATCTCGGAATGGCTATGGAAATGCCATAATAGGTAGGTATGGTGGCTGTTTTGAGGAAGATATAAGGAGGCTTATGTGTGATAGAGCGTATCGTATCGCGGGGTTTGGATGCACCGGCGAAGTTTGCACCAACTCTCAAGGTGAGAAAGGGCAATGCACGGTACCGAAGAGGCTAGCAATGATGGAAGGGTGAGAGTGCGTATAATCTATGGACTCAACATTAGTCATAAAGAACTCACATACTTATTGCAAAAATCTACAAGTCATCAAAAACCAAGCACTACGCGCATGTTCCTAGGGGGATAGATTGGTAGGAAAAGACCATCGCTCGTCCCCGACCGCCACTCATAAGGAGGACAATCAAAGAACACCTCATGTTTCAAATTTGTTACACAACGTTCACCATACGTGCATGCTACGGGATTTGCAAACTTCAACACAAGTATTTCTCAAATTCACAACTACTCAACTAGCACAACTTTAATATCACTACCTCCATATCTCAAAACAATCATCAAGCATCAAACTTCTCTTAGTATTCAACACACTCATAAGAAAGTTTTTACTAATCTTGAATACCTAGCATATTAGGACTAATTTCTCAATTAAAGAAAATTACCATGCTGTTTTGTAGGACTCTCAAAATAATATAAGTGAAGCATGAGAGAACAATAATTTCTATAAAACAAAACCACCGCCGTGCTCTAAAAGATATAAGTGAAGCACTAGAGCAAAAGTTATATAGCTCAAAAGATATAAGTGGAGCACATAGAGTATTCTAATAAATTCCGAATCATGTGTGTCTCTCTCAAAAGGTGTGTACATCAAGGACGATTGTGGTAAACTAAAAAGCAAAGACTCAAATCATACAAGATGCTCCAAGCAAAACACTTATCATGTGGTGAATAAAAATATAGCTCCAAGTAAAGTTACCGATGGACGAAGACGAAAGAGGGGATGCCTTCCGGGGCATCCCCAAGCTTTGGCTTTTTGGTGTCCTTGGATTTACCTTGGGGTGCCATGGGAATCCCCAATCTTAGGCTCTTGCCACTCCTTGTTCCATAATCCATCAAATCTTTACCCAAAACTTGAAAACTTCACAACACAAAACTTAACAGAAAATCTCGTGAGCTCCGTTAGCGAAAGAAAACAAAACACCACTTCAAGGTACTGTATTTAAATCATTATTTATTTGTATTGGTGTTAAACCTACTGTATTACAACTTCTCTATGGTTTATAAACTATTTTACTAGCCATAGAGTCATCAAAATAAGCAAACAACACACGAAAAACAGAATCTGTCAAAAACAGAACAATCTGTAGTAATCTGTAACTAACGCAAACTTCTGGAACTCAGAAAAATCCACCAAATAGGAAGACCTAGATAATTTGTTTATTGATCTACTGCAATTGGAATCAGAATTGTATCACGTTCTGGTGATTTTTTACAATTGTTTTCGTGAACAGAAAGTTTCTGGAATTTTCAGCAAGATCATATAACTATCATCCAAGAAGATCCTATAGGTTTAACTTGGCACAAACACTAATTAAAACATAAAAAAAAAATCTAACCAGAGGCTAGATCAAATATTTATTCCTAAACAGAAGCAAAAAGCAAAAAACTAAAATAAAATTGGGTTGCCTCCCAACAAGCGCTATCGTTTAATGCCCTTAGCTAGGCATAAAAACAAGGATAGATCTAGGTATTGCCATATTTGGTAGGCAATCCATAAGTGGCTCTCATAATCGAGTCATAAGGTAATTTAATCTTCTTTCTTCAGAAGTGTTCCATGTCTTTCCTTAACGGAAATTGGAATCTAATATTCCCTTCCTTCATATCAATAATTGCACCAATCGTTCTAAGGAAAGGTCTACCAAGAATAATAGGACATGAAGGATTGCAATCTATATCAAGAACAATAAAATCTACGAGCACATAGTTCCTATTTACAAAAATAAGAACATCATTAATTCTTCCCATACGTTTCTTAATGATGGAATCCGCAAGGTGTAAGTTTAAAGAGCAATCATCAAATTCGCGGAAACCTAGCAAATCACACAAAGTTTTTGGAATCGTGGAAACACTAGCACCCAAATCACACAAAGCATAGCATTCATGATCTTTAATTTTAATTTTAATAGTAGGCTCCCACTCATCATAAATTTTTCTAGGCATATAAACTTCCAACTCAAGTTTTTCTTCATAAGATTGCATTAAAGCATCAACGATATGTTTACTAAAAGCTTTGTTTTGACTATAACCATGGGGAGAATTTAGCACGGATTGCAACAAGGAAATACAATCTATCAAAGAGCAATTATCATAATTAAATTCCTTGAAATCCAAGATAGTGGGTTCATTGATATCTAAAGTTTTCACCTCTTCAATCCCACCTTTACCAATTTTTGCATCAAGATCTAAAAACTCCGAAATTTTTGGGACGCCTACTAACTAAAGTTGACTCATCTCCAGTCCCATCATTACCAAGATTCATATTTCAAAACAAAGATTTAATAGGGGACACATCAATAACTTTTATATCTTCATCTTTATTCTCATAAAAATTAGAAGAACACACTTTCACAAAGCAATCTTTCTTAGCACGCATCCTAGCGGTTCTTTCTTTGCACTCATCAATGGAAATTCTCATAGATTTGAGAGACTCATTGATATCATGCTTAGGTGGAATAAATCTAAGTTTCAAAGAATCAACTTCAAGAGAAATTCTATCAATGTTCCTAGCCAATTCATCAACTTTAAGCAATTTTTCTTCAAGCAAAGCGTTGAAATTCTTTTGCGAATTCATAAACTCCTTAACACTAGTCTCATATTCAGAGGGCATCTTATTAAAATTTCCATAAGAGTTGTTGTAGGAATTACCATAATTATTAGAGGAATTACTAGGGAACGGCCTAGTATTAAAGTTTCCTCTATACGCGTTGTTACCAAAATTATTCCTACCAACAAAATTCACATCCATAGATTCATTATTCTCAATCATAGTAGACAAAGGCATATCATTAGGATTAGAAGAAACACTTTTAGTAGCAAATAATTTCATAAGTTCATCCATCTTTCCACTCAAAATATTACTTTCTTCTATCGCATGCACTTTTTTACTAGTAGATCTTTCGGTGTGCCATTGAGAATAATTGACCATAATATTATCTAGGAGTTCAGTAGCTTCTCCTAAATTGATTTCCATAAAAGTGCTTCCCGCGGACGAATCTAAAAGATTTCTAGAAGCAAAATTCAATCCGGCATAAAAATTCAGTATAATCATCCATAAATTCAAACCATGTGTAGGGCAATTACATATCATTAATTTCATCCTCTCCCAAGCTTGTGCAACATGTTCATGATCAAGTTGCTTAAAATTCATGATATCGTTTCTAAGAGAGATGATTTTAGCGGGAGGAAAATACTTAGAGATAAAAGCATCTTTGCACTTATTCCAAGAATCAATACTATTTTTAGGCAAAGACGAAAACCAAGTTTTAGCACGATCTCTAAGCGAAAATGGAAATAGTTTGAACTTAACAATATCATTGTCCACATGTTTCTTCTTTTGCATATCACACAAATCAACGAAGCTATTTAGATGGGTAGCGACATCTTCACTAGGAAGGCCGGCGAATTGATCTTTCATGACAAGATTCAACAAAGCAGAATTAATTTCACAAGATTCAGCTTCGGTAAGAGGAGCAATCGGAGTGCTAAGAAACCATTGTTGTTGGTATTGGCAAAGTCACACAATTTAGTATTATCTTGAGCCATCGTGATAAGCGAGCAATCCAACACACGAGCAAACAAGAAGCAAGCAAAAAAGAGGCGAACGGAAAGAGAGGGCGAATAAAACGACAAGGGTGAAGTGGGGGAGAGGAAAACAAGAGGAAAATGGAAAATAATGTAATGCGAGGGATAAGAGTTTGTGATGGGTACTTGGTATGTCTTGACTTGTGCGTAGACTCCCCGGCAACGGCGCCAGAAATCCTTCTTGCTACCTCTTGAGCACCGCGTTGGTTTTCCCTTGAAGAGGAAAGGGTGATGCAGTAAAGTAGCATAAGTATTTCCCTCAATTTTTCAGAAACAAGGTATCAATCCAGTAGGAGACCACGCTCGAGTCCCACACACCAACACAAACAAATAAGAACCTCGCAACCAACGCGATAAAGGGGTTGTCAATCCCTTCACGGTCACTTACGAGAGTGAGATCTGATAGATATGATAAGATAATATTTTTGGTATTTTTATCATAAAGAGAAATAAAGATGCAAAGTAAAATAAACGGCAATAGAAATAGCTAAGTGTTGGAAGATTAATATGATGCAAAATAGACCTGGGGGCCATAGGTTTCACTAGTGGCTTCTCTCAAGATAGGATAAGTATTATGGTGGGTAAACGAATTACTGTCGAGCAATTGATAGAATTGAGCATAGTTATGAGAATATCTAGGTATGATCATGTATATAGGCATCACGTCCGTGAAAAGTAGACCGAAATGATTCTGCATCTACTACTATTACTCCACACATCGACCGCTATCCAGCATGCATCTAGAGTATTAAGTTCATAAGAAAAAAGTAATGCTTTAAGTAAGACGACATGATGTAGAGGGATAAACTCATGCAATATGATATAAGCCCCATCTTTTTATCCTCGATGGCAACAATACAATACGTGCCTTGCTGCCCCTGCTGTCACTGGGAAAGGACACCGCAAGATTGAACCCAAAGCTAACCACTTCTCCCATTGCAAGAAAAATCAATCTAGTAGGCCAAATCAAACTGATAATTCGAAGAGACTCGCAAAGATAACCAATCATACATAAAAGAATTCAGAGGAGATTCAAATATTGTTCATAGATAAACTTGATCATAAACCCACAATTCATCGGATCTTGACAAACACACCGCAAAAGAAGATTACATCGAATAGATCTCCAAGAAGATTGAGGAGAACTTTGTATTGAGATCCAAAGAGAGAGAAGAAGCCATCTAGCTAATAACTCTGGTCCCGAAGGTCTGAGGTAAACTACTCACACATCATCGGAGAGGCTATGGTGTTGATGTAGAAGCCCTCCGTGATCAATGCCCCCTCCGGCGGAGCGCCGTTAAAGGCCCCAAGATGGGATCTCACGGGTACAGAAGGTTGTGGTGGTGGAAATAGGGTTTTGGCTCCGTATATGATGTTTCCAGGGTATATGGGTATATATAGGAGGAAGAAGTGCGTCGGTGGAGCAACGATGGGCCCACCAGGGTGGGGGGCGCGCCCAGGGGGTAGGCGCGCCCCCTACCTCATGGCTTCCTCGTCTGTTGCTTGACGTCCACTCCAAGTCCTCTGGATCACGTTTGTTCCGAAAATCACGTTACCGAAGGTTTCATTACGTTTGGACTCCATTTGATATTCTTTTTCTGCGAAACACTGAAATAGGCAAAAAACCAGCAATTTGGGCTGGGCCTCCGGTTAATAGGTTAGTCCCAAAAATAATATAGAAGTGCATAAATAAGCCCATTAAACATCCAAAATAGAATATATAATAGCATGGAACAATCAAAAATTATAGATACGTTGGAGACATATCGATATACTACTTGACACCCCTCTCGTGTGCATGCATAGGTATTGTCGGAACACTACGGGCGACGAGGAGGAGTGCGAGCGCAAGTGTACAACTACACCATCCGCGAGGGAAGCGTGGAAGAGAAGAAGGAAGAAAGGAGAAGAAGACGGAGCGGCTGCTGGAGCCAGGCCGGACATCCGGACCGCCATCCGGATCATCCGCGCTCAGCCAGACCATCAGGACCATCCCCCGGATCATCCGGATAACTGCACTGAAGACACCCGTAGGCTTCAGTTGAAGCCGGATCATCCGGGACTCCGTCTGGATCATCCGGGTCCCCGATACCCGGATCCGCCGGACCCCTACCCGGATCGCAAGTCAGAGAGCGTCCGAAAGGCTCCACCTGAAGCCGGATCATCCAGATGAGGACCCGGATCATCCGGACGTTGCCCGGATCATTCAGACCCCCACCCGCATCATCCGGCCTTGCCTATGCGCATGACTTGGGCCGAGGCCCGTGTACCCACTTCGCCCTCACTTACCCCTTCGTGGCTTATACTATAAATAGACCACCTCCACCTCCTTTCTAGGGTTAGCAAACTGATAGCTCATTTCATGGAGAGCTTTGCTCCTTGTACCACTCTACTCTTGAGAGAGAGAGAGAGAGATACTACTACTCCTTTGGAGGCGAAGACCTCCATCTAGGAGTAGATCCTGCGGGATATATCATCATAACCCCCTCACCGGCGGACCCCCCTTCAAGACCACCTCACGGAGATGAACTCTACCTTGTATCTTTCCCTTCGTTGTTCATGTACCTTGTGGATCTTGTGTGTTTGATTGTCTAGTGGATGTGTGATTGGACCTGTTCTTGAGTGTTTCCCCTTGTGCTTTCTCTCCGTTCTTCCCCGTGTTCTTCGTGTTCTTCAAGGAATCCCACTCCAATCGTGAAAGATTGGCCTACACCGGGTTAGCCCCGTATCATATGGTATCATGAGCCACGTTTATCACGAATCTGGAGTCTTCCCCACCGTTTTCTAGCCTTGTTTTTCTTGATTTCGTCCCAAAATCCGAAAATCCCCACCAAAAATAGCCCCAATTTTTTTTGTGATTTGGTTGTTTTGATGATGTTTTGTTGATTTTGATCCATGGATTTGCTTGGTTTCGAGTGGATCTAGCATCTCCCCAAGTTTCCCCGCCTTCTATCCACGAAATCTCCTCAATTTTGTCTTGAAAATCATCCATTTCCGCCCAAAAATTCATCCCCGATAGGAAATCCCGAGCAGTTTGACGTGCCCGGATCATCCGGACCTTCTCCCGGATCATCTGGACACTTCCCGGATCATCTGGAGCCTCTCCCGGACGTCCGGATACCCCACGCGCCCGAACAACAGAACCGGCCTTGACGAACCCGGATCATCCGGAAGTACTCCCGGATCATCCGGACCTCCTCCCAGATGTCCGGCTAACCCTGAAACTGATTGCACTGAATTCTTGTTTCGGCCATAACTAATTCATCCGGAGTCCGATTTTGACGTTGTATAGCTCGTTTTGAAGCTATTGACATCCCCCATCCCAAAAAATACTACCAACACCATTTGACTCTATCAAATTTTTGGAACTTTGGCATCTTTCCCTAGGCCTACCACCATATCATCCGCATTAACATCACCGACTTCCGCAACCAAACCCATTTTGATCCCCATTGCATATGTGGGTGCTTGAGTTGTGAGATGTGTCTCCTAAGGTGTTTCGGCTACTTAGGGACGGTTGCTTCTGAAGGAAATATGACCTAGAGGCAATAATAAAGTTATTATTTATTTCCTTATATCATGATAAATGTTTATTATTCATGCTAGAATTGTATTAACCGGAAACATAATACATGTGTGAATACATAGACAAACAGAGTGTCACTAGTATGCCTCTACTTGACTAGCTCGTTGATCAAAGATGGTTATGTTTCCTAGCCATAGACATGAGTTGTCATTTGATTAACGAGATCACATCATTAGGAGAATGATGTGATTGACTTGACCCATTCCGTTAGCTTAGCACTCGATCGTTTAGTATGTTGCTATTGCTTTCTTCATGACTTATACATGTTCCTATGACTATGAGATTATGCAACTCCCGTTTACCGGATGTGCTACCAAACGTCACAACGTAACTGGGTGATTATAAAGGTGCTCTACAGGTGTCTCCAAAGGTACATGTTGGGTTGGCGTATTTCGAGATTAGGATTTGTCACTCCGATTGTTGGAGAGGTATCTCTAGGCCCACTCAGTAATACACATCACTATAAGCCTTGCACGCATTTTGACTAATGAGTTAGTTGCGGGATGATGTATTACGGAACGAGTAAAGAGACTTGCCGGTAACGTGATTGAACTAGGTATCGAGATACCGACGATCGAATCTCGGGCAAGTAACATACCGATGACAAAGGGAACAACGTATGTTGTTATGCGGTCTGACCGATAAAGATCTTCGTAGAATATGTGGGAACCAATATGAGCATCCAGGTTCCGCTATTGGTTATTGACCGGAGAGGTGTCTCGGTCATGTCTACATAGTTCTCGAACCCGTAGGGTCCGCACGCTTAACGTTACGGTGACAGTTATATTATGAGTTTATATGTTTTGATGTACCGAAGGTTGTTCGGAGTCCCGGATGTGATCACGGACATGACGGGGAGTCTCGAAATGGTCGAGACATAAAGATTGATATATTGGAAGCCTATGTTTGGACATCGGAAGTGTTCCGGGTGAAATCGGGATTTTTCCGGAGTACCGGGAGGTTACTGGAACCCCCCGGTAACTTGATGGGCCTTAGTGGGCCTAGGTGGAAGAGAGGAGAGGATGCCAGGGCAGGGCCGCACGCCCCTCCTCCCAGTCCGAATAGGACAAGGAGAGGGGGGCGGCGGCCCCCCTTTCCTTCCTCCCCTCCACCTCTTCCCCCTCTCTCTCCTAGTCCAACATGGAAAAGGGGGGGAGTCCTACTCCCGGTAGGAGTAGGACTCCTCCTGGCGCGCCTCTCCCCTTGGCCGGCCGAACCCCCCTTGCTCCTTTATATACGGGGGCAGGGGGGCACCTCTAGACACACAATTGATCATTGATCTCTTAGCCGTGTGCGGTGCCCCCCTCCACCATATTACACCTCGATAATATCATAGCGGTGCTTAGGCGAAGCCCTGCGTCGGTAGAACATCATCATTGTCACCACGCCGTCGTGCTAACAAAACTCTCCCTCAACACTCGGCTGGATCGGAGTTCGAGGGACGTCATCGAGCTGAACGTGTGCTGAACTCGGAGGTGCCGTACGTTCGGTACTTGATCGGTTGGATCGTGAAGACGTACGACTACATCAACCGCGTTGTGTTAACGCTTCCGCTTTCGGTCCACGAGGGTACGTGGACAACACTCTCCCCTCTCGTTGCTATGCATCACCATGATCTTGCATGTGCGTAGAATTTTTTTGAAATTACTACGTTCCCCAACAGCTTCTTCATCAACCGCCACCACCACTTCCGCATAGGCTTGCCCACCATACACTTCCACCAGACCAACTTAACCCAGCTTTGTTTGAGTTGTCAGTTGTGTCTCCTAATGTGTTTCAGCTACTTAGGGATAGTGAACTTCAACTCCAACTCACATAACCCAATAACCCTCCACCCCCGCATTGCCTACTCGCAAAACCCATCATTGCATTTCCGCTACCACCATTTGACATTTGCCTTTGGAGATTTTGAGTTCACGGTTTTTCCGTTTCCGAAGGTGTTTCAGCTAATTAGGAACGGTTCGACATCGAGAACACCTCCACTGATCATCGCCACGAGGTCGTCATCGTACAAGGACGGTAACCTCGACGACACCATTGTATATTCCCCTTGCAATTGCATTGATAACCCCTAGCCCATTTTGCGTTACTTGCTTATTGAGACTAGCCATTTGAGTAGCCGGCAATGTTACTTGTGCACATTAGTGATCCATACCTCCCATTGCATAAATACCATATCATCTTGGTATCATCGTAGCATCCCTTGTGTCACAAGCTTGTTCCCGCATATACACAATTGCTATCTTGGTTTGTGCATTGTGGCCATATCAAAAAAAGAAGAGAATAAGCTTTTAAGCAAAGAAAAATAGTGAACAAAGAGCTTGTAAGCAAGAGCCATAGCATCATACCACATTGAACATAATATTGTCATATCCAATCATCTTAAATCATAACACCGGGAACCATACATAATAGCATACTTGGGATAGAAAGTTGCTACATTTTGCATCTTATAGGTTGTGCACAAGTGTCGTATCCGCCTATTGAACAATCGTGCTAGCATCTCTCTTGAGTTGTGCAGCACGAGCGTTTTCCGCGGATTCCACATTTTGTGCTCATTCCTTGGTTGCACGACCCCATTTATCTATCCGTGTGTGCGTTTCCGTGTGCCATTCATTGCTATTGGTCTACTTGTTTCACTTGCTAATTTGTGAATCTCTTTCAACATTATTAACTCTTGCTAACATTTTGCATTAAAGTTTTGTGCCACTATCCTCCCCGAGCTACTCCATAAGCTTTACTTGATAGGTGTGAGTGAACAAGTCCGGTACCAATTCCACTATTATTTCATCTCACATTGAGTGAAACGGGGTACATCCTCAACTTTGGGAAAAGGTAACTTGGTATTGTTTATCTCATTTCCTACTCACCTCTACTCGAGTCTTGTGATGGATAGGCAAGGCATTTCACCCTTGGTCTACAACAACTTCTATTGTGTTAAGTGCCACACTATATTCACTACACCCTATGCACGTTATGCTTGGATTGTCTTGCACTTGACCTATGTGTTTAGACACTTCATTTTATTTGGTGTTGTGAATGATTCTTATGCCTACCATAGACCTTTCATTTAGCGCTTTGCCCATGCTTGCTATGACTTTGAGGTAGATGCTTATTCTCTTGTTACACATATTTGCATCACTACCTCACATTTACATGCTTGTCCCCATGATATCTTTGCTTGTGCTCGATTGATATGCTTACACGCCATGTCACAATCCTTTATCACACCATATGCTTTGCATAATGACGACACTTGTTTGGTGACTCACCTATCGTATGCTTGGTTTTGCACTAACGCTTGTTTTCCAAAGTGTTTGTTGCCTTTGCTCCTTTTGAAGGAATCACTAGACGGTGCGACATTGGAGAGTGCCCATTTCGAGCTTCCAGATGACAATTACTTGGTGAACTTCCACTTTTACACGACGAAGCCATCTCTTTCCCATGGTGATTTGGTTTTCGATCCGATGTCGGATCTTTCCCAAGGGGGGGGGGGAGATGATGCGGAGCATCCTATGGACATCACCATGTCAAGAGTTCGTTTGGAAAGTGACACGTGCGACATCTACTTCACACACATAAAGGTGAATCATCAACTTTACACGTGCTCACTTGACCCCTTCGAGGATGGTATACTACTTGACACCCCTCTCGTGTGCATGCATAGGTATTGTCGGAACACTAGGGACGACGAGGACGAGTGCGAGCGCAAGTGTACAACTACACCATCCGCGAGGGAAGCATGGAAGAGAAGACGGAAGAAAGGAGAAGAAGACGGAGCGACTGCTGGAGCCAGGCCGGACATCCGGACCGCCATCCGGATCATCCGGGCTTAGCCGGATCATCGGACCATCCCCCGGATCGTTCGGATAACTGCGCTGAAGACACCCGTAGGCTTCACTTGAAGCCGAATCATCCGGGACTCCGTCCGGATCATCCGAGCCCCCGATGCCTGGATCCGCCGGACCCCCGCCCGGATCGCAAGTCAGAGAGCGTCCGAAAGGCTGCACCTGAAGCCGGATCATCCCGATGGGGACCCAGATCATCCGAACGTTGCCTGGATCATCCGGACCACCACCCGGATCATCCGGCCTTGCCTGTGCGCATGACTTGGGCCGAGGCCCGTGTACCCACTTCGCCCCTCACTGACCCCTTCGTGGCTTAGACTATAAATAGACCACCTCCACCTCCTTTCTAGGGTTAGCAAAGTGATAGCTCATTTGATGGAGAGCTTTGCTCCTTGTACCACTCTACTCTTGAGAGAGAGAGAGAGAGAGAGACTACTACTCCCTTAGAGGCCAAGACCTCAATCTAGGAGAAGATCCCGCGGGATATATCATCAAGACCCCCTCACAGGCGGACCCCCCTTCAAGACCTCCTCACGGAGATGAACTCTACCTTGTATCTTTCCATTTATTGTTCATGTACCTTGTGGATCTTGTGTGTTTGATTGTCTAGTGGATGTGTGATTGGACTTGTTCTTGAGTGTTTCCCCTTGTGTTTTCCCTCCGTTCTTCCCCGTATTATTCGTGTTCTTCGAGGAATCCCACTCCAATCGTGAAAGATCGGCCTGCACCGGGTTAGCCCCGTATCACGAGTCAATTGAGAACTAAGGTTATCTTTTGTGTCTATGTTAAGTCGCTTCAAAAGTAACATAATATCCTCTGCGTATCCAATATGGGGACCACCTTCCCTGTAAATATATAGAAGATTGGGCTGGGATATGCTACAGTCACTCTTTGTACTACTAGGTACGTACGGTAAAACTTTGCCTGAAAATACATAACACTACCTTTTATTAGATGCATTGATGTGGTTCTCTTGCATGATTTGTTCTTCTAATTTGAAATCTAAAATTAGGTGAGTCCAGCTCACACCATATATATATATATCTATATATATATGTGTGTGTGTGTGTGTGTGTGTGTGTGTGTGTGTGTCTCTCTCTCTCTCTCTCTCTCTCTCTCTCTCTCTATATATATATATATATATATATATATATATATATATATATATATATATATATATATATATATATATATATATATATATATATATATATGAATAACGCCAGGATTGTTTTTCTTTACCTATGTTATTAGCTTACTAAAGGTGGGCTTTGCCGTCAATATTTGGCAAACTTTTGTATTTAATTATGCCTACCAAATAGCCAAGGTTGTAAACTTGCCTAAAATTGTATCTTTGATCTATATGATAATAATAATATTAAAGATGATTTTTGTGTGGAGTGAGGGCGAAATTGGTACAAAAGGTGAACAAATTTGAACATATGTCATGCTTTCTTTCCTTCATTATTCACATTTAAATATGACTTTTCTTTCTTAAGAATTATGTTGGCTAGCACAAATAGTAAAGAAATGCATTCTATCCAACAAGGGATCTGGCATATCATGTTATGAGTGCCTCTTGGGGGTCCTACATGCACTAGTGCAGAACCGGGCTGTAGTCCCGGTTCGTAAGGCCCGTTAGTGCCGGTTCTGTAACCGGCACTAAAGGGTGGGGACTAAAGGTCCCCCCCTCTTTAGTACCGGTTCAGCACGAACCGCCGCTAAGGGGCCACCCACGTGGCACGAGCCCGCGCCGGGGGCGGGGAGTTCTTTAGTACCGGTTGGTAACACCAACCGGTACTACACGGTTTGTGGGGTTTGGGGTTCAGGATTTCTTTTTTCCTTTAATTTTGTGTTTTCCATTTATTTCTTTTTCATTTGCTAGTATTTTACGATAGTACATATTGTACACGTTATGCATATATATAAATAGAATTTCTGGTAGAACCGATTATATATATATATATATATATATATATATATATATATATATATATATATATATATATATCATCGAATGTCTCGCACCACCATTCACACATACACATGTATATATATACAATTTGGTATATATAATTTCTCCTACATGGAGGCATTACTGCGGTAACGGGTAATGGAATTCTCCTGTGGGCTCTATGACATGGTCGAGAAAAAATTCCGCTATTTCCTTTGCAATTGCTCGTACGCGATCCATTGGTAGGAGCTTGTCCCGCACCTCATCAAACTTTTAAGAAGGAGATCAATATGCATGTATTAGTCGTTTTGTGTGATTAGATATGGATAATGATGTAAAAATTGTGAATAGTGTTCTGGCAAACGTATCCATAACTGTCTATTAGATGTGCTCCTTTCGGACGCCATCATGTGAATGTTCTCGCAAACGTAGTATGCACATAAATCAGTCCCCGGCCCCTGCCTCATGGCCTTTACGAGAATAGAATTCAATCAGATGATAATTAATCAAGCATGATAATTAATGGTATTGAAACTAGAATTAAAGAGATGGTAGCTAGCTAGTAGTACTTAATTAATTACTTATCTTGGGTCGAAACCAATACAGATTTTCTTTGAACGGGCCTGGAACATCTTTGATGAACCTTCGCCAAGCTCTGCCCTCCGGCAAAGAAAATGAATAAATGAGTTATTAATTAGTTGATATCAGCAAATGATGAACTAAAGAGGCCGACATATAGTTCAATAATGATTGGAATTGCGTGTTGACTATCCCCTTCACAATTGAGTAGTCTTTAGCTTCTTTAAGCAGTGAGTCCAGTACTTCAACTGTTCCTTCATCAACTTTAATGATTAACAAGATCCAGTGGTACCTGCATGCGCATACGTTTGCATGTATAAATTAAGTGCGCATGTGCATAACACTCGTCAACTAACCCTAAACCCTATACACTTATTAACATCTAGCTAGTAAACAAAAACATAATTTGTAGTACAAGACAGTGTGACTCACTGGAAGTTGTAAGAAAATAGTATATCTGGATTGGTATTGAGGCGCTTCAAGAAGTCTCATGTTATTCTCTACTTCTTGTTTATACCATTCATAGCTCCATGTATCTTCATTAATGGTATTTGGGTCAATGAACCCAATGCCATAGCGTCCTCCTTTTCTCATTTCATACATCTTCATCCTGCATAGTACCACAGAAAAGAATATAGGGACGATAATTATAGGTAATGATCAACGAGAGCACTACAGCTAACTTGAGGCTTAAATTACAGAAAGAAATCACTTACAGACAAGAGCAACTGACGATAGATTTGTCGAGTGCGTATTGATTGAATAACTGAAACAGTTCTGTATACTCAATAGACAGAGCTGTCCCATGGAAGTAATCCTCTTCCTTGACTTTCACCATGAGGGACTCTCGATTGTGGGTCTTGCAAATTTCCATGTACCATTAATGCAATTCATACATTCTCGTTGAGAGCTTCTTGACCTCCTCAGGCTTGACCATAGGTTCGCCGCGGACATATTTCCGTTTTACGTCCTCCTCTCTAATCATATCCATGGGCTCGATCTCTAGGAGTTGTCCAACAGTAATACCGAGCTCTTTAACCTGCCTTCTATGCTCGTCGGTTATTACCAGCTGACTGGCGCCGGTACTCTCATGTGTTGGTACGACAAGCGGGGGGATCGATTGCGCCGCCTGTTCTCCCAGCTGGGGAACGGTTTTCCCGCATTTTTTGCCAGCTGCTTGGCTCGAGCTCGAGCTCGACTCCTTATGTAGTCATGCTCAATGTGCCTTTCTAATTTGGCGCTCATAGTCTGAGTCAACAGGCTTGGGAGCTGGTTTTCTTGCCATACGAATAAAGTGGTCAACGACTTTCTCAGGCACTTTCTCCTTTGGCGGCGGTGGCGGTTTCGGTCCAAAATGGGCGTGAACTTGGGCCTTCACTATGGCTGCGTTTTGCTTGTCGGTCATGTCGTAAGGCCTCTGAGGAAGAGGCATGAGGCTTGGACCATATTGAATTCGCTTGCCTCCGCCTGTACCTCCTATACTACCTCGACTTGTAGCGCTACGCACCATAGCTGCGGTGGCTCTCTTCCGTTGTTGCCGAGTTGGCGGCGAAGACTGCTGACGTGGCTGACTTGGTGGAGAAGTGGGCTGACGCGGTGCCGGACTTGGAGGAGGAGGAGTGGCCTGACGCGTTGGCAGACTTGAAGGAGCAGGACTGTGCTGAGGCGGCGGCTAATGATCACTTGGAGGAGCGGGAGATTGCTGACGCGGTAGCGGACTTCGAGGAGGAGTCGGCTGACGCGGTGTCGGTGGCCTTGGAAAGATGATGCAATCCTTTCTCCATAGGATGATACGATGTTTGGCCTCTCCCAGTGTGTGCTCCTCGTCACCTCCAGGAATGTCAAACTCTAGCCCCGAATATTGGTCCACCACTTCATCAACCTGGACACGAGCATAGCCAGCCGGAATCGGGTTGCAATGGAAGGTTGCTCTGGGGGAATTTGTATAAGCAACGGCGTCCGCCACCTTCATGGATATGTTCTTCATTTTGAAGTGTAGCTCACAATTAGTGCTCTCCATGATGTCATCCACAGGGTATCTATCCAGCAGTTCTGCCTCGCACGGGGTGGAACCCACGCTGCTTCTCGGCATGGATGGGACGGTGCTATCCAATGCTGGATTATCCGCTAGCTGCTGCCACTGCTGAGACCCCCTTTCTTGGCTAAGTGAGTCGATTTGCTGCTACTGCTGCTGGAATTGGAGTGCCAACTCCGTGTGCTTTGATTCTAGGCCTTTAAGACGTTCTGTTTCCTGCTTCCTCTGCTCCTCCTCCAGCTTCCTCTTCTTCTCCTCCTCCATCTTCCTTCTCGCGTGGCTTCTGTAGTCGGCGTTCCAGTCCGCAAACCCCTCATACCACGGAACAACGCCTTTGCCTCGTGTTCTTCCCAGGTGTTCAGGATTTCCTAGGGCGCGCGTAAGCTCGTCATTCTCTCTGTTGGGCGTGAACACCCCCGTTCGAGCCTCTTCTATTGCAACAAGTATCTTATCTTCGACTCCTTTAAGACTTGCCCTCTTCGAAACCTTGTCTGTCTTCGGGTCCAACTCCCCCCTATGCGCATAGAACCAAGTCCTGACCCTGGGGGGGCCAGCTCTTAGTAACTGGAGTGACTGCTGCATCCAGCATCTCTTGCTCAGACTTATCCCACCTAGGCATTGCCACCGCGTAGCCACCTGGCCCCAGCTTATGGAACTGCTCCTTTTTTGCGGCATTGGCCTTGTTTACTCTCGACCGTTCCTTAGATAATTCCAATTCCTTGAATTTCAGGAAATTTGGCCAGTGCTCTCTTTGCTTCTCCAGTGTTCCCTTGAATTCTGGAGTCTTCTTTCCTCCTTCGACGTACTTTGCCCATATTTTTTTCTTGTGGATGCTGAATGCAATTGCCATCTTCCTAAGAGCAGCGGCCTTCACTTTCTGCACATCTGCATATGTGAAATTATCTGGTAGGGCGAAATGTTCTATGAGAGATTCCCAAAGCAGATCTTTTGCTCTGTCGTCGACCATGTGAAATTATCATGGTCGACGACGGGAGCTGGGGCCGGGTTCCTCACCAACCGGCGCGCCCCTGAAGGTAGCACCTCCCAGTGCCAGCCCGGCGGAGCCCAGTCCCGGACATGGTGTCCTCTGAAGCAACTTTTCAAATCCCTTGTTAGATACACCATTCTCTGCCTTCCATTGCAGTAATTCCAGTGTGGTGCCCATCTTTTTCTTGTCAGCTTCGCAAGTCGGGTACAATAATTTTTTGTGATCCTCTAACATGCGCTGCAACTTCTTCTTCTCCTTTTCACTTGTGCAGTTTCTCTCTGCATCGACAATGGCCCGACCTAGATCATTAGTTGGCTCATCTGATGCCTCTTCTTCAGCTTCTTCCCGCATTGCCGTCCCAGCTTCTTCCCTCATTGTTGTATCGTCATATTCAGGGAACCCATGGCCAGGATAGCTATCGTCATCCTCTTCTTCTTCATTTTCTTCCATCATAACCCCTCTTTCTCCGTGCTTGGTCCAAACATTATAGTGGGGCATGAAACGGGACTCAAACAGGTGGACATGAATGGTTTTTGAGTTAGAGTAATTGTGATCATTCTTACAGCAAGCACATGGACAAGGCATAAAACCATCCGCCCGCTTGTTTGCCTGAGCCACAATCAGAAAAGTATGCACCCCATCAACGAACTGGGGAGAGCATCGGTCGTCGTACATCCATTGCCGGCTCATCTTCATTACACATCACCGAATAGACCAAATTAATACAAGTTCTTACATAAAGTTCATACATAAAGTTCATACAACACTTATTCTCATAAATCAAACATATAAATAACTCTCTAGATAAAGCATTTAAATGCAACAATAAATGCAATCAAGATAGCAACTAAGGTAACAATTGATCCAACAGCATAATGATACCAAGCCTCACTATCAATGGCATATTTTCTAATCTTTCTAATCTTCAAGCGCATTTTCTCCATCTTGATCTTGTGATCATCGACGACATCGGCAACATGCAACTCCAATTCCATCTTCTCGCCCGCAATTCTTTTCAATTTTTATTTCAAATACTCGTTTTCTCTTTCAACTAAATTTAGCCTCTCGACAATAGGGTCGGTTGGAATTTCCGGTTCACATACCTCCTAGATAAAAATATCTATGTCAACTTGATGGGCATAATTTGTCATAAACACGAAATGCAACAAAATAGTTATAAAAGAAAATATACCACATCGGAATCATAACCCGGACGAGGGCCGACGGGGACGGATATCAAAATCATGGCACTATGAATAACAAACAACGTACGGGTAAGATAATTATACAAGTAACTATATATCTAAATCACACAAACATGATTTTTTATATAAAAAAGATAAGAACAAGATGCTCACCCCACAAGGTGGTGCCGGCGACAGGACGGTGCGGACGATCGACAGTGGTTAGGACGGAGACGGGAAGGCACTAAGTAAACCACACCTACATATGCAAACTAAGAGTTATTTTGAGCTCAAATTGCATATAAATCAAATAAACTAGCTACCACATATAATTCCTCCCAAATTACTAAAACCCAAAATTAATTACTATATAAAGCATTGCAAGAGCTAATCTAGCAATGAGAGATGAAAGGACAAAGTTGCTTACCTTTGTGATCACTTGAATGGATGGGGGCCTTCAAATCTTGACAAAATTTGGACAAAATGTGTGATGAGCTCGAGGTAGAGGGGAAGAAAAGAGAGGAGAGGGGAAATGGGAAAACAGAGCGAGCTCGATCACGGGTGGACGAAGGGTTTATATAGGACGACCTTTAGTACCGGTTCGTTCCACGAACCGGTACTAAAGGTGCGGGAGGGGCCACGAACCGGTGCTAAAAGTTCGGCACGAATCGGTACTAATGAGAGCGGCCCGCCTAGCCGTTGGAACCGGTACTAATGGTCACATTAGTGCCGGCTCAAATACAAACCGGGAGTAATGAGCTGAACATTTGACCTTTTTTCTACTAGTGATGGGACTAGAGGAGTGAAGGAAGAATGCATGTATGAGTTGTTATGTGGAGTTAGCTATGCAAAAAGCATGCACACGCTGAAACAAGAGTGAGAAGAATGCTTTTTCTATACTAGAATGTATTCAATGTTTGTGAAATTTGCAAAAAATTGTAGCACCAGTACAGTATTTTGAGAACGAAAGATGTCAATACTAACCTTGACGGATTGCTCCTCTTTCTCCCAGATTTTATTTCTCCATCCAAGATAGACTCGACAACACATCGCAGAGGCTTCACTTGATTTATAAGTGATTTGCTTTCACTTTTTGTGTAAGTTATGCCTTTTTGTAGAAGTTTGTAATATAAACAGTGTTCTAAATACCCACACTATAAATTACTAAAGTATACATAAGCGAAACGATATTAGCATAGGTTTTTTGTTTTCTTTAGTTTGAATTCCAGTCATTTCTCTGATGTGATCTGAGTATATGCTTGAAATGTTACTTCTCTCTATTGTAGTGCTGAGCAAAATACTGATGAGCAAAATTACTATGGGTCAGCGAACTAGAGGGTTCTGTCAAGTGCAGCAGATCCCCATATGACGTAGATGGGCGATATGTTGCTGCTGCCGCAGAGCCAAAGAACCTATGGAGATTTAGGGATGCTGCATATGTCTTAGATGGAGCGATCTGAGGCTGCTGCTGCCACGGAGCGATCTTGGGTTCTACATATGTCGTAGATGGAGATAGATCGAGGCGGCCTCTCTACCACATCAGATGGGATCTCTTCAAGGTCTTGGAGAGGAGGCGACAATTAGGGATGTATATTCTAGGATGGACAATAGGAGATGGTCAGGAAAGAGTCACTTGGGTAGGAGAGGGAAAGAGTTTCTGTCTTGTACGTTTACTAAAGATTGGATGTGACGTGATGTAAAAAAAAAAGATTGAGGTGATGTGATCAGGTTAATCTCATGCATTCTAAATCTTCCTCTCTTAAAAAAAGTGGACAGCTCATATTTGTTATATAGCCTTGATTGGCTTGGGAAAACTTGGGAAGATCTACACCATAATAAGTTGGTCCCACCAGATTAACGGCTTGTAAATTCTAATTAACACAGGAGTTTCTAGGGAGTGCCTAATTAGTAGATGTATGTATGTATGTATAGATAGATAGATAGATAGATAGATATAGATGTATAGATATAGATGTATAGATGAATAGATAGATAGATGCATGTGTAGATAGATAGATAGATAGATAGATAGATAGATAGCATTCTGATGCGGCACAATTAGCAGAACAACAGACAGATAACCAAGCGATTCAGTTCTTTGTACACATAGAAACTTAGTTTCATATCACCTCTTATCCATGTGCAGGACGAAATTGATGTTTCCCCTTCATTACAGAGACCTGACTTCATTGCACACACTTAGTTTTTTTTCGGAAGGGTTTTAAAAAAAATAGATTTTTTTTCCGAGGAACTCACACTTTAAGTTTTAGCAATAGCAGACACATCTATTAGATGGAATACAACAAGATCTCAATCACTTTGATTTAATGCGGAGTCTTAATTAACATACTAATTGCACAAAAACTTAACACCAATGATGCTCGCGACCTTATGCGGCATAGACTCCCCCATTGTTTGTCACACCAAGGCACACAAGGCAATGTAAACTCCAGGTCAAATATATATGAACATATTACAACACAAAGCACCCTACTACAGACCACAAGCCTATTGCCAACTTGCAGCACAACCTTAATTGGCACCATGATTCTCCAACCCTCAGCACATCAGCCTGATCTCCACCATCGTGATGGGCATCTATGCAGCCCTCAGCTTGCATGCGCCTTGTTCCCGCATCTACTCCTCAACACCTGTCCAATATCCAAAAATTATGCACAACCAAAATGAATATATATTCAGAAGCCTGTAAATAGCTGGCTACAGTGGCTATAGCTGATTTGGAGGGCCGCCACTATTTGGCATAGCCCGCTATTTAAAACATTGGTATTTATATTATGTAACGTCCGGCAAATTGCTTAAAGAGGAAACAGATGAAGAAGTTAAGCAGAATAGGTGTGATAAAATAATGGGATTAAAACAAACGGCGCACACAATACATGGTGCCCTTAGTAATATTGAACTCAAAACACTTACTTTTGTTTGTTTACAACTGTACTTTGCCGCACAAGAGTAAATGCACAGCAACACAAAAGCATGCAATAATTCAGAAATGAATCATAGATAACTTAGAAGTCAGAAAAGGAATGCGTTGTAAGACTTCATAAATTTCCTAGTAATTTACCATCAATTTTCCATGTCAGTCAAGCAAATAAACTCAGAGGTCTTAATTAGTAGCCACAATGGACAAACCAATTGCATTTGGCATGCACCTTGAAGGCCAGTTGAGAAGTTCAAAAATTTAAACAATGAAAAAACACAGTGCCTCTAATTTATCTCAAGAAGCTTATTTCAAATCAAATAGTTTCTGAGCATAGCATATTTACTCTATTTGAATGGCAAAATAATTGAGCAATTTCTGGGTGGGATAGCACTCTTAGCGAAATTGTTGAAGCTCACCCCTACAGAATATACACAGGAGAGGTGTTACAGGTGGCAATTGTTTGGGTTCTTATTAGCAACCATACCAGCCATGCCTCCTTATATCTTATCTGAAGTTAACACCATCTTTATCTATCTATCTATCTATCTATCTATCTATCTATACCTCTATATATACCTATACTAATTATAGACTTCCAAGAAATTCCTACATTAATTAGATTTTACGAGCCGTTAATCTGGTGGGACCGTGTTTTAACGGTAGAGATCCACCCATGTAAGATTTTTTTTTCTATCAATGGTCTTTTTTTTTTGACGTAATGGTCTCTTAATTGTCCATCCAATCTCTACATTAGGTAATTACAACCGTTGGATGAGGTACATGAGAGAGTCCACTGCTACTGTCCCACGTGCAGCCCTATTCAATAGTCCATTGCACCAACGAGTCTTCAAGGTGGCGTCTGGCGTCTATAATCCCGTAGAATCGCTCATCCTCCCTTGACCTCTTCTACGCATCAATCCAGGAGACGATGCAAGCAACCTCTGCCTGTTTTCTTCCTCTTCAACCTTTGAATCCATGATTATTTGACGCCCAGAATCCATGTTGGTTGCTAAATCTTCTGAGATAGATGCCAAAAGGGTTCAATTTTTCTTCTTGAAATTAAAGGCTCAGAAAACCATTCTCGAATAACAGTTTTCATGAAAAAAACATCCCAGGATAGATGGCAAAAGAGATTGTCCATCCCATCTACACGTTAGTTAACAAGGTCAAGAAAAAAAAAACTTCTGGTATAGATGCAAAAAGGATTCCTCCCTCGATCTCCTATTCACACGTTTCTCCCTTACCTCGCTTCTTCCCTTCCTCCGCTCCTATGAAACCACCGGCAGTGCGTATCATCGAACGATCCTAGCGCAGGTCACCCGCATCAGTCTCGGCATGCCATGCGTATTGCTGTCCTCAACCTGATTCTCTATTAATAACTAGAGCTAGGGCATCTCCCCGATTATCTTCAAGAATCCAATCTTGGAATCTCCAGCTTCGACGATCCAATCCGTCATCTTTCTCTAGCCCTGATTAATAAAACAATGTTATTATGGTTGTGGCCGCAGAGTAGGAAATCAATCCACAACAGTTTGAACCAGATGGGACACAGCGAGTAGGAAATCCATCCACTACATTGCTGTTCGAGATCGTTGGCTCGGCCATTAGCCCATTACTACGGCAGACTACGGCAGGTAACTCAATATATACGACTAAATTTCCTGATATTTTCGCCAGACCATTGTTTTTTTAATGTAAGTGCAGTAAATTGTCTAGATCTGGATCATCTGCTACAAAATAAATCAGTTTTGTATCTATGAGCATTGAGCTGCTGCTAATTCCGCTATACCATGTAGGGGCAGAGAAGAACCAGGTGAGGTATTTTGCATCACCCACGACAGTTACAATGAATACCTGTTGTACGTCAACAATATTGAAACACCGGCCTGTTATACCTGTTACACTGCCATATTAATAGCTCAATTTACATTTGATTATCCATGTTGTTCTATGTTTGCCAAAATACTTATTTACTTGATGCTTCGTATGTACAGGATTTGAAAATTTTAAACGTCGTTTCGTAGGTCTAAACTCATGTTTTGAAAGAACAGAGGATGTATTTTTCTCATACAAAGTTTTATGCCTTTTATGTTTTGAAAGAATAGAGGATTACCTTTTTCCATACAAAGGCTCATGGCTTTAGTTTACATAAGTTATACTCCGTTTCTTGCTATATCATGAGTAAGTCTTTAATAGCTGCCGGTCTTATGCAAATTCTGCACTTGAATTAAAGAATTTGTGGTGATTAATCATGGTCAGTGCGTACCACATGGTGTGTTCAGTTTCTGCAGTTCAGAGGAACCGTGAGCATGTATGTCCATCTTTCTTTCAATTTTCAGATTCAGTGCTCCTGCTAGCTAGCTGTCTATATATACTGCATATGAAGTGGATTTTTCAGGACTAACCCCTTTTCCCAATAACCACAAATTCCCACATTAATTAGCATGCTGTGCTAAATAACTTAGCCATTTCACTTAATACGTGTGTTAAATTATGCTTCCCAGCAGAAAGCATATTAGTACCCTATATTTTAGTCTGGACTAGGATCTCATGAGGAAGTGGGAGAGGTGCCACTAACTAAAGTTCGTATTGCTCCTCTCACACAGATTATATACGCACTACATGATGTAAGAAATACATATTTTTCCTCATTTTGATATGCTCAACTGTAGAAACAATCACAAAAATTGTTGATATGTATGCAATAATTCTGCCCAACAGTAAGACCTCTATAATAGGATTACATAATCAAAGACTGCATCTTGAAAGCCTCAAAGAACTGGTAACAGAACTTAGGTTAAGAATTTATCTATCTATCTATCCATCTATCTATAACAACACTAACTACAGACATGCATCGATCCCTCGAGCTCCCAATTTAATCCACATAATTAAAAATATATTTACCGTTTGATCAATGTAAATGATCTATACCGTATGATCTATGTTAGTATTGCGCTGGAAAAAGACCTAACTTGCACGTAATTACACATTAATCCGAGAAATAATAAAAAGTCTGGACCATCTATTTGCTCATACAGTTAGTTTAACCAGACGACATTGATCTACTTCTTCGCCAATCTATAACAAATCGTACTGCATACATACTACTGTCCTGACAGTCCTTTTATTTTGACATGTGCTCGGCCAGAGTCCTATGATACACTATGATCTTTTTTGCATCATCTTCATGTAATGTTGATTGAGGCTAGGCCACTAGGGTTTTCATGCCTTGCCAAACGTTTCAGCAATGGCTGACATCAAGGGAAGGTGCTAGCCTGCTCCGTAAGAGTTGCTCCATGTTACTGCCACGTAGGAGCAGTATTCACAAAGGGGTGCCGATCTGCAACACGTCAGCACCAGGTACGAAGACAGCGTAGATAACAGTGTTGTTGAGCTATATATATGGTGGATGTTTCTTGCGTTCAGGTTCTACCAGCTCAAGGAATTCTTCGATAAGATCATGAATTAAGGTAAAGATAACCATGTCATGATAGTTGGATCGGATCTTCAAATTTTTATTCTCTTTTTTTTTATGATTTATATTTGGTTTGCACAGGGGTGTGCGCCGATCTATGATCTATCTGGAGCACAGTTTCAATTGCATCCCATGCCCGAGACGTTGCGGGCCGGTGTCGATTTTCATGCCCGCCTCTCATGAAGGCTTGCATTTGCCTTAGTCTGCCGCCTTGATATGGTGCAATCATAATCTGGATCCACATCTACCTCTAAACCCTGCTAGCTTGATACTATATCGCTGCAATATATAATTATTCACCATCGCCTTTATTTGGCTCCTGACAGCCGAGTCATTACCGCCCATCTGTCAATCTTACAGCCTGATAACCCAGTGCCTACTTCTTTTCTGCAGCTTTGTGCGTGCTTTGCCCATGTGCCATGCATTCCCAGTGTGTCAAGATGCAAGTGGCGTGAGCTTTCAATGCATGGTCTTACTTCTGCTCTCACACAACTCATCTTTGGGTCATGTCCAGTGACGTATAAGCAATTTTATCTCATTAGAATATAACTAAAGGGATTGTAGTCTAAATTTTGTGGTGCATTTGTTTTTATGATTTTAGGCTAGATTTGGTAGAACAATTTAGTCATATGGCAGCTCTTCTTCCTTTTCTATTTCACGTGAGGTCAACTAATTAATAAAATGAAAAATAAGACATTTATCTATATACATGGCACCACTTGGTAGAAATGATATTCTTTTGTTGGGGAGATGCATATGATATACTATGCGACAATTCAAGAGTTAACTGAAATTATTGTACAAATTGTTTCTCTCATTTGGCCATAAGAGCCTTTTTTACAACGTTGGCATGTTGTTCTCATTTTCTACACTTCTGCGAGAATGCCAACATGGTGTTGATATTTCTTTGCAAATGATACTAAAGTCTACGGATAATTTTTTTCATATCAGTATGTGATGTCATGGTTCATAATAACATATTCCCCAAAAAAATTCAAATTCACCTGAATGAGTTTGCTAAATTTGTCAAGAGATTATGTCTTCTATATAACCATATTACTAAGTTTCTTAGAAAATTGATCAATATGGCATTTGTTTGGCTGATAAATTATTAACCGGGTACTTCTACTGATATTAAGACATTTCTATTTTTTTGTTTTATGCATGCAATATTTGGTAAACAATGACATTTTGTTCCTGCTATTTGATTTGTAAGCGTAGCTTGAAGTGCTTTGTATCATACTACCTAAGTACCTTGGCATGTTCTACCTACCAAGTGCAATCCACTTAGACATCATCATATCGTACAAGTAGATAACACAAAGTGGTCCCTTATTTCACTAGTAGAAAACAGGGCTTTGGTTCGGCCAGAAAAGAACATTAATCCCGGTTGCATTACGAACCGGGACTAATGTGAGCATTAGTCCCGGTTCGAGCGGCTTGGGCACCGTACAGGCATTAGTCCCGGTTGGTGCCACGAACCGGACTAAAGGGTGCGATGCCCATTAGTACCGATTCGTGGCACCAACCGGTACTAAATGTTAGACCTTTAGTCCCGGTTCGAGCCACCAACCGGTACTAATGGGGTTTGAGGCATTAGTACCGGTTCATGGCACGAACCGGTACTAAAGGTCCCATTTTCAAACTCTACCCCTCCCCCCCCCCCCCCCCCCCCCCGTGGACCGCCTTTTCAGTTTTGTAAAAAGCAAAAGAAAATGATAAAAACTCCAAAATTTAATATCCTTCCAGAAGTAGTTATGTTACTACATGTACTAGTTAGGAAAATTTAAAAACTTAAATTTGGACATGTTTTGCAAAAAGTGTAGGGAAAATGTAAAACGGCTATAACTTTTGCATACGATGTAAAAAAACGTATAATATATCAAAATGTTCAGCACGAAAATCCGCATCCGATTTTGAATCCTCAAATTTGCAAATTTTTAGAATCCTCAAATTCTAAAAGGAAAAAAGTTATGCTCAAATTTCCGTTTTTTTTGAATTTTTGTTAAATCTGGTCAAACTATGGTCAAACTACTTATTCAAGAAGTATTAGTGTTACTAAATAATTATTCAAGAATATTAGTGTTACTAAATAATTATTTCAGTTTTTTTGAATTTTGGTCAAATCTGGTCAAACTGTGGTCAAACAATGGTCAAACTAATTATTCAAGAAATATTAGTGTTACTAAATAATTATTTCAGTTTTTTTGAATTTTGGTCAAATCTGGTCAAACGGTGGTCAAAGTATGGTCAAACTATGGTTAAACTACTTATTGTTACTAAATAATTATTGTTTTTTAGAACAATAGTTTCAAACTCAAACATTGAAATGTGTGACTTCATGCTCAAGCTAAATTCCTGAGGGTTAATAGGATTGACATCTTACTATTGTCAGGAAAACAACAAGTGCAGGCTTGGAAACACGGGAGAATAGAACCCGGAAGTTAACTTCTCGGACATCATTAATTTCCTCTCAAGTGCTTTCAGTGTTAAATGTGAAAAATCACTTGATAATTATTGAAAATACAAAATAATGAAGTGATATAGCTCTCATCCATTTTATGTAATTAGTATAACAATCACCAATTCAAGAATTTATTATCTTGGTAATATATAATTTCATAAGAGTTATGAAATAGTTGGACCGTAGTTGTAAATAACTAGCCCGTCGTTCGCACGGGTTGCCGACTAGTATTTACTAATCGGAGGCATCAAACGAGCCTTCACGTTAATCCTCAGAAACTAAGCAAACTGTCCGTTCAATTTCTAGATTAGCTATCTACAACCGTAGGGTAATGTCCCTCAAAGAGTCCAGACCAGATGTCCCACGTGCAAGCCTCCGATCATGTCCCTCAAAGAGTCCTGGCCTGATTTCCCACGTACAAGCCTCTAACCAGAAACTTCTCCCTCCTAGACCCCTTCCACAACCAAGCACGTAACAATTCTTAATTCAAGAAAAAAAAACTGCCCAACCTCCCCCAGATCATCCCCTTCCTTCCTATCTCAGCCTTCATCCCTTGGTCTCCTAATTCTTTCATATCCAATCTAGCATCTAATTTCGTTCTACAGATGAAACTATCAGAAGTCAAGATGGAAAAGCGAACATGTCCCCGGCGTGTTGGCCATAAGCCGCACCATCCATGAGCGCTAATGACGGATTAATTAGCAGGTGCGCGTGGCCGAGAGTTCGTCTGTCCATGCCGCCAGGGGATGCTATGTAGGCACATGCAGACACACGGCTTGCAATGATTAGCACCAGATGACGACTAGCAGAGCACTAAACGGCTACTAGCAGCGCAGGGTAGCGCGGTGAGTGGCAGGGGAGTCGTGCAACCAAGGAAGGAACAACAGCATGTTGTGGGGACGAACAATCACAGGTTTTGGGCAACAACGTCAGGTTGGTGCATATTCAAGCAACATACATCTAGCTAATTTGCTTTCTCTTTTTTTCATAGCGTTTGTCTGTATGCAAAATAGTACCTGAAAAGATGGGTTTCAGCGGCACCGAAATCAATCTATAAGGGATTTGGTAGCCCTTCTCGCGATGCCTAAATTGTTTGATCCACTGCTGATCCGCTTTCTGAATTTGTCTATCACAACAATGCCATGATTCTTTCTGAAGTTCATGATTTTTCTTGAACTGAATATATCACTTTGTCTTTGTTTGTCACGGTACAGTGCAGTCTCTTTTTCTTCGGATATGTTGTTAATATATCAAGTGGAATCAAGGCCAATAATTCATGTTCGTACATTAGTATTTCTGCAGCTAAAGTTTAGAGAACAACAATAGTCACACCGGCACATCTTCTGATTAAAACAACTTTATGTTTTGGATCCAGTTTTCTATATTATTTGCTAATAATTAGTATATGACTCCTGCGTTTCACAATTAAATAGCACACAAAAACGTTTCTACAGTTTGGATCTAACAAGTAATTGTGGTTAATGTCCTAGAGGAATACGATCTCATCTGTAGTGCAACATACTTTAAATAACTATTGCTCGACCACACCTTATGGTTAGCCGCCGCCTCCCATGATCCTTGGCTCCCATCCGCCAATGCTCTAAAGCAATCTTGCTCGGCCTGTCCGCCAACCAATAAGCAGTATCTTTTTGTGATGATGCGTCTCCTACGAGAAAATAAAGGATCTATCGTGCAGTGGTGCATGCACAAGAATGACGAGGAAGAGCACGCGCACAGTGAGTTAACAGATTAAGGTGTGAACTTTGTTCTTTGTCTTTAAGATTGCTTTTATGTATTTTTTACTTTTCTGATCCACTCTTATTAATATTTGCCCTATTAGATAATACATGTGTCCAAATTTAAGTGTCAATGGAAACAACTAACCTGAATTAAAGGTAGCAATATGAGCTATCTTTGTGTTATGTGTAGTAGGCATTTCCATGTCAACCGTGAGCGCAGGTAAAAAGCATGGTTTAAAACCAGTTTTTATATGCATTATTTTTTGTAAGTTAGTTTACTTTGTGTGACATACTAATTCAGGTATTGTTGTTGTACTCTACTTTCTATTGTTTTCCAGTTTATAAATAATAGTCTATTGATATGAGCCTAGAAGCGTCAGATTAGTTATATTGAGCGTCGAAAGTGACTTTGTATAACCAGTGTTCAACTGAAAATACTGAAGGAGTCTATGAAAAATCTGCTGAATCATACACTCTATAAAATTTGAGATGAGAGTTGTTACCGGAAGGAAATGATTCTCACTTACAGAATTATGCTCAAACTTTTCCATGTTATCATAGTTCATTTAGGTTCAGTATCACGAGATTCTAAATTTTCTTCTCAACTCCTTTCTAGCTAACACATTGAGTGAAACCATAAAAACTAATTAGAACATTGGACCGGATGGAATATAGAATTATGTGTAAGAAATAGAGCAAGCATGTGCCGTTTCCACCAAACTGTTAAATTAATATATTTAAGGTCTGTATGGAAGCACCAGATCACACCATTACGTAACATCTCAAACTCAACGCACACATTTTTTACCATATACGACTAATTACATTCTTCATTGGTTTGAACTAATGAGTTACAAAAGTCGCGCAACTACTATGCCGGTAATAGTACATTTCTTTTCAAAAACCATTCTGCTTATTGATCCTTTCTGAATGTTATCAACTAGATTGGTCATTCAGATGTTTTTGAGAAGCCAGCAATTAACCGCTATTAAGGCCCACGCTTCTACCTTAATGATTGTCCGTCATGCATATAAAAAACATGCGTTACAATGCTCTGACGAAAGCAACTGCAGGTGAATATTGATGTGCATTCTCAAACTTCCCTTATGGTATTAACATTGCATCCCGTGATCTATATTAATCTTACAAACTATACTAGCCCGTGCAGTCGCACGGGTTAATGACTAGTGAGATAAATTTATAGATGTAAAGATGAAGAAAAGGTAACTTCCTTTCTCATTATATCTATCAAAAGAGAAAAACCAACTTCCGCTGCCTGGAATGAAATGTTTCTAAGGTCAAATAATCCAAAGGTGAAAATAATTTTCGACTTGTATACCTTCTTAATTGATTAGGTTGATCATAAAAATCATTTCTCCAAAATAATCGTAGTGTTGAAGATCATTCCTCTTTTCTTATTACCTTAATGTAGCATTTAAAACAGACTAAAAAATAAATCACAATCAATTATCCATGTTCCTAAGACTCATCAGCTTTGGCTCAAGCACAAATTTAGTAACAACTACGGAACGTGTAAGCAATAATTAGCGATTACGATAGCCAACAATCAAGCATTAGACAAGCTGTGTGACAACAATAGGAAGCAACAGAGAGTTTACCGCTTGATATTGTCGGTGATGAGATAGATGGTGGATAGTTGCTATATGTGTAGCCAAGCACTGTCGTCGAAGCACACACCCTCTTGAGCTGTAATGTTTTGATGTCCAACGTGTATAAGCCTCGTTCAAGCGATGAGGTTCCGGGGTGAGCCACGACCAAGTACGTCCCCATTGAACAGCCAACCACGTACGGAGAGGCGAGAGCCCAATGAGCGTGAGATTTGTGCAATTGCGGTAAACGTCTTGCCGATCCAGGCTGACGTGCTGTGTGTTAAATAGAGGGGTTGCGAGCCCTAATACGCGTACAGGTTGTTGGAGAGATTACATCTTGGGAGAGAAGAATACAAGAGATAAAACAAGATAAAGAGTACATGAATATCCTGTATAACTACTACTCCTTCGGTGGTGATCCTCCTTGCCGTACACGCCATCATGTCACGCATATTGTGTTTAACACCCTCCCTTAATCACAACTTCATCAAGTTGAGATTATACTTGAAGACTTCAAAACTTTTTGTGGGAAGAGCTTTGGTGAAACCATCCGCAACTTGGTCTTGGGAGTGAATAAACCGAATGTCTAAGAGTTTGTTTGCAACTCTCTCACGGACAAAGTGAAAATCTATCTCAATATGTTTAGTTCTAGCATGAAAAACTGGATTTGCTGATAAATAGGTAGCACCTAGATTATCACACCATAGACATGGAGCTTTAGTGTTTTTCATACCTAGTTCCTTCAAAATTGACTGCACCCATATGATCTCTGTAGTTGCATTGGCCAACGCTTTATATTCTGCTTCTGTGCTAGATCTAGAAACTGTGGCTTGCTTCCTTGCACTCCAAGATATCAAATTAGGTCCAAAGAACACTGCAAAACCACCAGTTGAGCGTCTGTCATCTAAGCACCCTGCCCAGTCTGAGTCAGAGAAGGCACTGATAAGTGTGGAGGATGACTTGCTAAAGTTCAGACCAATTCTCAATGTATTTTTCACATATCTCACTATGCGTTTTGCAGCAGTCAAGTGAACTGTGTTAGGTGCATGAAGGAATTGACATACTTTGTTAACAGCAAATGAGATATCTGGTCGTGTCAATGTCAGATACTGAAGAGCACCTACCAAGCTTCTGTACTTTGTACTATTTTCTAAGTCCAGAAGTTCCCCTTCAGCAAGAGATAATTTTTATGTGCTAGATAAAGGAGTGGGTGCAGGCTTACAACTTTGCAGACCAGCCTTTTTCACTAAGTCTGTTGCATACTTTTCTTGAGAGAGATGAAGACCATCCTTGTGCTGCTTAACCTCAATACCAAGAAAGTAGTGTAGATCTCCTAGATCTTTGAGAGCAAATTCTGCACTTAAATCCTTCAACAGTGCTGTTATTGCCTCATCAGATGAGCTTGTAACAATTATGTCATCAACATAAATGAGAACAAATATGGATACTTTTGACTTGTTATAAATGAATAACGAAGTGTCAGACTTTGAAGGAATAAAACCAAGTGCTTGCATCTTTTTACTGAGGCGAGAATACCCCGCTCTTGGAGCCTGTTTCAGTCCATACAAGGCCTTGTCAAGTTTGCACACATGAAGTGGTGCCTGTGCATTTACAAACCCAGGAGGTTGTTTCATGTAAACCTCTTCTTCCAGAACACCATGGAGGAACGCGTTCTGAACGTCTCTAGCTGTCGTAGACTCCATCCCCTAGACACAGCAATGGACAAGACCAGGCGTATGGTAGCTGCTTTAACAACTGGACTAAACGTGTGTTGGGTAACGTAGCAGAAATTCAAAATTTTCTACGCATCACCAAGATAAATCTATGGAGTTTACTAGCAACGAGAGGGAAGGAGAGTACATCTACATACCATTGTAGATCGCAATGCGGAAGCGTTGCAAGAACGCAGATGAGGGAGTCGTACTTGTAGCGATTCAGATCGCAGTTGATTCCGATCTAAGCACCGAAGAACGGTGCCTCCGCGTTCAACACACGTGCAGCCCAGTGACGTCTCCCACGCCTTGATCCAGCAAGGAGAGAGGGAGAGGTTGGGGAAGACTCCATCCAGCAGCAACACGACAGCATGGTGGTGGTGGAGGAGCGTGGCAATCCCGCAGGGCTTCGCCAAGCACCGCGGGAGAGGAGGAGGAGGAAGAGGGGTATGGCTGCGCCAAAAAGGAGACGTTCTCATGTCTTGGGCAGCCCCAAACCTCAACTATATATAGGGGAGGGGGAGGGCTGCGCCCCCATCTAGGGTTTCCCCCCCAAGGGGTGCGGCCAGCCCTAGATGGGGCTTGGGGGGCGGCCAAAGGGGGGAGGAGTGCCTCCCAAGTCAAGTGGAGGCCCTCCCCCTTAGGGTTCCCCCTCTCCCATGCGCATGGGCCTTGGGGGGGCTGGTGCCCCTGGCCCATTAAGGCTAGGGCGCCCCCTTACAGCCCATGCTACTGTATTGGACGTGGTGGAACATTTTTCGGACCTCCGGACCCCTCCGGAATCCTCCGGAATCTTATGGAAGCTTCCCGGTACAATACCAAAAAAACCCGAACTTTTCCCGGAACCCGAACAACAACTTTCCATATATAAATCTTTACCTCCGGACCATTCCAGAACTCCTCGTGACGTCCGGGATCTCATCCGGGACTCCGAACAACATTCGGTAACCACGTACATACTTTCCCTATAACCCTAGCGTCATCGAACCTTAAGTGTGTAGACCCTACGGGTTCGGGAACCATGCAGACATGACCGAGACGTTCTCCGGTCAATAACCAACAGCGGGATCTGGATACCCATGTTGGCTCCCACATGTTCCACGATGATCTCATCGGATGAACCACGATGTCGGGGATTCAATCAATCCCGTATGCAATTCCCTTTGTCTATCGATATGTTACTTGCCCGAGATTCGATCGTCGGTATCCCTATACCTTGTTCAATCTCGTTACCGGAAAGTCTCTTTACTCGTTCCGTAACTCACATCATCCCGTGATCAACTCCTTGGTCACATTGTGCACATTATGATGATGTCCTACCGAGTGGGCCCAGAGATACCTCTCCGTTTACACGGAGTGACAAATCCCAGTCTCGATTCGTGCCAACCCAACAGACACTTTCGGAGATACCTGTAGTGCACCTGTATAGCCACCCAGTTATGTTGTGACGTTTGGTACACCCAAAGCATTCCTACGGTATCCGGGAGTTGCACAATCTCATGGTCTAAGGAACTGATACTTGACATTAGAAAAGCTTCGAGCAAACGAACTACACGATCTTGTGCTAGGCTTAGGATTGGGTCTTGTCCATCACATTATTCTCCTAATGATGTGATCCCGTTATCAACGACATCCAATGTCCATGGTCAGGAAACCGTAACCATCTATTGATCAACGAGCTAGTCAACTAGAGGCTTACTAGGGACATGGTGTTGTCTATGTATCCACACATGTATCTGAGTTTCCTATCAATACAATTCTAGCATGGATAATAAACGATTAACATGAACAAGGAAATATAATAATAACCTATTTATTATTGCCTCTAGGGCATATTTCCAACAGTCTCCCACTTGCACTAGAGTCAATAACCTAGTTCACATCACCATGTGATTAACACTGACAGGTCACATCACCATGTGACCAACACCCAAGAGTTTACTAGAGTCAACAATCTAGTTCACATCTCTATGTGATTAACACTCAATGAGTTCTGGTTTGATCATGTTATGCTTGTGAGAGAGGTTATTAGTCAACGGGTCTGAACCTTTCAGATTCGTGTGTGCTTTACGAATATCTATGTCATCTTGTGGATGCTACCACGCGCTATTTGGAGCCATTTCAAATAATTGCTCTACTATACGAATCCGGTTTACTACTCAGAGTCATCCGGATTAGTGTCAAAGTTCGCATCGACGTAACCCTTTACGACGAACTCCTTTTCACCTCCATAATCGAGAAAATTCCTTAGTCCACTAGATACTAAGGACAAGTCCGACCGCTGTCATGTGATCCTTTCCCGGATCACTATTGTACCCCTTGACCAACTCATGGCAAGGCACACTTCATGTGCGGTACACAGCATAGCATACTATAGAGCCTACGTCTAAAGCATAGGGGACGACCTTCGTCCTTTCTCTCTCTTCTGCTGTGGTCAGGTCTTGAGTCTTACTCAATACTCACACCTTGTAACACAGCCAAGAACTCCTTCTTTGCTGATCTATTTTGAACTCTTTCAAAATCATGTCAAGCTGTGCGTTCTTTGAAAGTATCATCAGGCGTCTTGATCTATCTCTATAGATCTTGATGCCCAATATGTAAGCAGCTTTATCCAGGTCTTCCCTTGAAAAAACTCCTTTCAAACAACCCTTTACGCTTTCCAGAAATTTTACATCATTTCGGATCAACAATATGTCATTCACATATACTTATCAGAAATGTTGTAGCGCTCCCACTCACTTTATTGTAAATACAAGTTTCTAACAAACTTTGTATAAACCCAAAAACTTTGATCACTCCATCAAAGCATCTATTCTGACTCCGAGATGCTTGCTCTAGTCCATGGAAGGATCGCTGGAGCTAGCATACCTTTTAGCATCCTTAGGATCGACAAAACCTTTCTGATTGTATCACATACAACCTTTCCTTACGAAAACTGGGAAGGAAACTTGTTTTGTCCATCTGCCAGATTTCATAAATGTAGCTAATGCTAACATGATTCCGACGGACTTAAGCATCGCTACGGATGAGAAAATCTCATTGTAGTCAACTCCTTGAACTTGTGGAAATACTCTTTGCCACAAGTCGAGCTTCATAGATGGTAACATTACCGTCCACGTCCGTCTTCTTCTCAAAGATCCATTTATCTCGGATTTCATGGCTTCTAACCATTTGTCGGAATATGGGCCCACCATCGCTTCTCCATAGCTCGTAGGTTCAGTATTGTCCAACAACATGATATCTCAGACAGGATCACGTACCACTCTGAAGTAGCACGCATCCTCGTCGTCCTACAAGGTTTGGTAGTGACTTGATCCAAAGTTTCATGATCACTATCATAAGCTTCCACTTCAATTGGTGTAGGTGCCACAGGAACAACTTCCTGTGCCCTGCTACACACTAGTTGAAGTTATGGTTCAATAACCTTACCAAGTTTCCACCATCCTCCCACTCAGTTCTTTCGAGAGAAACTTTTCCTCGAGAAAGGAACCGTTTCTAGAAGCAATTACTTTTGCTTCCAGATCTGAAACAGGAGGTATACCCAACTGATTTTGGGTATTCTTATGAAGATGTATTTATCCGCTTTGGGTTCGAGCTTATCAGCCTGAAACTTTTTCACATAAGCTTCGCAGCCCCAAACTTTTAAGAAACGACAACTTAGGTTTCTCTAAACGGTGTCGTCTCAACGGAATTGCGTGGTGCCCCTTTTAAAGTGAATGCGGTTATCTCTAATGCCTAACCCATAAACGATAGTGGTAATTCGATAAGAGACATCATGGTATGCACCATATCCAATAGGGTGCAGTTATGATGTTCGGACACACCATCACACTATGATGTTCCAGGCGGTATTACTTGTGAAACACTTTCCACAATGTCTTAATTGTGTGCCAAACTCGTAACTCAGATACTCATCTCTATGATCATATCACAGACATTTTATCCTCTTGTCACGACGATCTTCAACTTCACTCTGAAATTACTTGAACCTTTCAATAATTCAGACTTGTGTTTCATCAAGTAAATACACTCAGCATCTACTCAAATCATCTGTGAAGTAAGAACATAACGATATCCACTGCATGCCTCAGCACTCATTGGACTGCACACATCAAAATGTATTACTTCCAACAAGTTGCTCTCTTGTTCCATCTTACTGAAAACGAGGCCTTTCAGTCATCTTGCCCATGTGGTATGATTTGCATGTCTCAAGTGATTCAAAATCAAGTGAGTCCAAACGATCCATCTGCATGGAGTTTCTTCATGCATATATACCAATAGACATGGTTCGCATGTCTCAATCTTTTCAAAAATGAGTGAGTCCAAAGATCCATCTACATGGAGCTTCTTCATGCGTTCTATACCAATATGACTCAAATGGCAGTGCCACAAGTATGTGGTACTATCATTACTATCTTATATCTTTTGGCACGAACATGTGTATCACAGCGATCGGGATTCATTTCAGGTGCAAGACCATTGAAGGTATTGTTCAAATAAACAGAGTAACCATTATTCTCCTTAAATGAATAACCGTATTGTGATAAACATAATCCAATCATGTTTATGCTCAACGCAAACACCAAATAACAATTATTTAGGTTTAACACTAATCTCGATGGTAGAGGGAGCATGCGATGGTTGATCACATCAACCTTGGAAACACTTCCAACATACATCGTCATCTCACCTTTAGCTAGTCTCCATTTATTCCGCAGCTTTTATTTCGAGTTACTAACACTTAGCAACCGAACCGGTATCTAATACCCTGGTGCTGCTAGGAGTACTAGTAAAGTACACATTCATATAATGTATATCCAATATACTTCTGTCGACCTTGCCTGCCTTCTCATCTACCAAGTATCTAGGGTAGTACTGCTTCAGTGACCGTTCCTCTCATTACAGAAGCACTTAGTCTCGGGTTTGGGTTCAACCTTGGGATTCTTCACTAGAGCAGCAAATGACTTGCTGTTTCATGAAGTATCCCTTTTGCCCTTGCCCTTCTAGAAACTAGTGGTTTTACTAACCATCAACAATTGATGCTCCTTCTTGATTTCTACTTTCGCGGTGTCAAACATCGCGAATAGCTCAAGGATCATCATAACTATCCCTGATATGTTATAGTTCATCACGAAGCTCTACTAGCTTGGTGGCAGTGACTATGGAGAACCATCACTATCTTATCTGGGAGATTAACTCCCACTCGATTCAAGCGATTGTGGTACTCAGACAATCTGAGCACATGCTCAACGATTGAGCTTTTCTCCCTTAGTTTGTAGGCTTGAGAAACTTGTCAGAGGTCTCATACCTCTTGATGTGGGCACTAGTCTGAAATCCCAATTTCAGTCTTCGAAACATCTCATATGTTCTGCGACGTTTCAAAAACGTCTCTTGTGCCACAATTCTAAACCGTTAGCATTACGCACTGAACTATCACGTAGTCATCAAAACGTGTATGTCAGATGTTTCGTAACATCTACAGACGACGCTGAGGTTCAGCACACCGAGCGGTGCATTAAGGACATAAGCCTTCTGTGCAGCAATGAGGACAATCCTCAGTTTACGGACCCAGTCCGCATAATTGCTACTACCAACTTTCAACTAAATTTTCTCTAGGAACATATCTTGAATAGTAGAACTAAAGCGTATGACATAATTTGCAAAGACCTTTTGACTATGTTCATGATAATGAAGTTCATCTGATTATTGAATGAACTCCCACTCAGATAGATATCCCTCTAGTCATCTAAGTGATACATGATCCGAGTCAAACTAGGCCGTGTCCGATCATCACGTGAGACGGACTAGTCATCATCGGTGAACATCTCCATTGATCGTATCTACTATACGACTCATGTTCGACCTTTCGGTCTCTTGTGTTCCGAGGCCATGTCTGTACATGCTAGGCTCGTCAAGTCAACCTAAGTGTTTCGCATGTGTTCCGAGGCCATGTCTGTACATGCTAGGCTCCTCAACACCCGTTGTATTCGAACGTTAGAATCTATCACACCCGATCATCACGTGGTGCTTCGAAACAACGAACCTTCGCAACGGTGCACAGTTAGGGGGAACACTTCTCTTGAAATTTTAGTGAGGGATCATCTTACTTACTACCGTCGTTCTAAGCAAATAAGATGCATAACATGATAAACATCACATGCAATCAAATAGTGACATGATATGGCCAATATCATTTTGCTCCTTTGATCTCCATCTTCGGGGCACCATGATCATCTTTGTCACCGGCATGACACCATGATCTCCATCATCATGATCTCCATCATTGTGTCTTCATGAAGTTGTCACGCCAACGATTACTTCTACTTCTATGGCTAACGCGCTTAGCAATAAAGTAAAGTAATTTACATGGCGTTATTCAATGACACGCAGGTCATACAAAAATAAAGACAACTCCTATGGCTCCTGCCGGTTGTCATACTCATCGACATGCAAGTCGTGATTCCTATTACAAGAATATGATCAATCTCATACATCACATATATCATTCATCACATCTTCTGGCCATATCACATCACAAGGCACATGCTGCAAAAACAAGTTAGACATCCTCTAATTGTTGTTGCAAGTTTTTACGTGGCTTGTATAGGTTTCTAGCAAGAACGTTTCTTACCTACGTAAAACCACAACGTGATATGCCAATTTCTATTTACCCTTCATAAGGACCCTTTTCATCGAATCCGTTCCGACTAAAGTGGGAGAGACAGATACCCGCTAGCCACCTTATGCAACTAGTGCATGTTAGTCGGTGGAACCTGTCTCACGTAAGCGTACGTGTAAGGTCGGTCCGGGCCGCTTCATCCCACAGTGCCGCCGAAACAAGATAAGACTAGTAGCGGCAAGAAGAATTGGCAACATCGACGCCCACAACTACTTTGTGTTCTACTCGTGCATAGAAACTACGCATAGACCTAGCTCATGATGCCACTTTATGTAACGTAGCAGAAATTCAAAATTTTCAACGCATCACCAAGATCAATCTATGGAGTTTACTAGCAACGAGAGGGAAGGAGAGTGCATCTACATACCATTGTAGATCGCAATGCGGAAGCGTTGCAAGAACGCGGATGAGGGAGTCGTACTCATAGCGATTCAGATCGCAGTTGATTCCGATCTAAGCACCGAAGAACGGTGCCTCCGCGTTCAACACACGTGCAGCCCGGTGACGTCTCCCACGCCTTGATCCAACAAGGAGAGAGGGAGAGGTTGGGGAAGACTCCATCCAGCAGCAACACGACAGCATGGTGGTGGTGGAGGAGCGTGGCAATCCCGCAGGGCTTCGCCAAGCACCGCGGGAGAGGAGGAGGAGGAAGAGGGGTAGGGCTGCGCCAAAAAGGAGACGTTCTCATGTCTTGGGCAGCCCCAAACCTCAACTATATATAGGGGAGGGGGAGGGCTGCGCCCCCATCTAGGGTTTCCCCCCAAGGGGTGCGGCCAGCCCTAGATGGGGCTTGGGGGGCGGCCAAAGGGGGGAGGAGTGCCTCCCAAGTCAAGTGGAGGCCCTCCCCCTTAGGGTTTCCCCTCTCCCATGCGCATGGGCCTTGGGGGGGGGGGCTGGTGCCCCTGGCCCATTAAGGCTAGGGCGCCCCCTTACAGCCCATGCTACTGTATTGGACGTGGTGGAACATTTTCCGGACCTCCGGACCCCTCCGGAATCCTCCGGAATCTTCTGGAAGCTTCCCGGTACAATACCGAAAAAACCCGAACTTTTCCCGGAACCCGAACAACAACTTTCCATATATAAATCTTTACCTCCGGACCATTCCGGAACTCCTCGTGACATCCGGGATCTCATCCGGGACTCCGAACAACATTCGGTAACCACGTACATACTGTCCCTATAACCCTAGCGTCATCGAACCTTAAGTGTGTAGACCCTACGGGTTCGGGAACCATGCAGACATGACCGAGACGTTCTCCGGTCAATAACCAACAGCGGGATCTGGATACCCATGTTGGCTGCCACATGTTCCACGATGATCTCATCGGATGAACCACGATGTCGGGGATTCAATCAATCCCGTATGCAATTCCCTTTGTCTATCGATATGTTACTTGCCCGAGATTCGATCGTCGGTATCCCTATACCTTGTTCAATCTCGTTACCGGCAAGTCTCTTTACTCGTTCCGTAACTCACATCATCCCGTGATCAAATCCTTGGTCACATTGCGCACATTATGATGATGTCCTACCGAGTGGGCCCAGAGATACCTCTCCGTTTACACGGAGTGACAAATCCCAGTCTCAATTCGTGCCAACCCAACAGACACTTTCGGAGATACCTGTAGTGCACCTGTATAGCCACCCAGTTACGTTGTGACGTTTGGTACACCCAAAGCATTCCTACGGTATCCGGGAGTTGCACAATCTCATGGTCTAAAGAACTGATACTTGACATTAGAAAAGCTCTGAGCAAACGAACTACACGATCTTGTGCTAGGCTTAGGATTGGGTCTTGTCCATCACATCATTCTCCTAATGATGTGATCCCGTTATCAACGACATCCAATGTCCATGGTCAGGAAACCGTAACCATCTATTGATCAACGAGCTAGTCAACTAGAGGCTTACTAGGGACATGGTGTTGTCTATGTATCCACACATGTATCTGAGTTTCCTATCAATACAATTCTAGCATGGATAATAAACGATTATCATGAATAAGGAAATATAATAATAACCTATTTATTATTGCCTCTAGGGCATATTTCCAACAACGTGTCCTCATAGTCAATACCATACCTTTGTTTAAAACCATTTGCAACGAGTCTAGCTTTGTAACGGTCAATAGTTCCATCAGCTTTTCTTTTTATCCGATAGACCCACTTACAGTCAATAAGGTTTTTGCCTTGTCTTGTTGGAACCAAGTGCCATGTTTTATTTTTCCTTAGTGCCACAATTTCATCATGCATTGCCTTTCTCCAATGTGCATCACCAAGAGCCTCTTCAAGAGTATTGGGTTCTCCTAGTTCACCTGTTGAACAGATCATCCCATATTTTGTAATATGTTTATAATCAATGGGTTTAATTAAACCTTGTTGTAGCCGCGTGCATCACAGTTGGCGACCACAGAAGATCCAGACCCGGCTGCTACTACCGACAACACCGGTTTTGGAGCTGCGTTCGGATCCTCCTCGGGATCGGCAGAGGATCAGCCTGATCCAGGTGCGGGATTCGCTGCGCGGCGGCAGCACCTGCGGCTGTCGCGGCTGCACGCGCGCTTGCGCCTGCGCCTGCCGGGTCTGGTGCAGCAGATCCGCGGCAGAGCTCTGATCCCGAGGCAGATTCGCTGCACGGCGGCAGCACCTGCCCAGATCCCGAGGGGGATTTGTTGCTCAGGCCAGGGCACATGAAATATGGAGCTGCTGCACTGTTTTCTTCACCATTTGCTGCGATTTTTTCACCGCTGTTTTCTGCATCATCACAAGGCTCATAAAGACTATCAGTAGGGTTAGTCAACATATGATCATCACAATTAGTAATGCCCCCTTGATCATAGCCAGAGAGATGGGATGGTAAAAGCAAGATTTCCTTGCGTAGGAGAGCACCGGCATTAGGATGTAGGTCCGCAAAGGGAAACTTGGTCTCATCAAACACGACATCCCGTGAGATGTAGACCCGTCCGGTGGAGATGTCAAGACACTTGACACCTTTGTGCTGAACACTATAGCCAAGAAAAGCACATTGCTTTGATCTAAACGTGAGTTTGCGATTATTGTACGGACGGATATTTGGCCAACAAGCACAGCCAAAGACACGGAGAGATGTGTAGTCTGGTTTGACATGGTGAAGGCGTTCCATAGGTGTTTCATTATTGATGACACGACTAGGTAGCATGTTGATGATGTGGACAGCTGTAAGAAACGCCTCGTCCCAGAATTTGATGGGCATAGAAGCTCCTGCTAGAAGGGCCAAACCGACCTCAACTATGTGCCTATGCTTGCGTTCGGCCGACCCATTTTGTTGGTGAGCGTGTAGGCATGATACATGGTGAGATATGCCTATGTTTTGGAAGAAGGAATTGAGTTTCTCGTATTCCCCTCCCCAATCGGATTGGACAGCTATAATTTTGCTGCCAAACTTCCTTTCAACGTGTTGGGGAACGTAGTAATTTCAAAAAATTTCCTACGCACACGCAAGATCATGGTGATGCATAGCAACGATAGGGGAGAGTGTTGTCCACGTACCCTCGTAGACCGACAGCGGAAGCGTTATCACAACGCGGTTGATGTAGTCGTACATCTTCACGATCCGACCGATCAAGTACCGAATGTACGGCACCTCCGAGTTCTACACACATTCAGCTCGATGACGTCCCTCGAACTCCGATCCAGCCGAGTGTTGAGGGAGAGTTTCGTCAGCACGATGGCGTGGTGACGATGATGATGTTCCACCGACGCAGGGCTTCGCCTAAGCTCCGCAACGGTATTATCGAGGTGTAATATGGTGGAGGGGGGCACCGCACACGGCTAAGAGATCTCAAGGATCAATTGTTGTGTCTCTGGGGTGCCCCCCTGCCCCCGTATATAAAGGAGCAAGGGAGGAGGAGGCCGGCCCTAGGAGGGGGCGCACCAAGTGTGGAGTCCTACTAGGAAAAGAGGAAGGGAAAAAGAGAAGGAAGGAAGGGGGCGCCCCCCTTCCCTAGTCCAATTCGGACCAGACCAAGGGGAGGGGTGCGGCCACCCTTGAGGCCCTTTTTCTTCTTTCCCGTATGGCCCAATAAGGCCCAATACGTATTCCCGTAACTCTCCGGTACTCCGAAAAATACCCGAATCACTCGGAACCTTTCCGAAGTCCGAATATAGTCGTCCAATATATCGATCTTTACGTCTCGACCATTTCGAGACTCGTCGTCATGTACCCGATCTCATTCGGGACTCCGAACTCCTTCGGTACATCAACATACATAAACTCATAATAAAACTGTCATAGTAACTTTAAGCGTGCGGACCCTACGGGTTCGAGAACTATATAGACATGACCGAGACACGTCTCCGGTCAATAACCAATAGCGGGACCTGGATGCATAACAACATACGTTGTTCCCTTTGTCAACAATATGTTACTTGCCCGAGATTCGATCGTCGGTATCTCGATACCTAGTTCAATCTCGTTACCGGCAAGTCTCTTTACTCGTTCCGTAACACATCATCCCGCAACTAACTCATTAGTCACAATGCTTGCAAGGCTTATAGTGATGTGCATTATCGAGTGGGCCCAGAGATACCTCTCCGAGAATTGGAGTGACAAATCCTAATCTCGAAATACGCCAACCCAACAAGTACCTTTGGAGACACCTGTAGAGCACCTTTATAATCACCCATTTACGTTGTGACGTTTGGTAGCACACAAAGTGTTCCTCCGGTAAACGGGAGTTGCATAATCTCATAGTCATAGGAACATGTATAAGTCATGAAGAAAGCAATAGCAACATACTAAATGATCGAGTGCTAAGCTAACGGAATGGGTCAAGTCAATCACGTCATTCTCCTAATGAGGTGATCTCATTAATCAAATGACAACTTATGTCTATGGTTAGGAAACATAACCATCTTTGATTAACGAGCTAGTCAAGTAGAGGCATACTAGTGACACTCTGTTTGTCTATGTATTCACACATGTATTATGTTTCCTGGTTAATACAATTCTAGCATGAATAATAAACATTTATCATGATATAAGGAAATATATATAATACTTTATTATTGCCTCTAGGGCATATTTCCTTCAGTCTCCCACTTGCACTAGAGTCAATAATCTAGTTCACATCGCCATGTGATTAACACCCATAGTTCACATCTCTATGTGATCAACACTCAAAGGGTTTACTAGAGTGAATAATCTAGTTCACATCGCTATGTGATTAACACCCAAAGAGTACTAAGGTGTGATCATGTTTTGATTGTGAGATAATTTTAGTCAACGGGTCTGTCACATTCAGATCCGTAAGTATTTTGCAAATTTCTATGTTTACAATGCTCTGCACGGAGCTACTCTTAGCTAATTGCTCCCACTTTCAATATGTATCTAGACCGAGACTTAGAGTCATCTAGATTTAGTGTCAGAACTTGCATCGACGTAACCCTTTACGACGAACCTTTTTTCACTTCCATAATCGAGAAACATTTCCTTATTCCACTAAGGATAATTTTGAACGCTGTCCAGTGATCTACTCCTAGATCACTATTGTACTCCCTTGCCAAAATCAGTGTAGGGTATACAATAGATCTGGTACACTGCATGGCATACTTTATAGAACCTATGGCCAAGGCATAGGGAATGACTTTCATTCTCTTTCTATCTTCTGCCGTGGTCGGGCTTTGAGTCTTTACTCAATTTCACACCTTGTAACACAAGCAAGAACTCTTTCTTTGACTGTTCTATTTTGAACTACTTCAAAATCTTGTTAAGGTATGTACTCATTGAAAACAAGCGTCTTGATCTATCTCTATAGATCTTGATGCTCAATATGTAAGCAGCTTCACCGAAGTCTTTCTTTGAAAAACTCCTTTCAAACACTCCTTTATGCTTTGCAGAATAATTCTACATTATTTCCGATCAACAATATGTCATTCACATATACTTATCAGAAATGCTGTAGTGCTCCCACTCACTTTCTTGTAAATACAGGCTTCACCGCAAGTCTGTATAACACTATATCCTTTGATCAACTTATCAAAGTGTATATTCCAACTCCGAGATGCTTGCACCAGTCCATAGATGGATCGCTGGAGCTTGCATATTTTGTTAGCACCTTTAGGATTGACAAAACCTTCTGGTTGCATCATATACAACTCTTCTTTAATAAATCCATTAAGGAATGCAGTTTTGTTTATCCCTTTGCCATATTTCATAAAATGCGGCAATTGCTAACATGATTCGGACAGACTTAAGCATAGATACGAGTGAGAAACTCTCATCGTAGTCAACATCTTGAACTTTTCGAAAACCTTTTGCGACAATTCTAGCTTTGTAGATAGTGACACTACTATTAGCGTCCGTCTTCCTCTTGAAGATCCATTTAATCTCAATGACTCGCCGATCATTGGGCAAGTCAATCAAAGTCCATACTTTGTTCTCATACATGGATCTTATCTCAGATTTCATGGCCTCAAGCCATTTCGTGGAATCTGGGCTCACCATCGCTTCTTCATAGTTCGTAGGTTCGTCATGGTCTAGTAACATAACCTCCAGAACAGGATTACCGTACCACTCTGGTGCGGATCTTACTCTGGTTGACCTACGAGGTTCAGTAATAACTTGATCTGAAGTTCCATGATCATCATCATTAACTTCCTCACTAATTGGTGTAGGAGTCACAGGAACAGATTTCTGTGATGAACTACTTTCCAATAAGGGAGCAGGTACAGTTACCTCATCAAGTTCTACTTTCCTCCCACTCACTTCTTTCGAGAGAAACTCCTTCTCTAGAAAGGATCCATACTAAGCAACGAATGTCTTGCCTTCGGATCTGTGATAGAAGGTGTACCCAACTGTTTCCTTTGGGTATCCTATGAAGACACATTTCTCCGATTTGGGTTTGAGCTTATCAGGATGAAACTTTTTCACATAAGCATCGCAACCCCAAAATTTTAAGAAACGACAACTTTGGTTTCTTGCCAAACCACAGTTCATAAGGCGTCGTCTCAACGGATTTTGATGGTGCCCTATTTAACGTGAATGCATCTGTCTCTAATGCATAACCCCAAAACGATTAGTGGTAAATTGGTAAGAGACATCATAGATTGCACTATATCCAATAAAGTACGGTTATGACGTTCGGACACACCATTATGCTATGGTGTTCCAGGTGGCATGAATTTGTGAAACTATTCCACATTGTTTTAACTGAAGGCCAAACTCGTAACTTAAATACTCTTCTCCACGATCAGATCGTAGAAACTTTATTTTCTTGTTACGATGATTTTCTGCTTCACTCTGAAATTATATGAACTTTTCAAATGTTTCAGACTCTTGTTTCATTAAGTAGATATACCCATATCTGCTCAAATCATCTGTGAAGGTCAGAAAATAATGATACCTGCTACGAGCCTCAATATTTATCGGACCACATACATCTGTATGTATGATTTCCAACAAATCTGTTGCTCTCTCCATAGTTCCGGAGAACGGCGTTTTAGTCATCTTGCCCATGAGGCACGGTTCGCAAGCATCAAGTGATTCATAATCAAGTGATTCCAAAATGCCATCAGTATGGAGTTTCTTCATGCGCTTTACACCAATATGACCTAAACGGCAGTGCCACAAATAAGTTGCACTATCATTATTAACTTTGCATCTTTTGGCTTCAATATTATGAATATGGGTATCACTACGATCGAGATCCAACAAACCAATTTCGTTGGTGTGTATGACCATAGAAGGTTTTTTATTCATGTAAACAGAACAACAATTGTTCTCTAACTTAAATGAATAACCGTATCGCAATAAACATGATCAAATCATATTCATGCTCAACGCAAACACCAAATAACACTTATTTAGTTTCAACACTAATCCCAAAAGTATAGGGAGTGTGCGATGATGATCATATCAATCTTGGAACTACTTCCAACACACATCGTCACCTCGCCTTTTGCTAGTCTCTGTTTATTCTGCAACTCCCGTTTTCGAGTTACTACTCTTTAGCAACTGAACCAGTATCAAATACTGAGGGGTTTCTATAAACACTAGTAAGTACACATCAATAACATGTATATCCAATATACCTTTGTTCACTTTGCCATCTTTCTTATCCACCAAATACTTGGGGTAGTTCCGCTTCCAGTGACCAGTCCCTTTGCAGTAGAAGCACTTAGTCTCAGGCTTAGGTACAGACTTGGGCTTCTTCACTTGAGTAGCAACTTGCTTGCCGTTCTTTTGAAGTTCCCCTTCTTCCCTTTGCCCTTTTCTTGAAACTAGTGTCTCGTCAACCATCAACACTTGATGTTTTTCTTGATTTCTACCTTCGTCGATTTCAGCATCACGAAGAGCTCGGGAATTACTTTCGTCATCCCTTGCATACTATAGTTCATCACGAAGTTCTACTAACTTGGTGATGGTGACTAGAGAATTCTGTCAATCACTATTTTATCTGGAAGATTAACTCCCACTTGATTCAAGCGATTGTAGTACCCAGACAATCTGAGCACATGCTCACTAGTTGAGCGATTCTCCTCCATCTTTTAGCTATAGAACTTGTTGGAGACTTCATATCTCACAACTCGGGTATTTGCTTGAAATATTAACTTCAACTCCTGGAACATCTCATATGGTCCATGACGTTCAAAACGTCTTTGAAGTCCCGATTCTAAGCCGTTAAGCATGGTGCACTAAACTATCAAGTAGTCATCATATTGAGCTAGCCAAACGTTCATAACGTCTGCATCTGCTACTGCAATAGGTCTGTCACCTAGTGGTGCATCAAGGACATAATTTTTCTGTGCAGCAATGAGGATAATCCTCAGACCACGGATCCAATCCGCATCTTTGCTACTAACATCTTTCAACATAATTTTTTTCTCTAGGAACATATCAAAAATAAACAGGGAAGCAACAACGCGAGCTATTGATCTACAACATAATTTGCAAAATACTATCAGGACTAAGTTCATGATAAATTTAAGTTCAATTAATCATATTACTTAAGAACTCCCACTTAGATAGACATCCCTCTCATCATCTAAGTGATTACGTGATCCAAATCAACTAAACCATGTCCGATTATCACGTGAGATGGAGTAGTTTCAATGGTGAACATCACTATGTTGATCATATCTACTATATGATTCACGCTCGACCTTTCGGTCTCCGTGTTCCGAGGCCATATCTGTTATATGCTAGGCTCGTCAAGTTTAACCTGAGTATTCCGCGTGTGCAACTGTTTTGCACCCGTTGTATTTGAACGTAGAGCCTATCACACCCGATCATCACGTGGTGTCTCAGCACGAAGAACTTTCGCAACGGTGCATACTTAGGGAGAACACTTATACTTTGATAATTTAGTGAAGGATCATCTTATAATGCTACCGTCAAACAAAGCAAGATAAGATGCATAAAGGATTAACATCACATGCAATCAATATAAGTGATATGATATGGCCATCATCATCTTGTGCTTGTGATCTCCATCTCCGAAGCACCGTGTTCGTGATCTCCATCTCCGAAGTACCGTGTTCGTGATCTCCATCTCCGAAGCACCGTGTTTGTGATCTCCATCTCCGAAGTACCGTGTTCGTGATCTCCATCTCCGAAGCACCGTCATGATCACCATTGTTATCGGCGCGACACCTTGATCTCCATCGTAGTATCGTTGTCGTCTCGCCAACTAATTGCTTTTACGACTATCGCTACCGCTTAGTGATAAAGTAAAACTATTACATGGCGATTGCATCTCATACAATAAAGCGACAACCATATGGCTCCTGCCAGTTGCCGATAACTCAGTTACAAAACATGATCATCTCATACAACACATTATATCACATCATGTCTTGACCATATCACATCACAACATGCCCTGCAAAAACAAGTTAGACGTCCTCTACTTTGTTGTTGCATGTTTTACGTGGCTGCTACGGGCTTAGCAAGAACCGTTCTTACCTATGCATCAAAACCACAACGATAGTTTGTCAAGTTGGTGCTGTTTTAACCTTCGCAAGCACCGGGCGTAGCCACACTCGGTTCAACTAAAGTGAGAGAGACAGACACCCGCCGGTCACCTTTAAGCAACGAGTGCTCGCAACGGTGAAACCAGTCTCGCGTAAGCGTACGCGTAATGTCGGTCCGGGCCGCTTCATCTCACAATACCGCTGAACCAAAGTATGACATGCTGGTAAGCAGTATGACTTATATCGCCCACAACTCACTTGTGTTCTACTCGTGCATAGCATCAACGCATAAACCAGGCTCTGATACCACTATTGGGGAACGTAGTAATTTCAAAAAATTTCCTACGCACACGCAAGATCATGGTGACACATAGCAATGAGAGGGGAGAGTGTTGTCCACGTACCCTCGTAGACCGACAGCGAAAGCGTTACCACAACGCGGTTGATGTAGTCGTACATCTTCACGATCCGACCGATCAAGTACCGAACGTACGGCACCTCCGAGTTCTACACACGTTCAGCTCGATGACGTCCCTCGAACTCCGATCCAGCCGAGTGTTGAGGGAGAGTTTCGTCAGCACGACGGCGTGGTGACGATGATGATGTTCCACCGACGCAGGGCTTCGCCTAAGCTCCGCAACGGTATTATCGAGGTGTAATATGGTGGAGGGGGGCACCGCACACAGTTAAGAGATCTCAAGGATCAATTGTTGTGTCTCTGGGGTGCCCCCCTGCCCCCGTATATAAAGGAGCAAGGGAGGAGGAGGCCGGCCCTAGGAGGGGGCGCACCAAGTGTGGAGTCCTACTAGGACTCCCTAGTCCTAGTAGGATTCCACCTCCCATATGGAATAGGAAAAGAGGAAGGGAAAAAGAGAAGGAAGGAAGGGGCGCCCCCCTTCCCTAGTCCAATTCGGACCAGACCAAGGGGAGGGGTGCGGCCACCCTTGAGGCCCTTTTTCTTCTTTCCCGTATGGCCCAATAAGGCCCAATACGTATTCCCGTAACTCTCCGGTACTCCGAAAAATACCCGAATCACTCGGAACCTTTCCGAAGTCCGAATATAGTCGTCCAATATATCGATCTTTACGTCTCGACCATTTCGAGACTCCTCGTCATGTCCCCGATCTCATCCGGGACTCCGAACTCCTTCGATACATCAACATACATAAACTCATCATAAAACTGTCATCGTAACTTTAAGCGTGCGGACCCTACGGGTTCGATAACTATGTAGACATGACCGAGACACGTCTCCGGTCAATAACCAATAGCGGGACCTGGATGCCCATATTGGCTCCCACATATTCTACGAAGATCTTTGTCATCAGTATGTTACTTGCGCGAGATTCGATCGTCGGTATCTCGATACCTAGTTCAATCTCGTTACCGGCAAGTCTCTTTACTCGTTCCGTAACACATCATCCCGCAACTAACTCATTAGTCACAATGCTTGCAAGGCTTATAGTGATGTGCATTACCGAGTGAGCCCAGAGATACCTCTCCGACAATTGGAGTGACAAATCCTAATCTCGAAATACGCCAACCCAACAAGTACCTTTGGAGACACCTGTAGAGAACCTTTATAATCACCCATTTACGTTGTGACGTTTGGTAGCACACAAAGTGTTCCTCCGGTAAACGGGAGTTGCATAATCTCATAGTCATAGGAACATGTATAAGTCATGAAGAAAGCAATAGCAACATACTAAACAATCGAGTGCTAAGCTAACGGAATGGGTCAAGTCAATCACGTCATTCTCCTAATGAGGTGATCTCGTTAATCAAATGACAACTTATGTCTATGGTTAGGAAACATAACCATCTTTGATTAACGAGCTAGTCAAGTAGAGGCATACTAGTGACACTCTGTTTGTCTATGTATTCACACATGTATTATGTTTCCTGGTTAATACAATTCTAGCATGAATAATAAACATTTATCATGATATAAGGAAATATATATAATACTTTATTATTGCCTCTAGGGCATATTTCCTTCACAACGAGTGCTTGGAAGTTCTTAAAAACTTGAAACACGTCGGACCTTTTCTTAAGAAGATAGATCCAGGAGAACTTGCTATAGTCATCAATAAAACTGACATAGTAAGTGTGTCTGCCAACAGAGGAGGGAGCAGGGGCCCACACATCAAAAAAGATCAATTGCAAAGGTTTAGTGGAGACACTAGTAGATATAGGATATGGTAACTGATGACTTTTAGCACACTGGCATGAATCACAAATAGTTTCAATATATCGCTCACCAACAAACGGGAGCTTATTTTTCCTAAGTAGCTTTTCAATTAAAGAAAAAGAGGCATGTCCTAAACGATCGTTCCATCCTTTGGACGAAAGCTTGATAGCACCACAAGCTTGTTTATTGAATCTTCTAAACTCCGGAATCAACGGGTAGAGCCCTCGAACACATCTACCTCGATAGAGCACTTTCTTTGTTGCCTGATCCTTAATCAAAAAGAAATAAGGATGAAACTCGAGAAAAAAATGATTGTCAATAGCAATTCTATGAACAGATAGAAGATTTTTGTGGGCACTAGGAACATGCAAGATTCTTTTGAGATGTATTTTGCGTTTAGGGGTATTAAAAATTGAATGACCAATGTGACGTATGCCCATACCTTCACCACTGGCCGTGTGGATTTGATCTTTTCGATGATACTTCTCCTTCATGGTGACCTTCTCAAGCTCGTTGGTGATGTGGTTGGTGGCTCCGCTATCGACATACCAATTTGTGTCGACCCTGTAGGAACCATCGGCAGCGGCAGCAACTTTTTTTCGTCTTGTGAGGAATCACCATCATCATCTACGTAGCGGTACCAACAGTCCCTCGCCGTGTGGCCGGTCTTACCACAAATTTGGCAGCGAGGCAAGTCTGGACGCGATCTGTTGGAGCCGCCACCACGGCGCCCTTTTGAGCTGCGAGAGCATCCGCCGCCGCGAGTGTTGTTGGAGTAGCCGCTGCCACCGGACCTCCCCTTGCCACGAGAGGAGGAACGAGAGCGAGAGCCGCCACCGCGGCCTCTGGAGACAGAGTTGGCCGAGGACATGAAGCCGCCGCCGGAGCCGTGAAACTGCGCCATGCGCTGATCGAAATTGCTAAGCATAGTGAAGAGCTCATCAAGGGTTACCGGAGTAACGCGGGCGTCCAAAACGGAGATGAGGGGCTGATAGTCTTGGTCCAGCCCGTGGATGATGTAGGATAAGAGCTCGTCGTTTTGGATTGGTTTTCCCGCCGCGGCGAGCTCATCAGCAAGCCCCCTCATGGCGGCGAAGAAGGAGGATGCCGATTGGTTGCCCTTCTGCGTGTTGATCAGCGCCGTGCGACTGTTGTTGACGCGGCTGAGTGACTGCGACGAGAACATGCTCGCCAGCGCCACCCAGAGTTCTCGCGCCGTGGTGATCGCGGTCACCGTGACGAGCACCTCCTTGGATAGGTGTTGGAGTAGATATCCAAGGACCTGCTGATCCTCCTTCACCCAGAGCGGATGGAGAGAGTCGGCCCCTCGGTTTCTTTCCCAGCGGCATCTTTGGTGACGTGGGTTTTGGCCGGCTCGGTCGACGTGCCGTCGACGTAGTGGTAGACGCCGGCGCCCCGCAGCTGCGGCATGATCTGGGTCCGCCACAGGATGTAGTTGGTGCGGGAGAGTTTCTCCGTGACTCCTCCGCTGAGGGTTGGCTGGAAGGAGGAGGTGGAGGAAGACATGCTGCGCACTTTGGTGGAGATGGGTAGCTAGGGTTTTGGGAAGAAGATTGCTCTGTATACCATGTGCAATTGCGGTAAATGTCGTGCCGATCCAGGTTGACGTGCTGCGTGTTAAATAGAGGGGTTGCGAGCCCTAATACGCGTACAGGTTGTTGGAGAGATTACATCTTGGGAGAGAAGAATACAAGAGATAAAACAAGATAAAGAGTACATGAATATCCTGTATAACTACTCCTCCTTCGGTGGTGATCCTCCTTGCCGTACACGCCATCATGTCACACATATTGTGTTTAACAAGATTATCTTCTCTTTCTGCCACTGGCTGGAACTCCCACCATTGTGTCTCCAAAGAGTATAAATGCAGCCAGGTGTGTCGTACCCACAAAAAAACATGCCAGGCCTGCCTTCCCCTGACTCTACCATAGTTATATAATGACCAGATGCATATTTGGCCTCGGATGGGGGGTCAGCAATGGAGAATTCCATCCTTTGGGTATCGAACACCAACATTTTCATTTCAAACTCCCAGCCTGGAAGCCAGTAAAAGCAGCCATACGCGTATTGGCGCCGGCAGAAGAGTCTCTCCCCTATCGACGATAGCATGCCAGCTAACAAATCGCTCCAACTATGGGGTGCAACGGTTCGCCATAGTCTGGTGCTGGAAGAGAAGACAAAGGAGATGAGCTTAGCTTGGCACTGCACCATACACATGACTCTGAATGATGTCTCTTGCGCAGCTGCCGCCTCATCATCATGGCTGTCTCCTTGCGAAATCAGGAAAGTCTCGTTGCAACGCGGTTTTGTCAGCATAGCAGCTAGGTGGTGAGGTATTGGAGGAAGCAGAAGGTATCGCCGGTGCAAGGGGTCGCACACCACCATCTCTTTCTCTCCACAAAAAGATCCCATGGGGGCAAGAAGGACACGGCCGTCGCGGATGTCCCGGATGACCCAGCGGGGAGTGGAAGCTGGGGAAGGGACGAAAGAGAAGGAGAAGTCGGCGGCGAAGGCAACGGCGCTGGCTACTGACGCGGAGGGGTGAGGCGGCTTCGCGGGGAGGAAGCCTGTGCTTGTACGGAGGAAGCCGAGGAGGGGCGGGTGGTGGAGCTTGCGGTACTGCCTGAGGAAGGAGCTGTCGGCTACGACACGGCGGAAGGCGACACAGGCGGCGGAGGCATGGACGAGGTCGATTGGGGTGGGAAGACGAACGAAGATTTCAGCCAGGAGCTCGTCGGGGATCGGCAGCGAGGCCATACCCTGGGGGCCAAGCCGCCGCGGACGGAGACGACGAGGGGCCCGACGGCAGTGCTCGAGGAAGGCAGGTTCCAGGCGGTGCTCCGCCGGGTCGCGGCCCATCCCGGCCGCTGCCGGTGGAGAGAAACCCTAGTCCTGCTGGTCTCGACTGTGTGGGCGATTTGGGGAAAGATGAGAGGTCTTAGGCTCGAATTTGGACATTTTATAGTTTTTGAGAACCTCTAGGCATCAGACTACTGACATTTTCTTCCTGTCAGACGTCCGTGGCCATCCAATTAAAGCACGCAGGTGGTTCGATTTGCTAGCAAACTCCCCCACGTCAGTCAACTTGCATGCAGGATTCCACATTAATTGCGTTTAATTTGTTTCCTAACAGCTTCCTCCTCAAATCAAGAGCTATAACAAATTAAAGATATTTTGTTTCCAATCGTGAGGATCCTTGCTTCCTGCAGTACATTTTAGTTTGCTGCCCATGCAATTTTCAAATCAAAGCATGTATAATTAAACATTGCTTTGTTGCTTCCAACATTTTTATTTGCTTCGTTACGTACTTTTCAATCGTGATGAGGATTCTTTTTGTTTGCTTCCTACGTAGTTTTCAATAGCGAGGACCCTTGCTTCCGAAACTTCAGTTTGATTTGCTTCCTAGGCTTAATCATTTTTTGTCTTATTTTTTATTTGTTTCGATCAAATTGCTTCCATATGATTAGAAGTTTGTTTGGATCGGCCATGCGCAAGTTTTCATGGAAACTGGAGATTGCTTCGGTTTGGTTACTATTGTATTACTAGAAGTTATGTCCAGTGTATTTTGTTTGCGCAGACAAACTATGTTTCATGCGACTATAGAATAGTTTTGAGTGTATCGATGAGGTGCTACCAAGAAAATAAAATTGTGTTTCCATCAAACATTTGTTTAAAACCATTAGAACTTGCTTGTGAACAACATATACAATTCGCTTCGAAAGAAGTTACTTCAAACAACAAACACAGATCATAGGTTTGATTTTTTTGCCGTTTGAATACAACAGAAACCCCACCGACGATGGCCGAGCATCCTTCCATGTCTTGATGTTCCATGGTCTTTCACGCTTTCTTACCAATGGTACACCTTGACAGCGATGACACATGGAAGAGTAGGACCATCGAAGCACACATCGATGATGATGGCGAGGACGTAAAGGGCAAGCTAGCAAGACCATGGAAGCACACCCGTCCAAACGACATCAAACGAAAACATGGGCGCCGCATAGAGATGAATTGCTTTCGTCATCACTGGTGCACTGAGAATGTATAAAGTGTACTGCGTTAGCAAATATATAATAGTATGTGAATTGTTAAGCACACAGTGACAATGACGAAATGTGGTAATCAAGAAAAGAACGAAGCAAAGCCTGCGCAACATATATGTGATGAAACTAGGATGCATGGGGTCAGTGTTCACGAAGGTAGATGCATGGTTGTACTTATGCAACTTATCTAGACTAACCATGAATCACAAGGCCAATGTTTAGGTTACAATAGTGCTGACTAATGCAAACAATTGAAATATAACGAAGCATGTAGACCAAAGGAACATATGTAGCAACATATGGAAGCATGACATATTGCAATGGTGATAATAATGGCAAGATCATTTTTTTAAGAAGAAGGTAGAACGGAAACAATATATTTGAACAGAGGAAGCATATGAAGTACAATTTTGAAGCCTAGTAGGTAGGAAGCATGAAAATGTGCCATCTTGATATGGCTCATCTAAATTGGAAGTATAAAATACTGAAAATGAAAATAAATAAGGTTCGTCTGGAAAATGCATGTTTATGTCACCTACATTCCAAATTCATAGAATCTGGTTGAACCGTGGAAGCAAATCATCTAGACTGAAGAACTATATGCAGTATAATTTGGAAGCATCAGAAGTAAGAAGCATGAAAAGAATGGGATATGAACATAACTCATCTTATTTGGAAGCATAGAAAATTAATGATGGAAGCATGGAAATTGATATTCTAATGAAAATTAGTATTACTGCCAGGATTTGGATGTTGGGGAACGTAGTATTTCAAAAAAATTCCTACGATCGTGCAAGATCTATCTAGGAGAAGCATGTCAACGAGCGGGGAGAGTGTGTCCACGTACCCTCGTAGACCTGAAGTGGAAGCGTTCTTCACTATCCGATCGATCCAAGTACCGAACGTATGGCACCTCCATGTTCAGCACACGTTCAGCTCGATGACGTCCCTCGTACTCTTGATCTAGTTGAGGCCGAGGGAGAGTTCCGTCAGCACGACGGCGTGGCAATGGTGATGATGATGCTACCGGCGCAGTGCTTCGCCTAAGTACTACGACGATGTGATCGAGGTGTGTAACTATGGAGCGGGGCGCCGTACACGGCTAAAAGATCAACTTGTGTCTTCTAGGGTGCCTCCCTGCCCCCGTATATAAAGGAGGGAGGCGGAGGCCGGCCGGCCCTAGGGGCGCGCCCAAGGAGGGGGAGTCCTACTAGGACTACTAGTCCTAGTAGGATTCCTCCAGAAGGAAGAGAGGGGGAAGGAAGGAGAGGGAGCGCCGCCCCCTTCCCTTGTCCAATTCAGACTGCCAAAGGGGGGGCCCGCGGCCTGCCCTGGCTGTCCTCCTCTCTCTCCAATAAGGCCCATGGTGGCCCATTAGTTCCCCCAGGGGGTTTCGGTAAGGCACTCCGGTTTTACCCGAAACTATTCGGAACACTTTCGGTGTCCGAATAACATCGACCAATATATCAATCTTTATGTCTCGACCATTTCGAGACTCCTCGTCACGTCCGTGATCTCATCCGTCCGAACAAACTTCGGTCATCAAAACACATAACTCATAATACAAATCATCATCAAACGTTAAGCGTGCGGACCCTACGGGTTCGAGAACTATGTAGACATGACCGAGACACATCTCCGGTCAATAACCAATAGCGGAACCTGGATGCTCATATTGGCTCCTACATATTCTACAAAGATCTTTGTCGGTCAAACCGCATAACAACATACGTTGTTCCCTTTATCATCGGTGTGTTACTTGCCCGAGATTCGATCGTCGGTATCATCAGACCTAGTTCAATCTCGTCATCGGCAAGTCTCTTTACTCGTTCCGTAATACTTCATCCCGCAAGTAACTCATTAGTCACATTTCATGCAAGGCTTATAGTGATGAGCATTACCGAAAGGGCCCAGAGATACCTCTCCGAAACACGGAGTGACAAATCCTAATCTCGATCTATGCCAACCCAACAAATACCTTCGGAGACACCTGTAGAGTATCTTTATAATCACCCATTTACGTTGTGACGTTTGATAGCACACAAAGTGTTCCTCCGGAATTCGGGAGTTGCATAATCTCATAGTCAGAAGAACATGTATAAGTCATGAAGAAAGCTGTCGCAATGAAACTGTAACGATTATAATGCTAAGCTAACGAATGGGTCTTGTCCATCACATCATTCTCCTAATGATGTGATCCCATTCATCAAATGACAACACATGTCTATGTTTAGGAAACATAACCATCTTTGATAAACGAGCTAGTCAAGTAGAGGCATACTAGGGACACTTTGTTTTGTCTATGTATTCACACATGTACTAAGTTTCCGGTTAATACAATTCCAGCATGAATAATAAACATTTATCATGAAATAAGGAAATAAATAATAACTTTATTATTGTCTCTAGGATACATTTCCTTCATTGGATTCATAGTATTCTGATGTGCATATTTAACAAAAAATAGTGAAAAATCACATGTGAGATAGAACCACGATATGAACAGAAGAATCAATATTATAAGACTAGATACATAGGTCTTGGTCTAGTGAGTGCATGATGCATGCGAAGGAAGCGGGCAAATCCTGCAATATTCCTCGCTTCTTGTCTTCGTTCCTCAACCGATACGACGCTCCGCCGCGGAAGCCTCAACCTAGTGAAGATGCCAGGGACGGCTAGGGGGTCGGGAGTTCGCTCATGCGTGTGACGGATAATAGCAGACGAAGCCAACAGATGGGACGATGTACTAGTGCAGTGAATCTCACGGCCACTGCTGGGATGGCTGGTTCATGGCTGGAGATCCGGGCGATGAGGGGGTGCCGAGCTCGGGGATGCAGATGGATCGGGAGCAGCTAAGATGGGGACGAGGGAGGTCGGTTTGGGGCAGGTGATATTAATGCGGGGGGGGGGGGGTGGGGGGAAACACATTAACTAATATTTGGAAGCAATCTCAGCCATGAGATGAAAAAAACATCGACGTTTCTCAGACGGACTGATGAGTGCCTTCTACCAGAATTTTCTTAGGAAGTGTTTACCCATTTTGAAGGGCGTTTTGGCATATGTATAAGCTCGCTGTCCTGTATGGTTACTGCCAATCTGTCATATTTGGCGGCTGTAATCTCTGTCAACAGTAAGTCCATCTGCATAATGACTGTTGGCACGTCTCCAACGTATCTATAATTTTTTTATTGTTCCATGCTATTATAGTATCAATCTTGGATGTTTATTATGCAATTATATATCATTTTTGGGACTAACCTATTAACCTAGTGCCCAGTGCCAGTTGCTGTTTTTTTGCTTGTTTTTGGCTTTTCAGGACATCAATATCAAACGGAGTCCAAATAGAGAAAAAAATTGGATTAATTTTTCTAGACCAGAAGAGACCCAAGAAGGTTCGGGAGAAGACCTGACGAGCCACGAGGGAGCGACAAGCTTGGGAGGCACGCCCTGGGGGTAGGGTGCACCCCTGGGCTTGTGGGCCCCTCGTGGCACATCTTGACCTAATTGCACCTCTATAAATTCTCAAATATTCCCCTGACATCAGAGAGCCATCCGAAATACTATTTCCTCCGCCGCAAGTTTCTGTTCTCGTGAGATCCCGTCTGGAGGCCTTCCATGTTACTCTACCGGAGGGGGGATCGACCATGGAGGGGCTCCACATCAACCTTGCTGCCCATCCGATGATGTGTGAGTAGTTTACCGCAGACCTATGGGTCCATATCTAGTAGCTAGATGACTTCTCTCTCTCTTTGATCTTCAATACAATATTCTCCTCGATGTTCTTGGAGATCTATTCGATGTAATCACTTTTTGCGGTGTGTTTGTTGGGATCCGATGAATTGTGAGTTCATGTTTAGATTATCCATGAATATTGTTTGACTCTTCTCTGAACTATTTTCTTCATGATTATAATAGCTTTGTATTTCTCTCTGATCTATTGATTTGGCTAGCCAACTAGATTGATTTTTCTTGCAATAAGCGAGGTGCTTTGTGATGGGTTCAATCCTGCGGTGATTTATATCCTAGTGACAGCAGGGGAGAAGACACATATTTGTATTGTTACCATTATAGATAAAAAGACGGGGTTTATTCATGCATGGGTTTACTTTGTCTACATCATGTCATCTTGCTTAAGGCGTTACTCTGTTCTTTATGAACTTTATACTCTAGATGCACGCTGGATAGCGATTGATGTGTGGAGTAATAGTAGTAGATGTAGGCCGGAGTCGGTCTACCTTTCTCGGATGTGATGACTATATACGTGATCATTGCCTTGGATATCGTCATGATTATTCGCTTTTCTATCAATTGCCCAACAGTAATTTGTTTACCTACCGTATGCTATTTTCAATAGAGAAGCCTCTAGTGAAAACTAGGGCTCCCGGGTCTACTTTTTATTATATATTAAACTCCCAAAAATAACTTGCTTCAATTTTATTTACTTTATTTTATTTTTTACTTTTTGTGCTTTCTATCTATCACTACGAGATTTGATCCTTGCAATTAACCTTTGAGGGATTGACAACCCCTTGTTCGCGTTGCATGCAAGTACTTGCTATTTTGTGTGTAGGTACTGCTAACGAGGTGTTCCGTGGTTCTCCTACTGGATTGATAACCTGGGTTCTTAACCGAGGGAAATACTTATCTCTACTGTACTGCAACATCATCTCCTCTTTGAGGAAATCCGAACGCAACTCACAAGCAGCAACTGTCAAAAATAAAATTACCCTCTGTTATGTTACTCCATACAAAATTCACTATTATTCTTGATGCGTTGGCTCCACTGATTGCATATGAATTGTAACAAAGAGGTTAATTCAGACTCAGAAGAAACATAGAGAAACACCCGGGAGAGAAGCGTCGTCGCCACCTCCTATATCAAATAACAGATTGACAAGAACATGTAAGTCTGATGATGTCTGAACAGCTAATTCAGTAAATTGTCGTGACGGTTTGCCTGTTGGCTGTTGCTCCAGAAAAATATAGTGCCACACCAACTACAATTGCCAGCCATGAACCACCGCCACAAAATCAAAGGGAAAGAAAAAGGACCACATAAACTTATTCAGAGGAAACACTGCCAGTGTAGTCTCACAAGACACTCTGTTTCAGTTCACGGGACCGAGAAGAGTGAAGGATTTGGGGAATTCACACATCTGAGATTCTACACACCTAACAAGTTCCATGTCATGTGGTTGTGGTTTACACATGCTTGGATCTATATTAGCATAATGGCTGTGCATTGCTACGAAACTATAAATACAATGAGTTGTGCCAGTGTTTAAGAGCATAATTTTGAGTTGGAGGCACATTTTTGCATTTTTATTTGTGCATTATGCAAGTGTTGGTCTCACATGAAAGTAGTACTCCCTCCTTCCATTTATATAGGGCCTAATGTGTTTTTCAAAACAGCCTTTGACTATTGACAAGATTAATAGTACATGAGATGTATAATGTGAAAATTATATCATTGGAAGCTCCTTTTACATAGGAATTTGACCGTATGCTTTGTGCAAGTTGCATGTCATATATTATTGCTCTAACATTTGGTCAAAGTTAGCCTCAAAAAACGCATTAGGCCCTGTATAGATGGAAGGAGGGAGTAGTGTATTTGTTTATTTAGTTTAGACCTCACATGTAAATAAAAGTGCATTTGTTTATTTATGAATCTTGGAAGGTTGCTAGTCTCATATGTGGGGTGTATTCTTTATTGATGAATGTTGTTGATCCCATATGTGAAGTCATCATCAACTCCAACCCTTGTAAGTAGGAAAGATTTAATGTGATTTTCATGGTCTGACTATGCTAATGCTAAGATTAGGCAACATTTATCCTTAGTTTCATTGCGTCATGCCATCACTCGTGTTTACATTATGCATTGAAGAGGATCAAAAATAAACACTTTGCCCCTATCTCCCTGTCCCTTGGACCCGCCTGCCATCTGTCTTCAAATTATATTCAAGCTAAAGCTCCTTCCGTTTCAAAATAAGTGTCATGTTTTTAGTTCAAATGTTGAAGCTGAGAAACTTCTAGAATAACAATATAAGTAGAAGATTAGCGACTAAAATAATACTATAGGACAGATATTATCTCCTTTTACATAGGAAAAACATGTCATACAGTACACTTTGGCTGAAGTAAAACATAAATAAAAGATTGGCACAATCAAAAGGTGGCGAGAAGTTGACACGGGTCACCTCCAAGTCCACGGGGAAATGGTTCCCCTCCTTGTCTATGGAGGAGGACGTATAGATGTATAAGGATCAGATCTTGATGCCGGCAGGTCTAAGTGTCCGGCTTCCGTCCGGAGAAGCCCTGCAGGAGCCCCGCGAAGGTGAGCACATTCTGTGCCCAGGGTATTTTCATAGGGGACTTGGATTTCCCCTCCGCGATTTTATGCGCGTCAACCTTTGGTTTGTTGGTTGCCAACTGTACCACATTCCTCCCAACGGAGTACCCCATATTAGAAATTTCATCACTTTCTGTGATTGCTTCCTTGGGACAGCCCCCACTTTGAGCTTGATGTCTACTGCGCAACTTTATTATTGTAGACTATGTTGAGCTTCCCAGCGCAGAGTTTTGTAGGACAACAAAAAATTTCCCTCAAGTGGATGACCTAAGGTTTATCAATCCGTGGGAGGTTTAGGATGAAGATGGTCTCTCTCAAACAACCATGCAATCAAATACAAGAAATCTTTTGTGGCTCTAACACACCCAATACAATGGTAATATGTTTAGGTGCACACTAGTTCGGCGAAGAGATGGTGATACAAGTGTAGTATGTAGGTTTTTGTAGTCTGAAATAATAAAAACAACAATGTAGCAAGTGATAACACTACTAGGGAAAACCTTAGTAGTAGCGCGGGAAATGTCCTACCAGTAGCGTGGGTGGCAGCACTACTGCTACGGCGCTACATCTAACATTTAGAAGTAGTGCTGGTCCAGCCCTCGCTACTACTAAGTCAGTTATCAGTAGAGTGTTCCTCAACATGCACTACTGCTAGTTACTAGCAGCGTCTTGACCCTGCGCTACTACTTTTATTACGTATTCCATTTATATTTTATTTCATATCGTATTTATACACCGTTATACAAGTTTTCATATAGTAGCAATTTAGAGATTGTAGTATCATTATGATCATAATGAGTTATTTTATCATTGGGTGAAAGAACCGCAGATTAGATTCGAGTGGATCAATCCAAAGTGACCAAGTTGGATTAGTATAATCCAACTTGGTCACTTTGGATCCATCCACTTGAATCTAATCCATGTTTCTTTCACCCAATGATATAATAACTCATCCTCATCATAATAAAAACTCATCATCATCATCATCATCATCATCAGCAGCAGCAGCATCATAATCATCATAATATTAACAACTCAGCATCATCATCATAGTCATATAAAAACTCCTCCTCCTCTTCATCATCCATGAGTCATATAAGAACTCATCATTCTAACACATTGTAGCACGCAATAAGAACTCCTAGGACCTATTCCTCTCTCCTAGGTAAAATAGCATAAAACAGGTAAACCGGTCCATCTACAAAATGGAGAATGGAGATCCACCTGTTGCCAACTTGTGGCTTTCACACATGCATGTTATCTCCAATCAGTTGCTGTAACACCCTGGATTTTGGCCCTTTCTTTTTCTTTTGTTTTTCTATGGATTTTTCTTTGTTTTGCATTTTCTGTGGCAATGTGGTCTGGAAACTTGGGAAGATCATCTCCTCCTAGTCTCCAAAATGGCTTGTCATCCTCAAAACCATTCCAAGATCATGTCGTTTCCATCTTAGCCCAATCCCAATATACTTTCTCTTGGGAATATTCCATTTTCTATTAAAGGAATAACCCTATTTGCTCTAGGTTGTGAAGCAACCTATATTTCCGTCACTTCCAAAATTCCCAAATAATTCTCATAAATCCTTTGGGACATGTATTCCTCAGATATGAAAAAATTCCATCCTGCCTAGTTCAAAAATAATTTAAGGATATTCCTTTTCCTATTCTGCCCTAAATGACACTTTGTGAAGGAACTGTCATTTCTATCTTCTTTATTTCCCTCAAACTTTTTGGACACTCTTTCCTATCCGTATAATTGCCACATGTCAAAATTAAACTTCATTTGCCTAGTAAATATTTCTCAGCTAATTTCCAAAGTTTCTGTCTAGAAAGGAACTTTGTGAAGGAGGTACTAGATAGGCATATTCAAATGACTTGAAATTTTTTCACATCTTCCATATGCTCAAATAATAGCTCTCCACCAAATTAGAGCTCATTTCAACAATCCATGTGAGCTCATCATCAAATCTTTGTTTATGGTCAGATTTTTAGTTTGTGAAGTAACTACATTTTATATTGATTCATTATTGTTGAAATTTTACCAGGACATGCTCCTACCCATATAACCCTCTGTACCAAATTTTGGCTCCTTTTATCCAACCAATTTCCCTCTGCAAGTTTTCTAAATTTCTGTCCAGATTGAAGCATTCTGAAGCAAGTACCATTTTGGTATGTTCAAATGGTATGAAACTTTTATAGTGGCTTCATCTATTTATAGAACTCATGTCATCCTAATTTCAGCTCAATCCAATTAATCATGACAGTGCTACTCCATCTTTTGAATTTTTGTCCAGTCGGGTACATTGTACAACAAGTGCTAGCTAGCTTTGTCATTTTGAGCTGAAATTTTGCCAACATGATCATCTTAGTGTGTGATCCCACCCTGCCAAACCTCATCCTTCATCTCCAGCTCCCTGTGGTCACATCATGAGTTCCTATGCTCGTTTCCTTCCTACTCGGCTCTCTATGATGAATTGCCACTCGATCTGACAATGTTAGGCTGGCCAGAGCGCACCGCGTGAGCATGTTCACGCGGTGACTACGCGTCCGGCACGCGTGTTCGCGCGCTCTGGATGATTGGGCCCTCTGTTTTCGTCCGTTCACTCGAGCTCTTGCCACCTCTCCATGTCCAGCAGCTTCGTCGTGTCGTCGGCCACGCCATCGACTTGTTTGCCCCTTGTGTTGCTTGCCCGACGAGTCGCATCGGCCGTGCCCGTGACCTGAGCTCCTCTGCCGCCGCCGTCTCCGGTTGCCTCCGGCGCTCTTGAGCGTTCCCTATCCCTCCCTGCTACTATATATAGATGCCCCGTCCTCCCCCGCAGCTCCCGAGCCCCCTCTCCCCTCCATTCCACCACAAATAGACTCCCTCCACACCGGCCATCCTCCCTAGCACCTCAGTTCCCCGCCGGAGTATGTGGGGCCACATCTTCCGCAAGTCCGGCTGCCACCCCCTGCTCTCTATCTCCGCGCGCCGCCGCCACTCTAGTTCTTCTCCGTGCTGCTGCTGCTCTGGGCGGGTGCGGCACCTCTCGCCGGTTCCGCCGGTGGCCTCGCCCTGGCCTGAGTTGGCCGGAGCCACCCGGAGCCTTCGCCGGTCGCCCCTCCCCTGCCTCCTCCTCTGTTTCTGTTGGGGAGCGAGGGGAGGAAGAAGACAGGCTGGCCAGGCAGGCCCCACTCCTCCCCGACCCCACCTGTAAGTGACCCAACCCCGCTAGAATGTGGAAATCCTGAGAGAGTTTAAGAGCTTTTTGTAACTAAAAGTTCTATCATATGCACCAGTTCAATCCCATTAAAGTTCCACTGGTGCGCTAAAATATATCATTCATGTTGTTGATTCTTAGAAGCATCGTTTTATTTGAAGCATCGTTTTCCTACGTATTTCCCACTCTTTTGTTAATATAACTGCTTTATATATATGTAAGGCTCCCCTGCTATTTGGATGTTGAGGATTTAACAAGTACCAATGGTTTACTTAGGTTAGGAAATGCCATTTTGGCCTGATAATATCATCTATTTTGGACTAAAAATATAGAACATCTCTATTCTTGTACAGAACTTGTAGCAGTAGTCAGCATACTATTTTAATCATCTCTTTTGGACTGAAATATATATCATTTTGTACAATATTATGGTCTACAAAATCACTTCTATTCCATCCTGACTTCATTTTGTTCCATGTGCTTGTCATTTTATAAGATTGCTCAAAGATACAAGTTCTTTTGCAAGGATAAATGGCAGAAAGTGGCAAGTACTCAAGTTGATCTACGATGTTCCACTGATCGCTTTTGTCCATAACATGGAACATTGTCGACGCATTTTGTTCATATGAAAGTTGATGTCAGCTTGATCGAAGACCGAGTACATATCTTCCATAATGTTTCGTAGTAGTCAAGTGATCAAACTATTGGCCTCTTGAGAACTTGCTCATATTTTGTAATAGGACATGACCTAAATGTCGACTCTGACCTATGCCACTTGGTATTTTCTTAATGGCTGTAGCTACTTGAGTGAACAACCCAGTGAATCTTCTGTGTATGCTGAATGAATGCATTACCTGTTATCTTGTCATGAATGGAACAATGTAATTGGAATCATCTATATATGTTAGAATGAGTGCACTGGCTGTTATCTTGTGATGAATGGAAGAGTGAAATTTTGTTGCATATTGAACATGAATTGAATTTTATGATTTTAATTTGATGTTAATATATGGTGCATTTCCATTTATGCTGAAATGTATAACCCTCGCACTAAGTGTGTCAGTAGAAGTGCTACATGTCACGTTATCTGTTGGCATAACACACTGGCAGATAAACTGTCGGCATAGAAATGGCCGATGAACTATCTGTCGGTGTATGTAGTATCAGATAAATTGCTGGTGTATCTATGGCATCACACAAACCATCGGCATAGCATAGTGTCAGATGAACCATCGGCATAGAGTTGTTTGTCGCTGCAGATATGTTTGTCGGGTGAGATCTCACAAATGTTGCCATGTTATCTGTCGGAAAAGATTTATCCGTTGGCAAAGACCTTTCCTGACAGGACTATAGGTGACACCGTCTTTCTGTCAGGAAAGGTCTTTGCCGACACAAAATGTGTCCCCGTGGGTGACCTATGCCGACAGACTATCTGACACTACTTTGAGTGTCGTGGTGTAGTGATGCCAGTTTGCAGGTCATGTCGTGTTTGCTTGCTTGCTGAGGATGCCGAGTTTGCGAGCTAGCACTGGTACAACGAGGTGATATACAAACGGTTTTTAACACCTTTTCGCAACGGCATTTGGAACCGTCACCTAGTGAGTGACTGCGATAGGGGGGTCCTTCCCACACGACCCAAAAACCGTCGGGGATAGGGAGCCTTGATGCATACAGTTGTCCCTATATAACTGTTTCCGATATCTCGAATATCCCGAACGCTTCATCTTTGCTACTCGTTTGTGCTCGGGTTGCCATCGGAGTCGGAGTTTTGTGGTTTTACCTAAAACCAGGCACATTCCAGGCACGGACCAAACTGTCTCTACGTTTACGATGCCTGGCACATCACAAAAAGTTCATGATTGTAAACCGTGTATGATAGGTAGACAATCACACACATTTAGTTTCCCGCACCGTTTGTGATAGTGTCTGACACCACACACGCTTTGCAAATGGCAACTTGTGCATTGTTACACACGTTTCCTCTCCATGAACCATGTCGGATTATGATGTATATCGCACACACTGTGCTTTATAGACCTTGTGCGCCGTAATGACCTGCACACCATAATTTCACCCTAATTTAATTGCTGCTATATAAAATTGTACCTAATTTGAACTTGAAAGTAGGATATAGCTTTATTCATATCCATCAGGTTCAAACAAGCAGTGCATTATTCGATTCACAGGTACATATGTTTAAGAATTACATAAGCACCAAATAAAGAATGATGAACCAGGGTTCTATACTTGTACTATTACAGATGGTAAAGAAAGAGGCGAAAAAAACATTCTGGTTGCTGAACAAGGTGAAGCGGAATGGCCCTATTGTGCTCTCCTGGATGCAGAAGGTATGCACGACTCTAGTCCAACCCCTTGTGTTGGCCGACCGCCAATCATGTAGTTTGAGAGGTAATCTTGAGTAAACTCATTTAGGATCCACTGCAAAGGAAAAAAAGATTCAGGCATTGTCATGTAACACAACTCATTACGGGCAGTAAAAAGAAGGCTATAGAGTTCTTACTTACCATCCTGCAGTTCATTGTTGTCTTGTGTAAAGTGTAAACAAATAATTGTATTGACATCTTTTGACCCATTTTAATAACAATCTTTATCGGTTTCCTCACATGATACAGGTTCATGAATATCTCATTGCCCCATATGCAGAAAGGGTCGAAGTATGGATCTTTGGCAATGACATATGTACCTAAAAGTACCAAGTTAATATTAGAAGCTAAACAACAATTGCAAAATGATGTAGTACAACACCCCCTCCATCCCATTATATAAGATTTTATTACATGTATATCTAGACATCATTAGAAAATTAAGATAACACTCTTCCTTGTTACAATGTAGCCTGGGATTGCATATTTAGTCATTCAGTACAATGCATGTTGCTATGTAGCCTCAGATATATTAAATATGGCCCTAGTTAACCTACTGATAAATTGGTTACAGATATATTCAGTGAAATGTCCGATTCGACGATTAATCCCTTCTCAGCCCCAGACCATAAGGTACCAGCTACCGATATCCTGAAGAGTGAGTACATATAAGCAATGCGATGAAACTAACCTTGATGGAAAACAACACTGTTCTCAATATTGTCATGTATGAATACATATAAAGGCATGTTAAGCACAATAGGCTAAACATCAACCAAATATATCCATGGTAGACAATATAATCTACAAATGATAGCTTCAGTGTGCAGGTTTAAGCACGCTAGTTAAGCAAAACAAGAAGTGGAAAGGTGTGTTAACCGCATCAGGCACAACATTTTAAAACAAGCAAATAGTCATTCAAACAGGTATTGTGCAGGTCTATAGTACACTAGTTATTGTTAAAAAAACGAAAAGGCATGTTAATTAACTACAACATCCTTAGCAGCAACCAAATATCGTAATTCATAGTGATATTGTTGAAACTGTTATTGATGAAATTGAACTACACATCAAATACTTGCACATATAGAGCATCACATTGTGAAGAACTGAAAATAAACAAGGCATAAGGCCATCTCTAGCCGATCCTTTAAAAGTTAACGGACTAAAACCCTTAGTGGATATATATATATATATATATATATATATATATATATATATATATATATATATATATATATATATATATATATATTTGGCCGTTTCTAGTCGATCCCCTAAACAAAACATTGTATGCCTCTCCCTTATATGAAATTGCAATGACGACTATCGGTCTTGTTAACAATTGCCTAGGACAATTCCGCACACTGATCCATCATTATTCCACACTCGCTATTTATATTATTTAGTAATATATTGTAACTTTATGATAACAGCACCTACTTTTATATTTTAGCTCTCCGATACCATGCAAAGTTATCCTCTTCATACCCACAACGTAGTTTTATTTCTCGTTTCCAGAGGGAGAACCTCTCCACATATTATGATCCAATGATGTGTTGCCATCTTATGATGTTTTGAGTAGATATGCTTTGTCTTTGGGTTGATTGATGATCTGGATTGGTACGAGTTGTATGTTTTATTTTGGTGCTGTCATATGGTGCCCTCCGTGTCGCGCAAGCGTGAGGGATTCACGCTGTAGGGTGCTGCAATACGTTCATGATTCACTTATAGTGGGTTGGTGAGTGACTGAAACACAAACCCGAGTAAGGGGGTTGTTGCGTATGGGAATAAAGAGGACTTGATGCTTTAATGCTATGGTTGGGTTTTACCTTAATGATCTTTAGTAGTTGCGGATGCTTGCTAGAGTTCCAATCATAAGTGCATATGATCCAAGAAGAGAAAGTATGTTAGCGTATGCCTCTCCCTCATATGAAATTGCAATGACGACTATCGGTCTTGTTAACAATTTCCTAGGACAATTCCACACAGCGATCCATCATTATTCCACACTCGCTATTTATATTATTTAGTAATATATTCTAACTTTATGATAACAACACCTACTTTTATATATTAGCTCTCCGATACCGTGCAAAGTTATCCTCTTCATACCCACAACGTAGTTTTATTTCTCGTTTCTAGTTGGAAGCAAACGTTCGGTGTACGTAGAGTTGTATCAGTGGCAGATAGGACTTGAGAGAATATTGATCTTACCTTTAGCTCCTTGTGGGTTCGACAGTCCATACTTATCACTTCCACCTTTGGAAATTTCTACGATGATTCCCTGCACTTGGGGATTATCAGAAGACACTCCCCCACTCATCCACGTCGATCTCCTTGTCCTCGCTGCCCACCTCGATGCCCTCCGTGCGGCCGTCCTCCCCGCCTTCGACCTCATCGTCGGAGGAGAGCACGATAACCTTGCCGCCCTCCACGCCGGCAAAGATCACCAGCTCCGCCTCCATGAGCTTCGGGTGCTGCCAGCGGAACTCTTACATGTAGGCCTCGTCGGAGGCCTCGGCCTCGAGGCGCTCCCGTGCCTCGCAGTCCTCCCATGGCATAGCCGAGCCCACCACCCCTGGCTCCGGCGGAACGAGGTCGAACGGACGTGTGCCGAAGTGAAAATTGAGCCTTGCCCCTGCGCCATGGTAGCAGACCTGCGAGTGATCGTACTCCATGGCCGCGAGCTCGGTCCTGTGGAAGCTACCGAGCCACTGGCGGGTGTGGATCTCCCGATCCATAATCTCGGCGACCCACGTCGCCCACCACCGCTGTCGGACACCGAGGTAGGACCTTGTCGGCGGCCAGGCCCGAGGGAGGAAGGGTAAGTCCTCGAACCGGCATAGGGGTACGGCGGCGGGCGGATCTGGCTACCGGCGAAAGTGGAATGATAAAGAGCCCGCGAAGGACAACGGGGACACCTTGGCGGCCACCTCGCCGGTGTCGGGCAAAGAGGCCGCGATAAACCTGTTTTTGGCCATTGGCTCCTCGAGCTCCTCGACACACATGTAGAGGTTGAGGATGGAGGCGGCGGCGGTGATGGCGGTGACCTACCAATGGTTTCGAGCAAGGTAGGGGTGGTGTGTGTCTGTGTGAGGGGGGGTTTTGGGGAGTGTGTGGAGGGGGCCAAGGTGGTGTTTGAGAAAATACCGCAGCAACTGAAAATTTTACTAGGCGAGAGTAACAAGGCGGGGCTACTGAAAATTTGGATCAAGGGCGAGCAGATATTTTTGAGACTGTGAGGGACGCAGAGGCGGGAGTAAAATGCCGGGGCAACTAAAAATTTGAATCAAGGGCGAGCAGATACTTTTGAGATTGCGAGGGATGTAGAGGCGGGAGTAACAAGGCGGGGCTACTGAAAATTTGAATCAAGGGTGAGAAGATATTTTTGAGATTGAGAGGGATGCAGAGGCAGGAGTAAAATGCCGGGGCTACTGAAAACTTGAATCAAGGGAAAGAAGCAGAGCGGGAGTAACAGACATCGCACACCGTCCACACATACTAATCGTGTGCTACCAAACATTAAAACCTTCCTGGCAGTAGATATTTTCGAGATTACGAGGCAGTAGATATTTTCCAGACCGGGAGGCAAGCCTCGTGGAGCCCAATCTACTGTGTTGATGTGAGGGACTACAGGGCATGGGCGTGGCACATGGGTAGTCTGACCCACCCGTGTCTGTTGTGTACCCAATCGCAGACGGTTTCTACATCCAACTCGTGTGGTGTTTATAAATTTGGCAAAAAGAATAATGCGGGAGAGGGTCAGAACACGAACACACTTGCATGTGCACCAAATATATGTATGAAAAGGGTGGTTTGATGTTTGAATACCCAATGAACAACTTTGATGTGGCACCTGTCGCACAAAAGAACATTATTGCTAGTCAGCCACCCCCTATGAAGCCCACTTCGTTTCGGTGGTAAAGAATCCTAGATACGAATGCATGCCACCAAATAGCTAGCTCTAAAATCTCACCCTACCGTAACACAAAACCTATAGGAGTCTATCATATATATGGTCAAACTTCCCCTTTCCCTTCCCAACAAAGGTGGACCGTGTGCCGATCCACAAATGTGTGCTTGCGGTGCAAGATAGGTGAGACCACATACGAACCACATGCAGGTGGCCCTACTATATGTATGAAAAGGGTGTGGTGTTATATTTAACTACCATTCACAACTTTGATGTGGCACGTCTGCCTCGCAAATTAACCGGACTTCCCCGACCACACGGAGGTTGCAGGTAGCGCGAAGTAGCCCCCCCCCCACACACACATGTCGAGGGGAGGGCATCTCACCGAGACGTACTGTAACACGGACCAAGTAGAATCCAACTTGGTCATACAACACTAGTAGAAAAAGGCCCATTTGTCCCAGTTCATAAGGCCCATTTGTCCCGGTTCCGGAACCAGGACTAAAGGGTCGGTACTAAAGCCCAATACCTTTAGTCCCGGTTCGCCTACGAACTGGGACAGATGGGGCTCCACGTCGCCGCTGCAGCTTGCCCAGGCAGGAGGGCCTTTTGTCCCTGTTGGTAGCACCAACTGGGACCAAAAGGCATCCACGCGTCAGCAGCTCAGGGGCTGGGGCTTTTGTTTTTTTAAAGGGCGGGGGTTGGGGGTTTTGGGGGTTTTGTAGGTTTAATTTAGGGGTTTCATATATTGTGTTAGCTAGCTAATAGAGAGAAGTGTCCTCTCTTATCTCCGTTCTTGGTCGACGCTAAGTACACGTATAGAGAGGATTCGACAAGCTAGCTAGTAAGAAAATGAAGGAAACCATTAAGTAGAGAAGAATACCGTCATGAACATATACACAGAGAAGTGATCGACCTCTCCTTCTCTGAGAGAGTGGTCGAACAACAAGTTTTCGTATATTTATCCGATGCTACTTGCTACATATATACAATATAAGATCTCTTACAATCCCCTAACACTAAACTCAAGTTCCACATGGTATTCTCCGTCTTTATCGATGATGTGGTCAAGAAAGAATCCCGCCAATTCCTCTTGAATTGCTCGTATGCGATCTTGCGGTAGGAGTCCATCCCGCATCTGAAACATCTAATTTGAAGAAGGGGGTTAATACATATATATGAATGAAACTCAACACAAATGATGGTAATAAAATAAAATTGTGAATATTATTGCTTACGCACTTCATATTGTTTTTTAGAGTAGCCCCACTCATAGGTCGTGTGGCGGATGAACTCGCAAATGTAGTATCCACAGTAATTATTCCCGGGTTCCTGCCACAACCACTTTACAAGAAATAGAGGTCAATCAAACTGATAAGCAAGCATGTTAAATGGTATTGATTGAACTAGCTACAATCACTGGGAGATGCATGGAACTAGCTTGTAGTACTTACTTTCGGGTGTGTAAATCGCAGCTCCCCCGGCAGTCCCGGAGATTTTGCGGTGAACTTTTTCCAAACCCTGCCAGACAAAGAAAACAATTACTTGATATTAGGAAATGAACAAAGTTGCCGATATGGCGCGATAATGATCGATTGAACTTACTTCTCGAGCATTTTAGTCATGGCCGCATACTCCTCGGGATCTTTTCGTCTCGAGTCTATGACGGTTACTAGTCCTTGCTCAAGCTTAATCTCTAGCAAAATAAAGTGGAAGCTGCGCATGCATGCATAACTCCTCAATTACATTACTATAACCTCGAGTAATAAGGGAAACCGAATATGCACAAGACAGTAACACTCACTTGAAGTTGTAAGGAAAGAGTATTTTATCTTTGTTTTGATTTTGAAGCAACGATCGTAGCAAGTTGGCCTTGGTTTCTTTGGCATCATATTTAACATTCCATTCATCTATGAGATTTGTTTAATGAACCCAATATCACCGATTTGTCATTTCTTGCATTCGGCGATCTTCAATCTGCATAATATAGTGAGGATATTTATATATACATGCAATGAAATGAGATGAGTTATATATAGAGACTTAATTACAGAACTAGTACTTACAGACAGTAGCAAGTGACAATTATTTTATCGAGGGCCATTTGATTGAAAAACTGGAAGAACTCCTCAAATGGAACGGACACCAGATCAATTCCAACGAGGTCATGCTCCTCTTTAACTCTCAGCGTCAAAGTATCCTTCCCAGACTTGCTGCAGGTGTCCATGTACCACTCATGGAATCATCGCATCATCGTTGTTAGAGGAGGATGACCAGGTTTGACGAGAGGCTTCCCATGCCGGTATTTGAATTTGTCCACCTCCATTGTATCAAAATGTGCATCGTCAGACAGGTAATCTCCAGGATTGGTACCGGGGACCATCCCTGGATGATTAGCGATGATATCGCTAGACACCTTGAGCGGGGGGCACGATTGGTTTGCTTGTTCGCCAAGCTAGGGAATTTTGTCCCACTTCTTCGTTCTGCTAACCTTCGAGCACTGCAAGTACTTCCCGACTGGGACGCTTCCTTATCTGACCTTTCAATAATGCGATCGTAGTTGGTTTGTGGCGGACAAGGTGGTGGTCACTTTAGGGCATCCAAGGTGCGCTGAACTTTCACCTTATCTATCTTCTCCTCCGGTGGTAGATGTTTCTTTGCAAAAAAGTGCTTCACATAGGCTTGACAGATCTCCGCGTTTTCCTCCTCGGTCATCTTGTATGGTAACTTCTCTAGAGGCTTGAGAGATGGACCAAATCTGTATTGCTTCCCGCCTCTGGTTGTACTGCTAGACGCCGGAGCAGCCGGAGCGCCTGCGGCTATCTTCTTTCATTGCTTACGAGGCGGAGAAGAAGCATGCAGAGTGCTACGACACGCCGGAGCAGCCGGGGCGGTGGCGGCTGTCCTCCGCTATTGTGGACGAGGCGGAGGAGGAGGCGGGCTGCTCGGACGCGCCGGCGCAGGCGGAGTGCTGCCACGCGCCGGAGCAGCCGGGGAAGGAGGCGCAGTGCCCTGATCACTCGCCGGAGGAGGAGGCGGAGTGCCCTGACTCGCCAGAGGAGGAGGAGGATGCGGAGGCGTCTAGTTCGGAAGGTTGATGAGCTCCTTCCGCCATAGACATGGAGTCTTCAGAGCAAACCAGCTGAGTCTCCCCTTCACCGGTAGGGTCGTCAACTCGAGCTCCTCAAATCCCTCCATTATTTCATCGACCATCACAACAACATAGCCTTGTGGAATCAGAAGGCAGTGAAAAGTTGCGCCGGGTTCAGGAGGTGCAACAGAGCCGACAACCGCCTTGACTTGGAGGTGCTGCCATTGCGCCATAAGATGGCAATCTTGAGCCTCCGTGATAGCATCCACGGGGTAGCTGGGAGCCGTGAAGTCAGGCTGCTGAAGGAGCTCGGTGGAAGCCACGCTCGTTCTCTCCTGAGATGGCGGGGTAACTTCTGGGGTAGCTCCGGCAGGTCGCTGGCTGTGAACTGCTTGTTCCTCTAGCGCTTGTACCCTTGCATTCAGCTTCTGCAGTTTGGTCTGCTCCACTTTCCTCTTCCTCTCCCGGGTTTTGTAACCACCTGCGCCGGGAAACCCAACCTTCCACACAACGGAGCCTGCCATGCCTCGTGTTTGTCAATTGTGCTTATGATTGCCGAGGGCCTGTGTGAGCTCGTCGTTCTCTCTGTCGGGAACAAACGTACCTTGCTGCGCTGCGGCGATATACTTCTGAAGCTTCTTGACCGGTATTTCCAGTTGCTGGTCCCTCCAGCGGCACCTCTCTATTTCAGGGTCTAAGATTCCTCCAACCACGAAGAACCAAGTCCTTGAACGGTCTGGCCAGTTCAATGTCTTTGGTTCGACCCCTTTATCAAGCAGGTCCTTCTCAGCCTTGTCCCACAACGGCCGGGCTATAAGGTAGCCACCAGACCCCGTGCGATGGTGATGCTCCTTCTTTGCAGAATTTATCTTGTTTGTCGCTGACATCTTCTTACTCTTCTCCGATGTCTTGTGCACCACAAATGCGGGCCACTGATCTCTTATCTTCTCAAATCGGCCGGTGAATTCTGGAGTCTTCCCTTTGTCGACAAATGTTGATTTCAACTCATTCTTCCACCTCCTGAATAGATCTGCCATCTTCTTAAGAGCATGAGCCTCGACCAATGGCTCTATAACTGGCTTATCCGGATCCTCCTCTGGCGGTAGGGTGAAATTTGCCTTCAGCGCGGTCCAAAGATCATCATTCTGTCTATCGTTGACATAAGACACTTGAGGGCTTTCACTCTTAGGCTTATTCCATTGGTGGATGCTGATCGGGTTCATGTCCCTAACAAGAACCCCGCACTGAGCAGAAAATGCTTCCTTGGTCCCGCTGGGTTCAATCAGCTGGCCATCGCCCTTGATTGCTGTGATCGTGAACCTTTCATCCTGGCACAACCTTTTCTTTGGGCCTCGTCTCGTTACCGAAGTTTGTCGATCCGGAGGGCTAGAAAAGAAGAAAGAAGGGAGTTAATATGTGTACATACCAAAACAATTAATGCATCAATTAGCTAGTCAGCACAGACTTAATTAATATATATACCTGGACGGGCTCCGTTCGGTCACCGGAGCCGTCATAACGGTCTCCATCTTCCACCAGCATTCGGTGACCGGAGCCATCATGATCATGTCATTCCTCCTCCATTGTTCGATCACGGGAGCCTCCTTCCCCTCTCCTTCCAGATCATCGGTGTCATTGAGATACGACAAGACATCACCTCCGTCATCGATTATGTCCCCCAACAAATGTTCTGCTTCCAAGTCTCGGTGCTCCATAGTTTCTGCAAATATTACAACATGGCAATTAATATACAAACATGACAGATGGATATATTAGTGGCAAGATAGACCTAGCTAGCTAATCACAACAAGGAATCATATTAGTGGCCTCGACGCTTCTAGGGTTTGGGGTGGCCTCGACAACGCTTCTAGGGTTTGGGGTGGCCTCGACGACAACGCTCTTTTAACTTGGTAAATTTGGGTGGCCTCGGCAACGCTTCTATGGTTTGGGGTGGCCTCGACGACAACGCTCTTTTAACTTGGTAAATTTGGGTGGCCTCGGCAACACTTCTAGGGTTTGGGCCGGACCGCCTCTCTCATGATTGTCCGACGTCCGGACCGACAAGGGATTTAACAAAATGGCGCCATTCTAGATGTGTAGAAAATGGTCCATATTTTTCCTGATCTCATCTACCCTTCTATATGTCACGTTGTCTAGTGTCAAAGAATTCAAGAAAACCATGACTTCATCATTAGCCGGAAATGACAAGCGCATAATGGTACGAAGCTCTTCAAAATTGTCTTGCAACGGAGCTCCCGATAGAATAATTCGCTTTTTGGTACAAAGTTCAGCAAGAGCCTTCCGAATATTGCTATTTGGAAGGCCTTTGCTGAAATTTGTACCAAAAGGCAAATTATTCTATCAGGAACTCTGTTCCAAAACAAATTTGAAGAGCATCATAGCATCATACGCCAGCTACTTCTGGCAAAATGATGAAGCCATGGATTTCTTCAATACTTTGACATACAACGTGACATATAGAAGAATATATATAGATGAGATTAGAAAAAAAATTGGATCAACTTGTGCACATCCATAATGGGGGCATTCTTGATAAATCTGGACCCTCGACCCCTCGACAGCCCACGACCCTCGACCCCTCCCCCCTCATGTCGAAGTTATCAGGGAGGGGGTATATCGACAACGACGACATACATACATGGAAAAAAATGTTATCGGGGAGGGGGTATATCGACCCCCCCTCATGTCGAAGTTATCGGGGAGGGGGTATATCGACAACGATATACTTGATAAAAAATAAGAAGAGGACGAAGAAGAAAAAAAGAGGAGAAGAAGAAGGAATAGAGGGGAAGAAAAAAAAGAAGAAAAAAAGAGGACAAGAAGAAGGAATAGAGGAGAAGAAGGAAAAATAGAATAATATTCCTTCTTCGTCTCCTCTTTTTTTTCCTCTTTTTTTCTCCTCTTCTTCCTCTCCTCTTCTTCGTCTCCTTCTTCCTCTTCTTATTTTCCTTTTTCCCTCTCCTTCTTTTTCTCCTTCTTCCTTCTTCCTTCTTCCTATTTTCTTCTTTTTCCTTATTTTCCTTTTTCCTCTCCACTAACCTAAAATGCACTAAATCAACTAACCTAAAATGCACTAACCTAAAATCGATATCTACTAAGAACCTAAATAAAAAATTAATACATATATGAAAAAAAACATATATAAACAAAAAATGTTATGAACATTATATCCATACATACATAGCCACATCCATTCATCATAAAGCTACCACATACATATATACATTATATATATGAAAAAATGCTATGAACAAAAAAATAATACACATTATATGAAAAAAAAGCTCTGAACAGAGCCGGGGCGGCGGCGGCTCACATCGGGGGCGGACGGCGAGGGCGACGGCGGGGGCGGCGAGGGCGTCGGCGACAGCGACGGTGGGGGCGCGGGCCGGGGCAGGGGCGTGGCCGGCAACGACGGTGACGGTGGGGGCGGGTCGTGGCGCAGGAGCGTGGCCGGGCGCGCTCGGGGGCGGCGAACGGTGATGGCGTGGGCATGGGCTCGGGGGCGGCGGACGGCGTCGGCGCGTGCTCGGGGGCACGGGCGACGGCGACGGCGTCGGGGCAGCCTGGCGGCGTCGAGGAGGTCGGCGTCGTCGGGGGTAACTGGCGATGAAATTCTGAATTTTTGCTAAGTGTTTCTTATATAGCAAAGGCTTTGGTCCCGGTTGGTGGCACAAACCGAGACGAATATCCACTCCACTTCAATGATGGACTTCTCCGATACGGATACCAAACCTAGCTTGAGAGAGATCACGGTCCCGGTTCGTGCCACCAACCGGGACCAAAGGTCTCTTTTCAGGAGCCCAAAGGGCGGGAAGCAGAGACCTTTGGTCCCGGTTGATGGCACGAACCGGGACCAAAGGTGGGTATGCGTCCCAGTTTGTGCCACCAACCGGGACCAAAGGTGGGTATTGGTCCCGGTTGGTGGCACAAACCGGAACCAAAGGTGGGTGCTGCTGCCGCGGCCAAAACTATAGTCCCACCTCGCTAGCTGAGAGGGGCTCGGAGTGGTTTATAAGTGCCGCTGCGCCAGCCACTTCGAGCTCCTCTCAACTGCAGCCCTGCTGGCCTAAACTAGTCAATCTGCCTGTGGGCCTACTGGGCCTTCTGCGGGCCTGAATCATGGCCCAACAGGATAGTTGGGTTTCTAGTCGTATACAGGCCGTGGTGGCCCAGTAGGTGGCATTTTTTATTTTTTTTCCAGTTTTTTGTTTTGCTTTTTGCTTTATTTATTTTCTTTTGTTTCTACTTACAGTTTTGTTTTTGCTTTTAGGTCGCAAAAATTATAACTTTCTGTTAGTGCCATTAGTTTTCAAATTTGAATAGTTTAAATTTGATTTTTTTTTAAATTTGTGTGAATATCTAGTTTGTGAATAACTTTACTATAAAAATAGATTTTTGAGTGATTCTTTTTCCTGCTACTTAATATTATTGTGTTTTATCATTATATTCAATTTGGTTACTTTTAGGTTATTTTAAACGTCTGTTTTAATCAAAGACATATTTTGTTATTTTAGTTTGCTATTAAAGTTTCTAACAAAAAATTGCTTTATGAAAATTCTTTTTGCCATTAATGATTTGAACAGAAAATACTTTGATAATTTTAGTTGCAGTAATTTTATATAATTTTAGTTTAAAAAATAATAGAGGTTTATAAAACGGGCAATCTCTTTCGAAGTATCAGGGTTTCGAACGAAAACTAAACTATTAGAAAGGGATTTCATTTTTTTGAACTTATTTGAACTCCAGACTTTTTGTGTGTTCAAAATGCTCCATTCAAAGCCACATCATCAATTTCCAACCCTTTTTGACTTCAGTTGTTATTTTTCATGCATTTGCTGATTGTTTTGAGCTGTATGACCCTGTAATTGAAAAGCACTGCACATGAACTCTGAAAACGTTGAAAGTTGGCATGGTATCATCATTTCACCCACATAGCATGTGCTAGAAAGTTGAGAGGGTTACGGCAAAAACTGGATGCACTTCGTGTACAAAACGGACAATCTCTTTCAAAGTATGAGGGTTTCATGCGAAAACTCGTCTGTTACAAAGGGATTTTATTTTTTAAACTTATTTGAACTCCAGACTTTTTGTGTGTTCAAAATGCACCATTTAAAGCCACATCATCAATTTTCAACCCTTTCTGACTTCATTTGTTATTTTTCATGCATTCATTGATTTTTTTGAGCTATATGACCCTGAAATTCAAAAGCACTACAAATGAACTCTGAAATGGTTGAAAATTGGCATGGTATCATCATTTCACCCACAATGTGCTAAAAAGTTGAGAGGGTTACGGCAAAAACTGGATGCACTTCGTGTACAAAAGTATCAGGGTTTCGAAGTATCAGGGTTTCGTACGGAAACTCGTCTGTTACAAAAGGCTTTTTATTTCTTCACACGTAACTGCAGTGATATTCTAGATCAAAGGCATCATCATAGTAGTTGTGGAGAGAAATTCTTTACTTTTTCTTCGCTTGTGTCCTTTGCTTATTGCGTCGTAACCATGGATATTCTTCATCGCTTAACAGGGTGCTTGGGTTAGCCTTGATTTTGAAGGGAGGAATTTCATGAAAAGTTTCATAATCTTTAGACATGTCCGTCTTGCCCTCCAATCCCACAATGTCTCTTTTTCCTGAAAGAACTATGTGGCGCTTTGGCTCATTGTATGATGTATTCGCTTTCTTATCTTTTCTTTTTCTTGGTTTGGTAGACATGTGCTTCACATAGAAAACCTGCGCCACATCATTGGCTAGGACGAATGGTTCATCTGTGTACCCAAGATTATTCAGATCCACTATTGTCATTCCATACTGTGGGTCTACCTGTACCCCGCCTCCCGACAGATTGACCCATTTGCACTTAAACAAATGGACCTTAAAATCATGTCTGTAGTGAAGTTCCCATATGTCCACTATGTAACCATAATATGTGTCCTTTCCCTTCTTGGTTGCTGCATGAAAGCGGACACCGCTGTGTTGGTTGGTGCTCTTTTGATCTTGGGCGATCGTGTAAAATGTATTCTCATTTATCTCGTATCCTTTGTAAGTCAATACAGTCGAGGATGGTCCCCTGGACAACGAGTACAGCTTATCAGAAACAGTGTTGTCACCTCTGAGACGTGTTTCCAACCAACTGCCGAAAGTCCTGATGTGTTCACATGTAATCCAGTCGTCACACTGCTCCGGGTGTTTGGAGCGCAGACTGTTCTTGTGTTCTTCGACATACGGGGTCGCCAATGTAGAGTTCTGTAGAATTGTGTAGTGTGCTTGAGACCAAGAATGCCCGTCCCTACATATTATTGAGTCCCCTCCAAGCGTGCCTTTTCCAGTCAGCCTCCCCTCATACCGCGATTGAGGGAGACCAATCTTCTTAAGGCCAGGAATGAAGTCAACACAAAACCTAATGACATCCTCTGTTTGATGGCCCATGGAGATGCTTCCTTCTAGCCTAGCGCGGTTACGAACATATTTCGTTAGGACTCCCATGAACCTCTCAAAGGGGAACAAATTGTGCAGAAATACGGGGCCCAGAATGACAATCTCGTCGACTAGATGAACTAGGAGGTGCGTCATGATATTGAAGAAGGATGGTGGAAACACCAGCTCGAAACTGACAAGACATTGCGCCACATCACTCCTTAGCCTTGGTAGGGTTTCTGGATCGATCACCTTCTGAAAGATTGCATTGAGGAATGCACATAGCTTTACCATGGCTAATCGTACATTTTCCGGTAGAAGCCCTCTCAATGCAACCGGAAGCAGTTATGTCATAATCACGTGGCAGTCATGAGACTTTAGGTTTTGAACTTTTTCTCTGGCATATTTATTATTCCCTTTATATTCGATGAGAAGCCAGACGGGACCTTCATACTGAGCAGGCATTCAAAGAAGATTTCCTTCTCTTCTTTGCTAAGAGCATAGCTGGCAGGACCTTCATACTGCTTTGGAGGCATGCCGTCTTTTTCGTGCAAACGTTGTAGGTCCTCCCGTGCCTCAGGTGTATCTTTTGTCTTCCCATACATGCCCAAGAAGCCTAGCAGGTTCACGCAAAGGTTCTTTGTCACGTGCATCACGTCGATAGAAGAGCGGACCTCTAGGTCTTTCCAGTAGGGTAGGTCCCAAAATATAGATTTCTTCTTCCACATGGGTGCGCGTCCCTCAGCGTCATTCGGAACAGGTTAAATTCCTCCTATTTGTGCTCATCCCACACACGTACACCGTTTCCATCCACAGCTGCAAAAGTTCTTCAATGTCGTTGCCGGGTTGCTTAGGGCCTTGGATGAGAACTGGCATCATAATGAACTTCCGCTTCATCCATGTCGGTGTGGAACGACACCTATGGGATCACGAGAATCCCTACTACGGTTGCCGGGGTGCAGGGCTGCGAGAAGAGTAGGATTAGTAATCAGCACAAGGATCGTTTACCCAGTTTCAGGCCGCGAGGAGGCGTAATACCCTAGTCCTGCTTTGGTGGCTGTATTTCAGAGAGTTTTTGAGCTCTCGAACTAGCTATGGTGGGTGCATGGTTCCAAAGAGCCGAATCCTTCTCCAGTATGCCATGGGCCTCCTTTTATAGTTGAAAGGGGCTGCCATAGTGGCATACATGAGGTGGAAAGGAGTACAGTCCTGCGAGCTTATCGCTCGTATTACAGGACAAGGCACATTTAATGCACCGCTGAGGTGTCCTCTAGCTTTATCGGGGATGGGAGCGAGGCCCGTCCCATCCGTCGCCGCTCCTCCTCGCTTCGACACGTGCCCTGGCCAGCGATGCGTGCGGCGCGATGTAGGCAGGCAGGCAGCTGAGATGGCGCGGTGGTAGGGTCTTCATGAAGATCTGCGTGCCGCCACGCAGGCGCCTGCTGAGTTGGCCTGGAAGCTGCATGTTGCCACGCAGGTGCCTGCCCAGCTAGTTGGGCCGGCAGCTGCATGCGAACGGCGGTGGAGACTTGGCTGGTGCGAGCCTGGAAGTGGCCCTGCTGGTGTCCTTGGTGAGGGCCTTGCCGGGTGGCCCGGCAAGGGTCTTGCCATGGCGTGCTGTCGTCCCCGGCAAGGATCTTGCCGGGGGTCTCGTGGCTCTCCTCGGCAAGGACCTTGCCGAGGACCGTTGTCTCTTAATCCTCATCTGATCTTGAATATTCCTTGGTCTTGACAAAGATCTGCATGCCACCATGGAGGTGCTTCCCGAGCCCTAGTTCCAACGTGGTTGGTTGACTTGGAACCCGTGGGCTCGAGGGTGGCTCATTCCGCTGGTGTGGGTGAGCTGCCCTGGCAAGGGTCCTGCTGGGGCCGCTGAGGCTGCCCCGGCAAGGGTCACGCCGCGGGAGCCTGCTTCATCCTTCTGCTTCTTTGTGTTCTTGGCCTTGGCGTTGCTTTGGCTGTCTTGGGCTTCGGTTTTACCTCGGTTCACCTCCCCTGTTCTGCTTGGTGTGGCCGCGGGTGCGGCTCCGACTGCCCGTGCACAGGTAAAGGGGTACAAAGGTGCACCCCCTCCTTTGTACACCGACAATCCACATCCAAGGAGGAACGTTATACATACATAGAGTCACGGGCCAGGTGCTGTGATTGCTGCTCTGCTCCCCGAAAGGATTAATGCCATCTGCGCTTAAACCAAACCATATGTTCCTTGGGTCACCTGCAAACTCAGCCCGGTACTTTGTCTTGATCTTTCTCCACTGCGACCCATCAGTGGGTGCTCTCAACTACCCGTCTTTCTTACGGTCCTCTCTGTGCCATCGCATCAACTTGGCATGCTCTTTGTTTCTGAATAGACGTTTCAACCGTGGTATTATAGGAGCATACCACATCACCTTGGCAGGAACCCTCTTCCTGGGGGGCTCGCCGTCAACATCACCAGGGTCATCTCGTCTGATCTTATACCGCAATGCACGCATACCGGGCATGTGTTCAAATCCTCATATGTAGCGCGGTAGAGGATGCAGTCATTAGGGCATGCAGGTACCTTCTGCACCTCCAATCCTAGAGGGCATACGACCTTCTTTCCTGTGTACGTACTGTCGGGCAATTCGTTATCCTTTGGAAGCTTCTTCTTCAATATTTTCAGTAGCTTCTCAAATCCTTTGTCAGGCACACCATTTTCTGTCTTCCACTGCAGCAATTCCAGTACGGTACCAAGCTTTGTGTTGCCATCTTCGCAATTGGGGTGCAACCCTTTTTTGTGATCCTCTAACATGCGATCGAACTTCAGCTTCTCCTTATGACTTTCGCACTGTCTCCTTGCATCAACAATGACCCGGCGGAGATCATCATCGGGCACATCGTCTGGTTCCTCTTGATCTTCAGCTTCCCTCGTTGCAGCATCACCATATTCAGGGGGCACATAGTGTTGGAAATATGCCCTAGAGGAAATAATAAATTGGTTATTATTATATTTCCTTGTTCATGATAAATGTTTATTATCCATGCTAGAATTGTATTGATAGGAAACTCAGATACATGTGTGGATACATAGACAACACCATGTCCCTAGTAAGCCTCTAGTTGACTAGCTCGTTGATCAATAGATGGTTACGGTTTCCTGACCATGGACATTGGATGTCGTTGATAACGGGATCACATCATTAGGAGAATGATGTGATGGACAAGACCCAATCCTAAGCCTAGCACAAGATCGTGTAGTTCGTTTGCTCAGAGCTTTTCTAATGTCAAGTATCATTTCCTTAGACCATGAGATTGTGCAACTCCCGGATACCGTAGGAATGTTTTGGGTGTACCAAACGTCACAACGTAACTGGGTGGCTATAAAGGTGCACTACAGGTATCTCCGAAAGTGTTTGTTGGGTTGGCACGAATCGAGACTGGGATTTGTCACTCCGTGTAAACGGAGAGGTATCTCTGGGCCCACTCGGTAGGACATCATCATAATGTGCACAATGTGACCAAGGAGTTGATCACGGGATGATGTGAGTTACGAAACGAGTAAAGAGACTTGCCGGTAACGAGATTGAACAAGGTATAGGGATACCGACGATCGAATCTCGGGCAAGTAACATACCGATAGACAAAGGGAATTGAATACGGGATTGATTGAATCCCCGACATCGTGGTTCATCCGATGAGATCATCGTGGAACATGTGGGAGCCAACATGGGTATCCAGATCCCGCTGTTGGTTATTGGCCGGAGAACGTCTCGGTCATGTCTGCATGGTTCCCGAACCCGTAGGGTCTACACGCTTAAGGTTCGATGATGCTAGGGTTATAGAGATATTAGTATGCGGTAACCCGAAAGTTGTTCGGAGTCCCGGATGAGATCCCGGACGTCACGAGGAGTTCCGGAATGGTCTGGAGGTAAAGATTTATATGTGGGAAGTCTTATTTTGGTCGCCGGAAAAGTTTCGCACTTTATCGGTATTGTACCGGGAGTGCCGAAAGGGGTCCGGGGGTCCACCAAGGGGGTCCACCAGCCCCGAGGGGCCACATGGGCTGTAGGGGGTGCGCCTTGGCCTATATGGGCCAAGGGAACCAGCCCCAAGAGGCCCATGCGCCAAGAGATAAGATAAAAGGAGAGTCCTAAAGGGGGAAGGCACCTCCGAGGTGCCTTGGGGGGGAAGGACTCCTCCCTGGCCGCACCCTTCCTTGGAGGAAGGGCCAAGGCTGCGCCCGCCCTCTCCCTTGGCCCTATATATAGTGGGGGGAAGGGAGGGCAGCAATATACAAGCCCTGGCGCCTCCCTCTCCCTCCCGTGACACACCTCCCTCCTCCCGCAGCGCTTGGCGAAGCCCTGTTGGAATCCCGCTACTTCCACCACCACGCCGTCGTGCTGCTGGATCTCCATCAACCTCTCCTCCCCCTTGCTGGATCAAGAAGGAGGAGACGTCGCTGCTCCGTACGTGTGTTGAACGCGGAGGTGCCGTCCGTTCGGCGCTAGGATCATCGGTGATTTGGATCACGACGAGTACGACTCCATCAACCCCGTTCTCTTGAACGCTTCCGCTCGCGATCTACAAGGGTATGTAGATGCACTCCCCTTCCCCTCGTTGCTAGATTACTCCATAGATTGATCTTGGTGATGCGTAGAAAATTTTGAATTTCTGCTATGTTCCCCAACAGTGGCATCATGAGCTAGGTCTATGCGTAGTTTCTATGCACGAGTAGAACACAAAGTAGTTGTGGGCGTAGATGTTGCCAATTCTTCTTGCCGCTACTAGTCTTATCTTGTTTCGGCGGCATTGTGGGATGAAGCGGCCCGGACCGACCTTACACGTACGTTTACGTGAGACAGGTTCCACTGACTGACATGCACTAGTTGCATAAGGTGGCTAGCGGGTGTCTGTTTCTCCCACTTTAGTCGGAACGGATTCGATGAAAAGGGTCCTTATGAAGGGTAAATAGAAATTGGCATATCACGTTGTGGTTTTACGTAGGTAAGAAACGTTCTTGCTAGAAACCTATACAAGCCACGTAAAAACTTGCAACAACAATTAGAGGACGTCTAACTTGTTTTTGCAGCATGTGCTATGTGATGTGATATGGCCAGAAGATATGATGAATGATATATGTGATGTATGAGATTGATCATATTCTTGTAATAGGAATCACGACTTGCATGTCGATGAGTATGAAAACCGGTAGGAGCCATAGGAGTTGTCTTTATTTTTGTATGACCTGCGTGTCATTGAATAACGCCATGTAAATTACTTTACTTTATTGCTAAGCGCGTTAGCCATAGAAGTAGAAGTAATCGTTGGCGTGACAACTTCATGAAGACACAATGATGGAGATCATGATGATGGAGATCATGGTGTCATGCCGGTGACAAAGATGATCATGGTGCCCCGAAGATGGAGATCAAAGGAGCAAAATGATATTGGCCATATCATGTCACTATTTGATTGCATGTGATGTTTATCATGTTATGCATCTTATTTGCTTAGAACGACGGTAGTAAGTAAGATGATCCCTCACTAAAATTTCAAGAGACGTGTTCCCCCTAACTGTGCACCATTGCGAAGGTTCGTTGTTTCGAAGCACCACGTGATGATCGGGTGTGATAGATTCTAACGTTCGAATACAACGGGTGTTGACGAGCCTAGCATGTACAGACATGGCCTCGGAACACATGCGAAACACTTAGGTTGACTTGACGAGCCTAGCATGTACAAACATGGCCTCGGAACACAAGAGACCAAAAGGTCGAACATGAGTCGTATAGCAGATACGATCAACATGGAGATGTTCACCGATGATGACTAGTCCGTCTCACGTGATGATCGGACACGGCCTAGTTTGACTCGGATCATGTATCACTTAGATGACTAGAGGGATGTCTATCTGAGTGGGAGTTCAATAATCAGATGAACTTCATTATCATGAACATAGTCAAAAGGTCTTTGCAAATTATGTCATGCGCTTTAGTTCTACTGTTTAAGATATGTTCCTAGAGAAAATTTAGTTGAAAGTTGATAGTAGCAATTATGCGGACTGGGTCCGTAAACTGAGGATTGTCCTCATTGCTGCACAGAAGGCTTATGTCCTTAATGCACCGCTCGGTGTGCTGAACCTCAGCGTCGTCTGTAGATGTTGCGGAACATCTGACATACACGTTTTGATAACTACGTGATAGTTCAGTGCGTATTGCTAACGGTTTAGAATTGTGGCACCAAAGACGGTTTTGAAACGTCGCAGAACATATGAGATGTTCCGAAGACTGAAATTGGGATTTCAGACTAGTGCCCACGTCAAGAGGTATGAGACCTCTGACAAGTTTCTTAAGCCAGCAAACTAAGGGAGAAAAGCTCAATCATTGAGCATGTGCTCAGATTGTCTGAGTACCACAATCGCTTGAATCGAGTGGGAGTTACTCTCCCAGATGAGATAGTGATGGTTCTCCATAGTCACTGCCACCAAGCTAGTAGAGCTTCGTTATGAACTATAACATATCAGGGATAGTTATGATGATCCTTGAGCTATTCGCGATGTTTGACACCGCGAAAGTAGAAATCAAGAAGGAGCATTAATTGTTGATGGTTAGTAAAACCACTAGTTTCTAGAAGGGCAAGGGCAAAAGGGATACTTCATGAAACAGCAAGTCATTTGCTGCTCTAGTGAAGAATCCCAAGGTTGAACCCAAACCCGAGACTAAGTGCTTCTGTAATGAGAGGAACGGTCACTGAAGCAGTACTACCCTAGATACTTGGTAGATGAGAAGGCAGGCAAGGTCGACAGAAGTATATTGGATATACATTATATGAATGTGTACTTTACTAGTACTCCTAGCAGCACCAGGGTATTAGATACCGGTTCGGTTGCTAAGTGTTAGTAGCTCGAAATAAAAGCTGCGGAATAAACGGAAACTAGCTAAAGGTGAGATGACGATATGTGTTGGAAGTGTTTCCAAGGTTGATGTGATCAAGCATCGCATGCTCCCTCTACCATCGAGATTTGGTGTTTGCGTTGAGCATGATTGGATTATGTTTATCGCAATACGATTATTCGTTTAAGGAGAATAATGGTTACTCTATTTATTTGAATAATACCTTCAATGGTCTTGCACCTAAAATGAACCTCGATCGTAGTGATACACATGTTTGTGCCAAAATATATAAAATAGTAATGATAGTTCCACATACTTGTGGCACTGCCATTTGAGTCATATTGGTATAGAACGCATGAAGAAGCTCCATGTAGATGGATCTTTGGACTCACTCGTTTTTGAAAAGATTGAGACATGCGAACCATGTATATTGGTATATATGCATGAAGAAACTCCATGCAGATGGATCGTTTGGACTCACTTGATTTTGAATCACTTGAGACATGCAAATCATACCACATGGGCAAGATGACTGAAAGTCCTCGTTTTCAGTAAGATGGAACAAGAGAGCAACTTGTTGGAAGTAATACATTTCGATGTGTGCAGTCCAATGAGTGCTGAGGCATGCAGTGGATATCGTTATGTTCTTACTTCACAGATGATTTGAGTAGATGCTGAGTGTATTTACTTGATGAAACGCAAGTCTGAATTATTGAAAGGTTCAAGTAATTTCAGAGTGAAGTTGAAGATCGAGGATAAAATGTCTATGATATGATCATAGAGATATCTGAGTTACGAGTTTGGCACACAATTAAGACATTGTGGAAAGTGTTTCACAATTAATACCACCTGGAACACCACAGTGTGATGGTGTGTCCGAACATCATAACTGCACCCTATTGGATATGGTGCATACCATGATGTCTCTTATCAAATTACCACTATCGTTTATGGGTTAGGCATTAGAGACAACCGCATTCACTTTAAAAGGGGCACCACGCAATTCCGTTGAGACGACACCGTTTAGAGAAACCTAAGTTGTCGTTTCTTAAAAGATTGGGGCTGCGAAGCTTATGTGAAAAAGTTTCAGGCTGATAAGCTCGAACCCAAAGCGGATAAATACATCTTCATAAGAATACCCAAAATCAGTTGGGTATACCTCCTGTTTCAGATCTGGAAGCAAAAGTAATTGCTTCTAGAAACGGTTCCTTTCTCGAGGAAAAGTTTCTCTCGAAAGAACTGAGTGGGAGGATGGTGGAAACTTGGTAAGGTTATTGAACCATAACTTCAACTAGTGTGTAGCAGGGCACAGGAAGTTGTTCCTGTGGCACCTACACCAATTGAAGTGGAAGCTTATGATAGTGATCATGAAACTTCGGATCAAGTCACTACCAAACCTCGTAGGACGATGAGGATGCGTACTACTTCAGAGTAATGCGTAAACCTGTCTTGGAAGTCATGTTGTTAGACAACAATGAACCTACGAGCTATGGAGAAGAGATGGTGGGCCGATATTCCGACAAATGGTTAGAAGCCATGAAATCCGAGACAAATGGATCTTTGAGAAGAAGACGGACGTGGACGGTAATGTTACCGTCTATGAAGCTCAACTTGTGGCAAAGAGTATTTCCACAAGTTCAAGGAGTTGACTACGATGAGATTTTCTCATCCATAGCGATGCTTAAGTCCGTCGGAATCACGTTAGCATAAGCTGCATTTATGAAATCTGGCAGGTAGATGTCAAAAACAAGTTTCCTTACCAGTTTTCGTAAGGAAAGGTTGTATGTGATACAATCAGAAAGGTTTTGTCGATCCTAAGGATGCTAAAAGGTATGCTAGCTCCAGCAATCCTTCCATGGACTAGAGCAAGCATCTCGGAGTCAGAATATACACTTTGATGGAGTGATCAAAGTTTTTGGGTTTATACAAAGTATGTTAGAAACTTGTATTTACAATAAAGTGAGTGGGAGCGCTACAACATTTTTGATAAGTATATGTGAATGACATATTGTTGATCCGAAATGATGTAAAATTTATGGAAAGCATAAAGGGTTGTTTGAAAGGAGTTTTTCAAAGGAAGATCTGGATAAAGCTGCTTACATATTGGGCATCCAGATCTATAGAGATAGATCAAGACGCCTGATGATACTTTCAAAGAACGCACACCTTGACATGATTTTGAAAGAGTTCAAAATAGATCAGCAAAGAAGGAGTTCTTGGTTGTGTTACAAAGTGTGAGTATTGAGTAAGACTCAAGACCTGACCACAGCAGAAGAGAGAGAAAGGACGAAGGTCGTCCCCTATGCTTTAGACGTAGGCTCTACAGTATGCTATGTTGTGTACCGCACATGAAGTGTGCCTTGCCATGAGTTGGTCAAGGGGTACAATAGTGATCCGGGAATGGATCACATGACAACGGTCGAACTTATCCTTAGTATCTAGTGGACTAAGGAATTTTCTCGATTATGGAGGTGAAAAGGAGTTCGTCGTAAAGGGTTATGTCGATGCAAACTTTGACACTAATCCGGATGACTCTGAGTAGTAAACCGGATTCGTATAGTAGAGGAAGTATTTGAAATGGCTCCAAATAGCGCGTGGTAGCATCCACAAGATGACATAGATATTCGTAAAGCACACACGAATCTGAAAGGTTCAGACCCATTGACTAATAACCTCTCTCACAAGCATAACATGATCAAACCAGAACTCATTGAGTGTTAATCACATAGAGATGTGAAATAGATTGTTGACTCTAGTAAACTCTTTGGATGTTGGTCACATGGTGATGTGACCTGTCAGTGTTAATCACATGGTGATGTGAACTAGATTATTGACTCTAGTGCAAGTGGGAGACTGTTGGAAATATGCCCTAGAGGCAATAATAAATTGGTTATTATTATATTTCCTTGTTCATGATAAATGTTTATTATCCATGCTAGAATTGTATTGATAGGAAACTCAGATACATGTGTGGATACATAGACAACACCATGTCCCTAGTAAGCCTCTAGTTGACTAGCTCGTTGATCAATAGATGGTTACGGTTTCCTGACCATGGACATTGGATGTCGTTGATAACGGGATCACATCATTAGGAGAATGATGTGATGGACAAGACCCAATCCTAAGCCTAGCACAAGATCGTGTAGTTCGTTTGCTTAGAGCTTTTCTAATGTCAAGTATCATTTCCTTAGACCATGAGATTGTGCAACTCCCGGATACCGTAGGAATGTTTTGGGTGTACCAAACGTCACAACGTAACTGGGTGGCTATAAAGGTGCACTACAGGTATCTCCGAAAGTGTTTGTTGGGTTGGCACGAATCGAGACTGGGATTTGTCACTCCGTGTAAACGGAGAGGTATCTCTGGGCCCACTCGGTAGGACATCATCATAATGTGCACAATGTGACCAAGGAGTTGATCACGGGATGATGTGAGTTACGAAACGAGTAAAGAGACTTGCCGGTAACGAGATTGAACAAGGTATAGGGATACCGACGATCGAATCTCGGGCAAGTAACATACCGATAGACAAAGGGAATTGAATACGGGATTGATTGAATCCCCGACATCGTGGTTCATCCGATGAGATCATCGTGGAACATGTGGGAGCCAACATGGGTATCCAGATCCCGTTGTTGGTTATTGGCCGGAGAACGTCTCGGTCATGTCTGCATGGTTCCCGAACCCGTAGGGTCTACACGCTTAAGGTTCGATGACGCTAGGGTTATAGAGATATTAGTATGCGGTAACCCGAAAGTTGTTCGGAGTCCCGGATGAGATCCCGGACGTCACGAGGAGTTCCGGAATGGTCTGGAGGTAAAGATTTATATGTGGGAAGTCTTATTTTGGTCGCCGGAAAAGTTTCGCACTTTATCGGTATTGTACCGGGAGTGCCGAAAGGGGTCCGGGGGTCCACCAAGGGGGTCCACCAGCCCCGGGGGGCCACATGGGCTGTAGGGGGTGCGCCTTGGCCTATATGGGCCAAGGGAACCAGCCCCAAGAGGCCCATGCGCCAAGAGATAAGATAAAAGGAGAGTCCTAAAGGGGGAAGACACCTCCGAGGTGCCTTGGGGGGAAGGACTCCTCCCTGGCCGCACCCTTCCTTGGAGGAAGGGCCAAGGCTGCGCCCCCCCTCTCCCTTGGCCCTATATATAGTGGGGGGAAGGGAGGGCAGCAATATACAAGCCCTGGCGCCTCCCTCTCCCTCCCGTGACACACCTCCCTCCTCCCGCAGCGCTTGGCGAAGCCCTGTTGGAATCCCGCTACTTCCACCACCACGCCGTCGTGCTGCTGGATCTCCATCAACCTCTCCTCCCCCTTGCTGGATCAAGAAGGAGGAGACGTCGCTGCTCCGTACGTGTGTTGAACGCGGAGGTGCCGTCCGTTCGGCGCTAGGATCATCGGTGATTTGGATCACGACGAGTACGACTCCATCAACCCTGTTCTCTTGAACGCTTCCGCTCGCGATCTACAAGGGTATGTAGATGCACTCCCCTTCCCCTCGTTGCTAGATTACTCCACAGATTGATCTTGGTGATGTGTAGAAAATTTTGAATTTCTGCTACGTTCCCCAACACATAGTTGTCATCGTCCTCTTCTTCTTCGTTGTCTTCCATCATAACCCCTATTTCTCCGTGCTTGGTCCAAACATTGTAGTGTGGCATGAAACCCTTATAAAGCAGGTGGGTGTGAAGGATTTTCCGGTCAGAGTAAGATTTCCTATTCCCACATATAGGGCATGGACAACACATAAAACCATTCTGCTTGTTTGCCTCAGCCACTTCGAGAAAATTATGCATGCTCTTAATGTACTCGGAGGTGTGTCTGATACCGTACATCCATTGCCGGTTCATCTGCGTGCATTATATATAATTAAGTGTGTCAAAAACCATTACAGAACATCATGAATAGATAAGTGACCAAATTAATAGAAGTTCATCATCACATTAAAACCAAAGTACATACATAGTTCTCATTGAATAACATATAGCTCTCCAGAGCATCTAATTAAACCATACATTGAAACTCTGTAAAACATTTCAATGCAACAACAAATGCGATCATAATCGCAACCAAGGTAACAATTGATCCAACGGCATAATGATACGAAGCCTCGGTATGAATGGCATATTTTCTAATCTTTCTAATCTTCAAGCGCATTGCATCCATCTTGATCTTGTGATCATCGACGACATCCGCTACATGCACCTCCAATATCATCTTCTCCTCCTCAATTTTTTTATTTTTTCCTTCAAGTAATTGTTTTCTTCTTCAACTAAATTTAACCTCTCGACAATAGGGTCGGTTGGAATTTCGGTTCACATACCTCCTAGATAAATAAAATCTATGTCACGTTGCTCGGCAGAATTGTCATAAACATAAATGAACCAAATAGTTATAAAAGATAATATATACCACACCCGAATCATAGACAGGACGAGGGCCGACGGGGGCAGATACCAAAACCATCGCACTAAATAATAACAAGCAATAATAAAAGTAAGAAAATTAGACAAGTATCTATCTAATCATACAAGTAAGAATTATTTTTATTTTAGAAAGAAGATAATAAAAAGAGGCTCACCCCGGCGACAAGATCGGCGCGGGCGATCGACGACGGTGAAGACGGGCACGGGGCGGGACTTGACGGGTCGCTAAACCTAGACAAATCATGAGGAAAATGGAGCTTGGAGGTCGAGTTTGGAGAGGAGAAAGCTTAAGTAGTGTGGCTCGGGCATTTCATCGAACACCTCATGTGCATAGGAGGTGAGCTAGAGCATCACAAAACCCTTCCCTCGCCGGCCAGAAAAAACAAAGATGTGGAGTGCTTTGCTCGTGGGCGAGGGGTATATATAGCCACATCATTGGTCACGGTTCGTGGCTGGAACCGGGACTAAAGGCCACCCTTTGGTCCCAGTTCCAGCCACGAACCGAGACCAATGGATGTGGGCCAGGAGCGAGGCCCATTGGTCCCGGTTCGTGTCTGGAACCGGGACAAAAGGGTCCAGACGAACTGGGACCAATGCCCCACGAGGCCCGGCCGCCCCTGGGCGCACGAACTGGGGCGTATGCCCACATGGGTCCCGGCTCGTGACTGAACCGGGACTAATGGGTTGGCCAGGCCTGAACCAAAGCCCTGTTTTCTACTAGTGCAACCTCTCCCGCTCGTTGTTGGTGAAAGTGATGGACGTCAACACGGCCCCACAAAATGGGCTAGCTTGTCGCCGATAACCTCACGAGGGAGTACTGTATGAAGACAAACCCACTCTGTGCATGTGGCCCAAGTATGTATATGGAAGTGGTGTGTGTGGTGTTTGAATACCCAATGCGCAAATTTGATGTGGCACCATGCTTTGGAACCGTAAAATCCCCACACTGAGCGAGGGTTCACGACGCGTAGCATGCGCTCAAACTTAATTAGGCTTGGAATGGTCGACCTACTATACGGTAACTCGAAGCAAAGAAGAAGAATCCACCCTGGTAACTTTTCTCGTCGTTGGTCGAAATGATGGATGTCCACGCGGGCCCACGAATATATATAGGCTTGCCACCCATAAACAAGCGAGTGAGAGTGTGTCCAAAGACAACCATTGCATGCGTGTGTCCCGAACATATTTATGGAGGTGTGTGATGCATGCATATGTGTTGAATACCCGACCCAATGCACAACATTGAAAATCGCAGAGGTCCCAACACTGAGCAAGAGGTCATTCATGACGTGTCGTGTGCTCGCCCCCCCCCCCCCCCCCCCCCGACTTCGATCCAGCGGGATGGATTCATGTGTACACGTGCGCTATTATATATATATATGTAATCTCACATCATGAGACAAGCAAAAAATCAATCCCCTCCTAAGTCAAATTAGTTAACCTCTCTCGCGATGTCGGTGAAAGTGATGGACCAAGCGGGCCGACAGATGGAAGCATCGCCGATAACCTCGTGAGTGAGTGCCATATATAGGACAACAACCATCGCACAACTTTGTTGTGGCATTTGCCTCAACAACCACGTGTGCCAGAACATATATATGAAGAGGTGTGTTGTGATGTTTTGAATACATAATGCACAACTTTGATGTGGCATTTGCCTCAAAAACCGCAAAGTCCCCACACAGAGTGAGGTTCACGAGGCTCAAGCAATACAACAACGATTTAGCCAATCTACCTCTCTATGCATACTACATGGTATCAGCCTAATCTCGATCAAAACCCGAGACATCACCACCGCTTCCGCATCGCACCACCCATGCACGGTCCATCTCCATGATCGCCACCGCGAGCCGCGCCGCCCGTACCTAGGGTTCGTCCGCTTGTATTGATCGGCTGCCCGAGAGAGTCGATTTCCTAATCCCTTGATCCATGTTTTTCTCTCTCACGCCGGTCACCTTGATCAGTGCTTATTTTTCATTTCCCGATCTAAGATCGGTTTGTCGCTCACCGACGATCATCGATCGTGCACCTCTACTTCGACTTCAGTATCCACTCGACTAGCCACTTCGACACGGCAGCCTCGCGCGACATGGGGCGTCCTTTGACCAGTCGTTCTCCACCGCCGACGTTGTCATGATTGGATCGGGACCCTCCATCAACCTTTATCCCGCTCGGGTACATCAAGCTACTGGGCCCTAGTGCTGCCATGCACATGATGCGTCGGCTGGTTGCATATGTGTTGCGTTACTCCGTGCTCTGCTCAGGCGTGGGCCGCGTGCACGGGCCGGGCGTTCGCATGTACGTTCGGGCGTCATTTTGGTGGCTCGGCCCCTTCTTAACATCCCTGACCTTGCTCGCGATCGGGCTGATCATCAACCCACCCACGCTCCCCCATCTGCTCCATGCGGCCGCCCTAGCGAGTCGCTTGCACATGGCTCTGCAGGTCCCATGAAGATCGTCCACGAGTCGAGCGCGCCCCTCCACCAATCGAGTAACAGACCGCTGCTGCATCGCTCCATCAGGCCGCATTGTGGCCGCTATGTGGTTCTCCCCGTGGCTGCACCAACCCACGTGTTGCCGCTGGGTCTCTCCTTTGGGCCATAAGGCCGTGGCAGGCGGTCCACGCCGCTGCCCCGAGGTCGTCTCCACGGCTGCACCAATCCGCGTGCTGCCGCTTTGTCGCCCTTTCGGGCTATAGCACTACGGCGCGTGGTCCACGTCGCCGCCCTGAGGCCATCCCTGTGACAACGTGTTGGGTCGCGCCTGTGAGCCATAGCGCCGCGGCGCGCGGTGCATGCCACCACCCGAGGACTTCCCCACCTTCGCCCCGACCCGCATGCTGCCATTGCATCGCCCTTGATGTCGTAGCGCCACAGCACATGGTACACTCCGCTGACCGCGCCGTCGCCTTCTATGTGGTATACTGCACGCCGCATCCCTACGCATGGTAACTCCACTGTCTACACTCGGTGTTTGCCACACTATTGGGTTCCTCCTCGGCTACTTCGAGCACCGCCACCGCGCTCCTACCGGCGACCGATGTGGCCTCCACGGGCTGCCTCTGGTTCTGCCACCAACTTCATCGTCCACCTCTTTGCCTTCGTCCTGCACCAAGCTCATCACCAATGTCACCGTCATCTTCCCCGACCATAGCGGCTGACATCGGCACCTTCTAGCCCACGTCGACTGGCGCCGCAGCTATCTTTGAGTCCTCCACTATTGGCCCCTTTGACAACGTACAGCTCATGTAGGTCCAAATCTACGCATGCCCGGTGCTGGCAACACCTATGTGTGCCTTTGTCCACGACGTGTGCCTAGGCTTGGCAAGCCTGGTGCGGCGCCTCATCAATATTGGCTTCGTCCGTCTATGCATGCCCGGTGTTGGCAACCCCGATGCGTGCCTTCATCCATGACGTGTTCTGGGCTTGGCAAACCAAACGTGACGCCTCGTCAACACCTACTTCCCGGCGCACCACTTTGGAGTGCCCATGTCTAACTCGGCGCATCCTTGCGCCCGCGGCTCCACGGGGAGTGCCTTTAGACCAGCCATCCCGACTTGACATCAACTAGGGTGTCCCTCGCACGGCTATCTCGACCATGGTTATAGCACCCTATGCTGTCAGCTACCTCGGCAATGGCACAAAGGGCTACCGCCTTGCTTGATCAACCTCATCTGTTTCCTCTCCCGCCATATTTTCCGTGATGCATCGTCCGTTACGACTGTGGGGGATGTCTGTCGGCTTCCCTTTGAATTCTTCTCCAGTCTCACCGTCTATGTCGCTACCGTTGTGACCGCGGGGGGTGTTGAGTATCCTGGTTGTTTAGGAAACGTAGGATATTTCAGGATTTGTTCTAACTTTTTTTGTACTTCACGATGATCGTGTAGTCCTATATATATGCCCACAAGGCTCAAGCAAAACAACAATGATTCCACCAATCTCCCTCTCTATTCCTTCCACAAGAAACATCCAAGAAACGTGTGTCTGTGTAGTAATATATCATACGTGGTACATCTCATCAATCATCACAGTGTAAATCAGCAGCAGCCATAGGCACACAAATTATCTTAAATACTAAAAAAATCAAACATATTTAAACTCCAAATTAAGCTATTGTTGTTCCGAAACAGATTAGAATCTACTTAAGTTTCAAAACTATATTCTGAATTAATTTAAGGTGACTTGCACATACTTTGTGCTTTCATTTAATCTATTAAAGTGGAAATTTAAAATATTGTTTTACAGTTTATATGGTGGATAAATTATTGGATTTAACTTTAGGGACAAATAATTTTATGCCCCTAGTTGGGTCACACTCGGCAGTTTTACCCCTAGTTCTCAAAAACCCTCGGTTCTGCCCAAGCCACTTTGCTCCTCTTATGATTTTTCCCTTTGACTGTCACTTTGAAAACTTCATAAAAAATTCATACTAACTAAGAAAAATGCAAACAAGATATCAATAGTTTCAAAAAAAGACACCTATATGTGCATGTCATTTGCATCAAGACAGAAGTGTTGGAAAGTTCCCATCTCGGTTTGAGCTCATATGATCTCACCATGAATAGTAAAATCTGAACAAATTGAAAACTAACAAAAATTTCCATTTTTTCTTGTGGGAAACACTAACAAATATTTTGAGTTCTTGCAAAGTTTCATCTGGGAATAAAATCCATGGAAGTCGTGGTAAAGAAACATAATCAGCACTCTAAAATGATTTTGTTTTGGAGGATAAAATTATTTTTGGCCACGAACTCCACGAATTTTGTTCCGATGAAACTTGGCAAAAATTTAAAACATGGTAGATGTTTTCCACCAAAAAATTATTAAAAAAATAAAAAAAATTCTTCAGATTTTACTATTCAGGCTGAGATCATATGAGCTCAACTGAGATGGGGACTTTGCAACACCTTTGTCATGAATGAAAATGACATGCATAGATAGTCGATGTTTTTCTGAACATGTTGATATCTTATTTGCATTTTTCTGAGTTATTGTGAATTTGTTATGTAGTTTTCGAAGTGACGGTCAAAAGGCAAAAGCATAAGAGGAGCGAAGTATTTTGGGCAGAACGGCTATGTGTGACCCAACTAGGGTCATAAAATTAATTATCCGTTAAATTTATTATGAATTTTGAAATGACATTAAGATCATTTTGAAGTTCATATTCGATAAAAAACACTCCAAATAAATAATAATTGCAGCATAATATAGATTCTAATTATGTATTATTCGGAAGAAGAATACGGAGCCACCTGAACTACCCGAGGAGGTTTAATTAAAAGCTCGCAGGGTGAATACGCCGCCGAGCTAGGTATGTCACCACGCGGATGCTCTAGCAAGGTTGAGCCGGTGGCTAGGGAGTAGCCACGAGGACCGCTATGAAGGCCACTAGCTCCAAGGGCAGTAAGTGACAACACGATTTGGGCACCATTGTTGCAATGGGGGAGGGCGTGGGGTTATGGGGTCTTGAGTCATGCTTACTGTGCTAAGGTTATCTGATATTTTTCTTGTTCCATTGCAACGCACAGGCATGTTTGCTAGCGAGATTAGCACAGATGATGAAGGTAATAAACAAAAGCTTCAAAGAAGAGAGTACGGTGAATTATATATTCTCCCTTTGCAATGCACGGGCATGCTTGCTAGTAATTATAAAATATCTTCATTGATTTAGTAAATGGAGAGTTTGGTGTTATAGTTAGGCTTGTGTAGACGTTGCAAATAATTTGGGTGCGTCCAAAATCTCACAGTGAAGTCGTTTCTGATGGTTCGCGGTTGAATCTCGATCCAGAATAGAGCAAGAGAGAAGAGGTTTATTTATTCATCATTTAATAAAATGGCAAAATAAAATATTCAAGTTAATTATTTAATTATGGAAATGAATTGTTAATTTAGGAAAAGCCTCTGGGCGTTACAATTTATTCTGCAACTCTTAGGAACGGGAGTTGAGAATATTTGTACCCTTATGCGTGTGTGCGTGCTCGCGTGCGTGTGTATGTAGATAGATAGATAGATAGATAGATAGATAGATAGAGATAGAGATAAAGATAGAGATGGAGATATAGAGATAGAGATAGAAAGATTCGATGTGTGCTAGATATGAACAAATATCTCGAACAGTTACTACTAAATTCACCATGTAGCTCCAAATTTTCTAGTGGCGACCTTTCCTGTGGTTCGGTCTACTACTTCAGCATTTCCGAGTTAACCGGGTATACACAATAAATTCCCCATGCACCACGAGAATTCTGCTATATAAGGAGGACCAAAGCTACATAGCACACTCCACACTAGCCTGATAGCTACGTAAGACACTCAAAGCAACCATTTAGAACATACAATGTCAAGAGCAATTGCAACAATGTTACTCATGGCCATCATGCTTGCTGCCACTACACCGAGGACAAGCACCATGGACATCACAGATAGGGACTTGGCGTCAGAGGAGTCCCTATGGGCACTATACGAGCGCTGGTGCGAGCATCACAATGCCGGGCGCAACCTCAGCGACAAGGCCCGGCACTTCAAAGTGTTCAAGGAGAACGCTCGCATGATCCATCAATTCAACCAAGGTGACACACCCTACAAGATGAACCTCAACCTCTTTGGTGACATGACCGATGAGGAGGTTGACCACATGTATGGTAGCTGCTCCAACCTTAGGTCAGACAGCGGGAAGCGACGCCAAGACTGGTTCACACACGGAGACGTTACCGTGCCTGACAACTTCCCAATGCATGTGGACTGGCGCATGAGAGGCTACGACCAACGGCCACCGGCGGTGACAAATGTGAAGATGTAATGAGGGTGCGGGGCTTGTTGGGCCTTTGCAGCGACAGCAGCAATGGAGGGCATCAACTCCATCAGGACTAGGAACCTGGTGTCATTGTCTGCGCAACAGCTGATAGACTGCGACAAGGGAAGTTTCGGCTGTCGTGGCGGCTACGTGTCATCGGCCTTCAAGTACATGATCAAACACCGCGGCATTGCCACAGCTACTAACCACCCATATGTTGCCCATGAGCATGACTACTGCTTGATGCCGAAGCGGAAACATGTCGTCACCATCGATGGCTTTAAAGAGGTGCCGCCAAATGATGAGATGGCGTTGCTGCAGGCAGTGGCGGCCCAACCTGTCATTGTGGCTGTCGACCCGAAGGCCTTCCAGCGCTATGGAGGAGGTGTCTTTGTGGGTCCCTGTGGGACAAATTGGACCCATACAATGACGGTGGTCGGCTATGGCACCACCCATGATCATGACCCCAAGAGACGCATGCAATACTGGATCATAAAGAATTCGTGGGGGGCAAAATGGGGTGAAAACGGCTACATCCGCATGGTGCGCGGAGCTGGTTCCTCCAAGTAGGGCTTGTGTGGCATCCTGATGGAAGCTTCGTACCCAGTGAAAAAATAGTAACAAAGGTGGGAATGATATCATGAAGATAATTCAATGACAGTCTATCTAATAATCAAACTGGTGCACATGTGTGTAACCATATGATTTACATTCAATGAACAGCTAGATTTACTATTGACCAGAAGATAAGGTGCATAAATTTCCGGAAAAGTCAAACATATGTATGTTTGATGAGGATTCTAGAATAAAATGTGAAGATCCGCAATAAAAATAAATAAAATATAAAAATACATTTCATAACAGGTCTGATTATAAAAATGTGGTATTATAGATATTAATACTTCTAATTTTTTTGACAAATATGCACAAGTTTGACTTTTCAGAAGATAATAGAGCTTATATTTGGACTAGGGGAGTACTACATATAAAAACACTAGTTTGGTGAATCCAAATGATCTGAGCCATCCAACCACCTATACCCAACGTCTCACACTACACCAATGGTGTATTCATCACAACATCAATAATTTTGAAACCTGTTAATTACATTAATCATAATAAAAAATGACATTAATTGCATTAAGCACAATAAATCTTGGAATCAACATTAATTGCAGTTAATCTTGGATACTATCAAATTGGATGTTCGTGCACGTACACGGTTACTAGTGAAGACATAATGTAGACTAGTGTTCTTTGCTAGGTAGTGCAATGTCGTTGTTTGTACAGTTTGATCTATGTTTCCACATTTAGTTGTTTCTTTTAAACTTTTAGGTTGCTTGGCCCACTCGCTAGACTCTACTCTCCTTTTCGCTAATGAAATGAACATCTGTGTATGTTATCCTCAAGAAAAAGCAGCTTCACCTTGGGTCCCACTTCTAGAGAAGATATAACAACACCCCACATATGTAAAATGCATAATGAAACATCTTGATGCTTCTTCTCTGGGAACTACAACACTTAAAATGGCAAAAAAATGTACAAATTGTTAGGTGAATTTTGATGAAGCAGGAATGTCCAAGAGATGCTATGTGCACTGACTTCGTGTCCAAAAAGTTGGATTCGCAGTCTAGCTGGGAGGACTAATTTAAATATGCATGACCATCTCCTTTGTTGCTAGGTAACTATCACCACAAATGAGAGTACCAATGGGTTAATGTAACGGGCGGTTGGATGCACAAATCAACCTATAGCTATTAAGCGTACATACCTTTCTCCCGATAAAGGGCACACTCATCAACTGGTTACAACGCAAAATAAGTGTACACACGTTCTCTGTGTACAACCAACATGAAAAACACACAATATAAAAAGAAAGCATGGCAAATGCTTATGTCGAGGGTGGAAGTCCTATTTTCTAGACTATGCCGCCACCCATGTTGGGTAAGAATCTCTCTAGCCATCTGCTCTAACCACGTACGCATTGCCGTGAACATCGATCAATACTCCATTATATGTAGCGTAGACAACGTACAAAGCCAATGCTTATAACGGTAGATAACCTGTAAGGGAGATGAAGTTTTACTATTAAGAATATATCATTTTAACATAGCAAAAGCGACCATAGTAAGAGAAACGCTCCCACCCTTATTAGTGTACTAAACTTGTTAGCTATACCATCGAGCCAGTGACCATATATAGTAGCAACTTGATGGATACGAATTGGATGCTATTTGACTGATTTACAATGTTGAACGCGTGAAAATTGCACTAGAAGAAGAGAATTATTTAGTCTCATCAAGAGCACAAAAACAATACTTCTTGCTTTCCAACCAATTATGATGCATGAGGTTCTCCTTTGTTAGTACAACTCCACAACGATGGTACCACATAAAAATCTTAACATTAGTGATCTATATTTTCACTCGAGTCTCCAAGTGCAAAAGCACCTTATACATGGAGTCGACTGTGAAAGACCCATTTCGCTTTGTTCATCCCATCCTTGCTTCAGGTGCATCGAATCCAAATGGACTAGAAGATTGTGCAAGGGCAGAAGGCGGCGGCCAAGCAAATCCTACCAAAAAGATATATCCAATGGGAAGGAGCTTAGAACTTGCACAAGAGTATCATCCTTATTGCAAGCAATTTAGTACGATGTTGGATAGTGTTCCGGATAGTAGAGTTTCCCAATAACTTCTCCCCCCAGAAGAAAATATCAGCATTATCCTCGAACATGAACGAACGAAAATGAAAAAGATCTCTCTTTGCCGCCAAGGGTCATGCCCAAAAATGTGATCCCCAGGCTTCCAACTTTCTTGAGACATAGCTTTCCGGACTAAATACTTTTTGTGCAAGATGGTTTGCCATACACTATCCTCGGTAACAAGCTAGTAAAACCATTTACTAAGTAAGTCATTAGCTTATTTTATGGTTGCTGGAGGCAACTTTGCGCTGTAGTATATAAGTTGGTGCAATAAACTAGTCTTTGTATAGGGTAAGAACCGGAACAAGAAGTACTAAAATAGCATTTTAATTGTTGGCAAAACCTAGTAGCTCCTGAGATTCCAGAGCGTTTAACAATGTTGGATACCTCCCAGGATCTAACATTTGGCAAAACCTATTTTTCTTACGTGTGAAATATAGGCTACGAATACCATATGGTGCCGAAGGGAGGAAACATGAGGCACGATCTCACATTGCCACATCCCCCCCCCCCCCCCCCCCCCCCAGCGGCATAAAAAGTTCTTAATTTGTCCATGCAATCTCCGTTTGCATTAACACTTTGGTACTCGTGTCCATTTGCATTCTTCCCTATAAGTAAAGGAGATAGTCATGTATACTTAAGCTACAGCTTTGTGTGTCCTCTCTGCTAGACAGGGAGTCCAACTTTATGGAAATGGAAGAAGTGCACATAGCGTTGCTCAGACATTAGTGCTTCATCGAAACTCACCTAACAACTTTTCCTCTCAGTTTTAATTTTCAAATAACATCTAGAAGTTGCATTATACATTTTACACATGTGACTTACATGACTGGTGCTATACTCTAGATGAAAGTGCAAATTTTGACCTTATGGTGAGATCCTCGTTTATGGGTCAGGCAAAGTGTTTTCAAGCAACTCATTCATCAAGATTAAAAGAAGATTAATGGTGTGAGGCTAAGAAAATGGTGTCAAGCATAGAGATACTAGACACGTGCACCTAATGTGTTGCATAGCACAAGGGATTCACGCGAACGCTAGGCGCCGGCGCACCGGCCGAAAGTTTCGGCCGGTCCCGCCCCTGCCGTTTGATGCGAGCCGCTTGGCCAATGGATCTCGGCCAAAAAAGAAAAACGATTCGCCCACGTCTTCTTCTTCCTCAGGTTGGATCTGCAACTCCCGCTCAGGATCCTCGTCACCGCGCCTGCAGTCCCCTCCGGTGGCCGTCCTTGTCGCCGGCCGTCCTTGTGGTCAGTCCCTACCCTCGCCGGTCGTCCTCGTGGTCGGTCCCCACCCTCGCTGGCCGTTCTCGCCGTTGAATGGATGTAGTCAAAAACTACCTCAATCCATGCAACAGCTGCGCCTGCGGTTGCAGCTCCACCGGCGACGGTTATAGCTCCCCTCTGGTTGTAGCTCCATCGCCGCCCCTCGCCGCTCGCTGCACGGAAATTGCGTCGGCGACGACCACCAGTTAGCCAACGCCATTGAATGGATGTAGCAAAAAACTTCACCGCTAGTAGCAAAAATAAACTACGAATGCAGCAAACATCAAACACCGTCGCCGTCTTCGCGAGGTCGCAACTCCGCCTTACATGGATGTAGCAAAAAACTTCAGCGGTAGTAGCAAAAATCTACTACGGTTGCAGCAAAAATCGTCGTTGTCATCATCGCATGGTCGCAGCTCCGCCTGATGGATGTAGCAAAATACTTCGCTAGTAGTAACAAAATCCAACTACGGTTGCAGCTTCTCTTTGCTACGCAGTTCCATTGAAGCTTTTCTGTCTATGGTTGAAGCTTTTTTCAACAGCTGTTGAAGCTGTTCTAGGTGACGGTTGCAACACTAGTATACGCGGGTGCATCCAGCCATGGCGGCCGGCGAGGGAGTGCCTCGACGCCGGCGATGGAGGTCGTGGTCGGCCA